>NC_080185.1:60406242-60758482 GCF_950295315.1 Erinaceus europaeus
TTCAACAACTTTTAATTACTCTGATATATAGCAAATATTATGGTGATGTTCTTTTATATAGAAGGTCTTTTAGAACCTCTTTCAGGGCAGGCTAGGTGATTTTTGCTTCTTTTAACTGTTGCCTGTCTGAGAAGGATTTTTCCTTTCATCTAGTTTGAATGAAATTCTTGAGGGATATATTATTCTTGGTTGAAACTCCTTTTTATTGAGGTCTCGATAGATATCTTGCCATTCTCTTCTGGATTTTAGAGTTTGAGTGGAGAAGTCTGATGGCAGCCTTATGGGTTTTCCCCTGTATGTTATTTTTTTTTTCTCTTGCAGCCTTTAGGATCTTTTCTTTATCCTTATTTCTTTTCATTGTAAAAATGATGTGTCTTGGTGTATTTAGGTGTGAGTTGAATCTGTTTGGGACTCTTTGGGCCTCTTGAATCTTAGTGTCCTTTCTGTTGTTGGAGTCTGGGAAGTTTTCTTCTATTATTTTCTCTAGGGTGTTCACTTCCCCTTCTTCTCTTTCTTCCTATGGCAGGCCAATTTTAAATATGTTACTTCTTCTGAGATCATCCTGTATATGTCTCTTGTTGTTTTCAGTGTCTCTCATTCTCTTTTTGAGCTCTTTTACCTCTTTCTTAGTTTTCTCTAGTTCACCTTCTGTCTGGATAATTCTGTTTTCTGTTTCTCTTAGTCTGATGCTCCTTCCCTCAGCTTCTTTTTTAAGTTCAGTTATAGTATCAGCTTGTTCTGCTAACTGACCTTTTAGTTCAGCTATTTCAGCTTTCAGTTATCTAATTACCTCGAATTAGCTATTGTTTTCCTTGAGGTTCTCATCTGTTGTTTCCCTAATTCTGATAGCTTCCATAGTTGTCTTCTATTCTGTGATTATTAATTTTACTATTCCTTGCATATTTTTCTTATCTATGTATAATTCTGTCTGATTTGGAGTTTCTTCTGGGCTGCTGTTCTGATTCATTGCAGTAACAATTTTATTTGCTCTTGATGTAACAAATTTTTATTGATGTGTTTTTTTTTTTATTTTTCTGTTCTGTCGTTCTTCAGTTGTTGTGTCTTGAGTACTAGCCATGCTATATCAAAGACTTTTCACAAATGCAGTCACAACCCTCAGAATTTACAATACAACTGAAGCAAGGATTGATGCACTTCAACCAATAGCAGTTAGACAAACAAAACCTCTAGTCCAGGAAAAAAAAGTAAAAAAAGTCAAGCAAGAATAGACAATTATGCAAATCTACTGTCCAATATAAATTCTAAGGATAGCAAGAGGAGAAAGGAAAGTAGGACAGAGTGCTACACACACACAGAGAGAGAGAGAGAGCACTGTAAGTCAGTTTTCTCCCCCAAAATAGTTCACAAATTAGTGTCAGTGAATTCAGTAAGTAAAAGAAGGAAGAAAAAAGAGAGAGATGAAAGGAAAGAGTTTTTCTTTCTTTCTTTTTTTTTTTTTTGAATTAACTATGAGGTGGAGGGTGGAGTGAGGATGGTGAGAGAAACAAGTTCCCCCCACAATGGATAGAACAGCCAATCTCTTATCAATGGAAAAGGCAGTTAATTTTGGTCAGCGTGAAGAGGTAAGGAAAGGGACATGTAAATAATAATAGTAATAATTAAATAAAATAGAAAAAACCCTAAAATTAAGTCTGTAGCTTGAACTGTTCCAGATTGGCTGCACGCAACTGCAACTGGTCCCCTTCCTAAATCAAGCAAGGACATCCAATTATAAAAGATATCAAATAAATAAATAAATGAGTAAGTAAACTTTATTTTATAAACATAGTCTTTTCCTGGCAGAGCTAAGGCCCTGACTGAACAGGTATACTGTCACTCAATAAAAGGTTCCAGCCCCCTTCAAAAAAAAAAGGATAATAAAAAGAAAAATGGAATGACACCCCTGCTGACCCAGGAATCTTGGTAAACTAAATATGTCTGCGGGAGGCCTGCTATAAGCTTACCAGTCCACAAGGGCTGGTTCAGGTATGGGGGATTAGGGTGGGTTCAGAAATAGTCAAACCAAAGATTGTCCTTTCTTTGTCCATTTGGCCATATGACCCAGTAATTCCTCTCCTGACGATATAACCCAAGGACTCCCTAACACTGAACCAGGAAGATATGTGCACACCTATGTTCAAAGGAGTACAATTCATAGTAGCTAAAACCTGGAAGCAACCCAGGTGCCCAACAACAGATTAGTGGCTAAAAATGCTGTGGTGTATATATAAACAATGGAATACTACACAGCTATTAAGAACAATGAACCCACCTACTCTGACCCATCTTGAATGGAGCTAGAATAAATTATGTTAAGTGAGCTAATCAGAAAGATAAAGATGAGTATGGGATGATCCCACTCATAAACACAAGTTGAGAAAGAAGAACAGAAAGGGAAATTCAAAGCAGGAGTTGACTGAATTTAGAGTAGGGCACCAAAGAAAAAACCTTGGGTGGAGGGTGAGGGTGAATTTTCAGCTTCATGGGACCAGGGGGAAAGGGGGGAGGATGGGACACAGTCTTTTGGTGGTGGGAATGGTGTTTATGTATGCCCCTATGAATTTGCAGTCATATAAATCACTATTTAATTAATATGAGAGGGGAAAAATTGATTGAATATCTCAAACTTTTTAAAGTACAGACTGAGTCTTTTTAATACGTAGGGTGAGTCTTTGATATGTTGACTTTCTTAAAGGCTTAGTCCAGGGAAAATGAAAGCAGCCATTGGCATAGTTATGTGCAAAAAATGTCAAAGGGCACAAAATATGGTGAGGGTGTGTATGATGTAGCAACTCCTGACAAAGGGATTCTTCAAGGTTAGCCCAGTTGCCAAGATGTGTGATTATTGCAATAACTGTCTATTGTTTTGAGCCCTAGCACAACAGGAATCTCCTGCTTCATCTATGGAGCCTATGTTTCTCCCAATCCTGGGGCCTCTGGGATGGGGCTCACTTCCCTGCATGCTTCTTTCAAGTCAGGCCAAATGATATTGCATCCACTGATTCCAACGTAATCAATGCAACAAGTACCATCTCAGCATGCTCCTCAACTACTTTCTATTACAATTGTCTCACTCACTCCAAAGCTAACCTTGGCAAAGGAAGGGCTGCAAAAGCTTAATAAGAGAAAGAGTCTGGCATACTTTAACTATGACTCTTTAGTCACTATCAGGCCATTCCACCAGCTGGGGCCCTAATCGGGGAGTCCTAAGTCTCCCAAACAGACTTGATGGACCTAGAACTCAAATAAATCCCTCTCTCCATTGTTTCCTGTCATCTCTATCAGGAACAACATAAAAGACCCATTTGTGCGCCCGCAGAGGACCTTGCCCTCAACCTGGATCAACAATGATAGAGAATGTTACATCCTCCAAAGGGAGGATGGACAACATACTCTATGCTACACCTGAGGAAGATGGGTCGATACTGGGACAGCATGGAATGTTCCTACTCATGACAACAGAATGTGAGCTCAGATCTAGAGGGATGCAGAGGTCACACAGGCTCCTCATCTAATTATGGGCCCCAGATCACATCAAATCTATGGGGTTTACAGTCAGCAATATTTAAAACCCTTTTCCCAGCCATGACATCATCTTCCTAGACAATAATTAGGATTCATCTGCATATCAGATTTCAGGTTCAGGCAAAAATAAAACAAAAACAAAACACCAGTATAGCTACAGGCCCTTTTAAATATAACTAAAATATGCCCACTAGCTATCTACAAAATGGAGGACCCCCCCAACATTTCACCTGTACTATTTCAGCCTTTAGGTCCATGATTGTCCAACAGTTTGTTTGGCTTTGTATCTTAACTCTCTTTTCAGCCACCAGGATCCAGATGCTAGCAGGATGTGACCAGACTTCCCTGGACAGACAACCCCACCCATGTGGCTTGGAGCTCCACTTCCCAGAGCCCTTCCCCACTAGGGAAAGAGAGAGACAGGCTGGGAGTATGGATCTACCTGTCAAAGCCCATGTTCAGCGGGGAAGCAATTACAGAAGCCAGACCTTCAAACTTCTGCATCCCACAAAGATCTTGGGTCCATACTCTCAGAGGGTTAAAGAGTAGGAAAGTTATCAGGGGAGGGGTTGGTATACAGAGTTCTGGTGGTGGGAATTGTGCAAAGCTGTATCCCTCTTATCCTATGTTTTTTTTCAATATTTTCTTTTTATAAATAAAAAATTTAAAAAATAAATAGTCAAGCCAAAGATTTTCCTTTCTTTGTCCATTTTACCTCTGTTTGCCAGCCTAAGAGTGGGTTATAGGACTCTTTTTTTGCTGCCACCCTGATTATAGGGAAATTGTGAGGATATGGTTGAGCATGGTGTGGGACCTCCTATTGAAAGATAGGGGCCTAGATGACACGACCTTCCTATTAGTCTCTCTCTAACTGAGATCGAGCATGGAGGAAAAAAACCACCAGGAAACTTCCCCTCTGTCAGTTTCCTTTCCTCACAAAGATTCTGCACTCAGCCCATTTCCTTGTTTCCAAACCAGTTGGTTTGTTTACTCAGAAGTAAATGAAATTCATCTTCTTTGATCACACATGATCCATATATCATTGTTCTGCTCCGTCAAACAGTAATTAGCATTCTCCTTACTACTCCACCCCTTCCTTCTGGTCCTCTTAATCTTACATGATCTACAGCGGGGGAGACAGGGGTTCGAACTGGGATCCTTATTCCAGTCCTTGCACTTTGTGCCATGCACACTTAACCTGATGCACTACCCCGAGACTCCCTCAACACAAATATATAATGATAGATTAGTGAATAAGGATAATGAAATAAAATCTCAACTTTAAGGAAACATGCAATCTTGTCTTTTGCTACAACATGATTGGAACTGTAGTGGAGCATTTTACGGAAAGTAAGTCAGAAGGAAAAATGTTAGTCTCATATGATCTCAATCCTATGCTAGAGTAAGGAAAAAAATCAAGGGAACAGGTAGAGTGAAACATGTATAAACCAGTGGTCTGTGCCTGCATTTGGGACTACTGGGGGAGGTAAGAAATTATATGAGGAAAATTCAGAAATTATATGAGGAAAATTCACTATTCAGCACTGAAGGGAAAGGGCACATTGTTGGTGGGTGAGATAGATTAACACACATTTTGCAGAAATGTAAAATTGCATCCTCCAGATAACACCATTATCTTTCTAAAACATCTCTTCAATAAAAAATAATTAGAAATAAATAATAAAAAGCCCATACTGGGTGAGAAATTTTAAGGTATAAAATCACATAAACGAAATGGTTTCATAATTTACTGAAATCTGGTGGATATATTCAACTTTTATTTGTATATATCAGTGTCAAGAAATATTTGATTTCTATGTATATTGTTTGTATTTTATTAAATGTATATATTTTGATAATCAAAGTAACAATAAATATATTTACATTTTGAAAAAGGAAATTTCAGACTATATTCTTAGTCATTAAAATTACAACATAGGGGCGGAGCCAAGATGGCGACTTGGAGACAACAGGTGACATGAGCTCCAAAAAGAAGCAGCTTACAACCTGGGATTCTTACATGATCTGCTTTAAAGTGTAGGGTGAACAAGATATGTCACAAGAAAGAAGCAGTCACTAAGATGAATCCTGAATACAGTGTAAGATCTGAGTAGAAGGAGGGAGCCAGTCTTGCTCTGTCTGGAGTTTAACTAACTCATGACAGATGGAACCTGGGAATCCCAAGTATTGCCTAGCAATCTATGGGTTCCCAGGATAGTTCTGCTACTCTACTACCTGGCCTTATGACCAAAGAAAGCTCAGACAATATACATCTCATCTAAAACTGTGAATAATTAAATAATTATTTTAATTTTTCTTTGGAAGATATCTTTGTTTTTTTTCCTCAACAAATTTAACTCCCCTAATTACATTCTGCTCATCAGATGCTTAAGCATGTTTCCTTTTTCTAAACCCATACTGCCAAAACTATGCCAACCTGATTCTTCTTTCCACATTATACCCACTCTGTGTCACTACCTACATCATTTTTTAAATTTATCTATTTTCCGTGTTTTGCCCTTGTTTTTTATTGTTGTTGATATTACTGTTGTGGTTATTGATGTCATCATTGTTAGATAGGACAGAGAGAAATGGAGAGAGGAGGGGAAGATAGAGAGGGGGAGAGAAAGATAGACACCTGCAGACCTGCTTTGCCACCTGTAAAGTGACTCCCCTGCAGGTGGGGAGCCGGGGGCTCGAACCAAGATCCTTCCTCTGGTCCTTGCACTTTGCGCTATGTGTGCTTAACCCACTGTGTTACCGCCCAACTCCTATATCAAATTTGACCTATCTTGGATGCAACTTAAATATAGGTCTCATTACTCCCAGTGTTCTTTGGGTAAGTCAATAGGTGGTAATGAATAGTAACTAAATAATTCCTATTAGTGTGTTGTGTCTCAAACAATATGCTAGCACAATCAAGATAAAATGAATAACTATATAAACTCCCCATAAAAAAGAAAAGATTAATTGGGAAAATTTTAGCAATGACCTCAAGGCTGAAGCACAAGCATTCTGAAGATGTTGCTTTATCCTAAAAATACAGTCTTTTATGTTGGGCCACCTCTACCTGGACAGAAACATCAATCAAAAAAGAAAAGACGTTCAGTGGACTAGGAACTCTGTGCAGTTTTCTAGGCCAGTTTCTTCCATAGAGAAGACCTACTAGTGAAACTTGAGTCAAATCTATGAACAAGCTCTTTTTCATGGACTTGTCCTGAACTTACATTTGACATCAAAGCAGGTGCATTTATTTGTCTGATTTAAACTAGAATTGAGGAGATGACGTGACCAATGGAAATGTATGCATTTCTTCTTCCCTTTGCATTATTACTGACAAATCAGATATATCCATGCCAATAGAATTGAGTCTTTTCTTTACTGTTTTTGTTTGTTTGTTTGTTTGTTTGTTTAGAAGCAAGCTTTTCCCTATTTTCTCTTTACACTCTGGACAAAAGTCACTTGATTGTTCAAGAGCACAGCAATAGTATGTGCCCACAGCCAAGCAGAGACTGGGCGATATCCTTTCTTTCTCTTTTCATTATTGGAGGATTAATGGTTTACAGTGAACAGTAAAATACAGTAGTGTGTAACATTTCTTAGTTTTCCACATAACAGTTCAACCCTCTGTAGGTCCTCCTTCATCATCATATTTTAGGACCTAAACCCCACCACCACCACCACCACCGCCACCACAGAGTCTTTTTCTTTGGTGCAATACACCAACCCCGGTACATGCTCTACTTTGTGTTTTATTATTTTTAAGCTTTTATTTTATTTTATTTTATTTTATTAGTGATTACATACTGATAGCCAAGATTGTGGGATAAAAGGGGCACAATCCTCACAGATACCACCTCCAGCATGCCATACCCCACCCCCTCCAGTGGAAGCTTCCACATTTTTTACCACTCTGGGAGTATGGACCAGAGATCTCTGTGGGACACAGAAGGTCTTATATCTGGATTACTTAATAGCTTCTCTGGGGGACACGGTCTTTGAGAGGTTGATCTACACCCGGCATTTCCCTAACTTTCCCTAGTGGGGCAAGGCTCCAGGGAGGTTAGGTTCCAGGACACATTGGTGAATTCTGCCCAGGGAAAGCAGGTTGTCTTCATGGTGGTTTTATTCAACTTCTGTTGAAAATATGCATGAGATCATCTCATAGTCATCCTTTTCATTCTGATTCATCTCCTTAATGCAATTCCTACATGCTCAATCCAAGATGAGGTAAAGAAAGTGAAATCACCATTTTTAATAGTTGGGTAGCATTCCATTGGATATTTATATATACCACAACTTGCTCAGCCACTCATCTGTTGTTAGACAGCTAGCTTGCTTCCAGGTTTTGGATATTACAAATTGTGTTGCTATGAACACAGGTATACACAAATCATTTTGGATGGGTGTGATTGGTTCCTAAGGATATATTGTTAGATGAGGAATTGCAGGGTTATGGGATAGGCCCAATTCTAGTATCTGAGAATTCTCCGGACTGTTCCCCATGGGGGTTGGATCAAATTATATTTACATCAGCAGTACAGGAGGTTCCTTTGTCCGAAAAATCCTCTCCAAAATTTGTTCCTGCAAACTTTGCTAATACACGACATTCTCACAGAAGTAAAGTGTATCTCACTATTGTCTTTATTTGCATTTCTCTGGTAATGCCTTGGAGCATTCTTTCATATGTTTGTGGTCCTTTGATCTTTTTTTGGTGAATATTCTGTTCATATCCTCTCCCCATATTTAGATGGGGTCATTTGTTTCCTTGTTGTTGGATTTGGTGAACTCTTTATATATTTTGGTTATTAGACTCTTTTCTGATGTTTGGCATGTAAATATCCTCTCACATTATTTAAAAGGTCTATTTGTTTAGGTGGTGGTTTCTTTTGCTGTACAGCTTTTAATTTGGTGTAGTACCATTGGTTTATTTTTGTTTTGTTCTTCTTTGTAATTAGATTTGTATTATTGAAGAAGCCTTCAAAATTTAGATACAAAAGAGTTCTGCCAATAATTTCCTCTAAGTATCTGACAATTACTTATCTGACATGCATGTCCTTGATCCATTAGAAATTTCCTTTTATGTTTGGTAAAATATAGTCATTCTGTTATTTGGTAATTGAGTTAACTTTGAAAAATCCCTTTGTTAGTATTTGCTGTATCATATACAACATCACCATATTTTAGGTTCTTTGGTATATAGCTATGCCACTGGTTGCTTCTGTTCTTCCCATACTAAGCTTTTAAGAGTCAACATATCAAATACTTTTTATGTATTAAAAACATTCAGTCTGTGCTTTAAAAAGTTTGAGACACTCAATCAGTTTTCCCCTCTCATATTACTTAAATAGTGATTTGTATGACTACCTATTGATAGGAGTGTACATAAACATCATTCCCACCACCAGAAAACTGTGTCCCATCCCATCCCATTCCCTAAGCCCCACCTGACCCATGAAGCTGAACAGCCACCCTAACCCTCAATTCAGGTTTTTTATTTTGGTGCCCTACTACAAATTTAGTCAGATCCTGCTTTTGGTTTCCCTTTCTGTTATTCTTTCTCAACATTTGTTGATGAGTGGGATCATCCCATACATATCTTTATCTTTCTGACTTAGCTCACTTAACCTAATTCCGTCTAGCTCCAACCAATATAAGTAAGAGAAGGTGGGTTCGTTGTTCTTAATATCTGTGTAGTATTCCATTGTGTATATATACCACACCATTCTCAGCCACTGATCTGTTGTTGGGCACCTGGGTTGCTTCCAGGTTTTAGCTATTACAAACTGAGTTGCTATGAACATAGGTATACACATCTTTTTAGTTGGGTGTCATGGAGTCCTTGGGGTATATCCCCAGGAAAGGAATTATTGGTTCATATGGAAGGTCCATGCCTACCCTTGTGAGAGTTCTCCAGACTGCTCTCCACAGAGGCTGGACCAATTTACATTTCCACCAGCAGTGCAGAAGAGCTCCTCTATCGCCACAGCCTCTTCAGCATTTGTTACTTCTGTCCTTTTTGATGAATGTTATTCTCACTGGAGTGAGGTGGTATCTCTATGTTGTCTTAATTGGCATTTATCTGACAATCAGCGACCTGGAGCAATTTTTCATATGTTTGTTAGCTTTTTGGATCTCCTCTGAAGTGAATGTTTTGTTCATATACTCTGCACATTTTTGACGGGATCATTTGTTTCTATGTTGTTAAGTTTTCTGAGCTGTTTGTATATTTTGGTGATTAGTCTCTTGTCTGATGTATGGCATGTGAAGATCTTTTTCCATTCTGTGAGGGTTGTCTTTGTTTATGTGATAGTAAGTATGGCTGTTCAGAAGCTTTTCAATTTACTGTAGTCCCATTGGTTTGTTTCTGCTTTAGTCTTCCTTGCAATTGAGTTTGTTTCATCAAAGATGTCCTTGAGGTTTAGGTGGGAAAGTGTTCCACCAATGCTTTCCTCTAAGTATTTGATTGTTTCCGGTCTGACATCCAGGTCTTTGATCCATTTGGAGTTGATTTTTGTTTCTGGTGAGATAAGTTGGTTCAGTTTCATTCTTCTGCATGTTTTAACCCAGTTTCCCCAGCACCGTTTATTGAAGAGATACTCCTTCCTCCACTTAAGACTTTGGGCCCATTTATCAAAGATTAGATGTCCATAGATGTGGGGGTTTAGTTATGGGCTTTCAATTATCTTCCATTTTTCTTTGTGCATATTTTGTTCCAGTACCAGGCTGTTTTGATGATTATGGCCTTATAATATAGTTTGAGATCTGGGAGTGTGATGTTTCCATTTCTGTTTCCTTTCCTCAAGATTGTTTTGGAAATTCTAGGTGTTTTATGGTTCCAGATAAATGACTGTAGTTTTTGTTCTATTCTCTTAAAGAAGCTTGGTGGAACTTTTATGGGTATCGCATTTGTATATGGCTCTGAGTAGAATATTCATTTGATGATATTTATTCTTCCAATCCATGAGCATTTGATTTCTTTCCATTTCTTGGTATCATTTTCTAATTCTCTGAATAGTGACTCATTGTTTTCAGTATACATGTCTTTCATTTCTTTGGTCATCTTTATTCCTAGCTATTTCATTGATTTTGCTGCAACAGTGAATGAGAGTGATTTCTGGATGTCTTCTTCTACAGATTTAGTTTTTCCATAAAAAAGCCACTGATTTTTGTACATTGATTTTGTAGCCTGACACCTTACTATATTGTTAAATAATTTCCAGTAATTTTCTGCTACATTCTTTAGGTTGTTCTTTCTTTTTTAAAATATTTTTTATTTATTTAAAAAAGGAGACATTAACAAAACCATAGGATCAGAGGGGTACAATACCACACAATTCCCACCACCAGATCTCTGTATCGCATTCCCTCCCCTGATATTTTTCCTATTATTTATCCCTCTGGGAGTATGGTACCAAGGAAATTGTGGGATGCAGAAGGTTGAAAGTATGGCTTATTTAATTGCTTCCCTGATGAACATGGGTGTTGACTGGTCGATCCACAGTCACCAGCCTGCCTCTCTCATTCCCTAGTAGCGTAAGGCTCTGGGGAAGAGGAGCTATAAGACACATTGGATTTAAATCTTCTTGGTTGATTGATCCTCTAATCATTATATAATGACTTGCCTATCTTTTATTACTTTGTTTAATTTAAAGTCTATTGTGTCAGATATGAGAGTGGCTGTTCCTGCCGTTTTTATGGTCCATTAATCCATATGCTAGTTTTCCATTCTTCACTTTAAGTCTGTGTTTGTCTTGTTGGGTCAGATGGGATTCTTCCAAGCAGAATATGGTGGTTGGGTTATGTTTTCTGATCCATCCTTCCACCTTGTGCCTTTTGATGACTGAGTTTATGCCATTGAAATTTATTGATATTATGGGTTTAATGTACTGTAGTGCCATTATTCATTTTTTTTAATTTGCTCTGATATATGACAAGTATTATGGTGATGTTCCTATTTATGAGGTCTTTTAGTATCTCTTTCACTGCAGGCTTGGTGATGGTTGCCTCCTTTAACTGTTGTCTGTCTGAGAAGGTTTTTGATCCCTCCATCTAGTTTGAATGAAAGTCTAGCAGGATATATTATCCTTGGTTGAAACCCTTTTTTATTCAGGTCTCAATAGATATCTTGCCACTCTTCTGGCTTTTAGAGTTTGAGTGGAGAAGTCTGGTGATAGTCTTATGGGTTTTCCCCTGTATGTGACTTTTTGTTTTTCACTTGCAGCCTTTAGGATCCTTTCTTAATCCTTAATTTTTTTTCTTTGTAACTACGGCAGGGGCTGGTATGACAAGTGTTGATACATAAAGATCAACAATTAGTCTCCTGATGCAGGCATTTAATTATCCAAAGGCATTTGAGAGAAGAATAGTCGTGAGATAGAGAAGGAAGAACAAGGCTTTAAGGACATCAAAGGGGCTTCAGGAAATAAGGTTTGGGGGGGGGGGCTTTTCACTTGTCCGGTGTTAGGAGTGTGTGACGGGATGTGCTCTTCCTTTATGATCAAAAGGTGAAGTGGAATGTGCGAACTTTGAATGAGTGAATTCTAAAGCAACCATTTGGCTGACAGCAGGGGGACTTAAGTGAGAGAGGATGTAGACTCTTTGTGAATTTTGGAAGTCTTACAAAGGGCAAGCTGAGTGTGATAGACTTTTCTCTCTTGGCTCATCTCTATGGAGAGAGGCTAACAAGAGGGGTGTCATTTCAGACCTCCATCTCTGAAGATGGGGGGAGCTTCCCTAAGCTCTACCAAACTTCCACATAGTCCCACAGTATGCCACTCTCACAGGAGTGAGGTGGTATCTCAATGTTATTTTTATTTTGCATTTCTCTGACAATCAGTGACCCGGATAAATTTTTCATGTGTTTGTTAGTCTTTTAGATCTCTTCTCTAGTGAATGTCCTGTTCATATCCTCTGCCCACATTTGAATGGGGTAATTTGCTTATTTGTTGCTAGGGTTGCTAAGCTCTTTGAATATTTTGGTTATTAGTCTCTCGTCTGATGTATGGCATGTGAAGCTCTTCTTCCATTCTGTGAGGGGTCTCCTTCTTTGTGTGATAATTTCTTCAGTTGTGTAGAAGCCTTTAAATTTGATATACTCCCATTGGTTTGTTTCTGCTTTAGTCTTCCTTGCAGTTGGGTTTGATTCATCAAAAATATCCTTGAGGTTTAGGTGGGAAAGTGTTCCACCAATGTTTTCCTCTAAGAATTTGATAGTTTCTGGTCTAACATTCATGTCCATGATCAAATTGGAGTTGATTGTTGTTTCTTGTGAGATAACGTGGTTCAGTTTCATTCTTCTGCATGTTTTAACCCAGTTTCCCCAGCACCATTTGTTGAAGAGAGCTGCTTTCTTACATTTAATACTTAGGCCTCATTCATCAAAGATTAGATGCACATAGGTGTGGGGGTTTAGTTCTTGGGTTTCAATTCTATTCCACTGGTCTGTGTGTCTATTTTTGCTGTAGTACCAGGCTGTTTTGATGATGATGGCCTTATAATATACTTAGGGATCTGGGATTGTAATGCCTCCATTTCTGTTTCTTTTCCTCACGATTGTTTTGGCGATTCTAGGTGTTTTATGGTTCCAGATAAATGATTGTAATTTTTGTTCTATTCTCTTAAAGAAGCTTGTTGGAACTTTGATGGGTATTGCATTAAATTTGTATATGGCTCTGGGGAGAATATTCATTTTGATGACATTTGTTCTTCCAATCTATGAGCATGGGATATCTTTCCATTTCTTGGTATCACTTTCTAGTTCCTTGAATAGTGACATAGTTTTTAGTATACAAGTCCTTCTCTCCTTTGGTCAGCTTTATTCCTAGGTATTTTAGTGAATTTGCTGCAACAATGAATGGGATTGATTTCTGCATGTTTTCTTCTTCATATTTAGTGTTTGCATAAAGAAATCCCAGTGGTTCTTGTGCATTGATTTTTTTAGCCTAACACCTTGCTATATTGGCTAATAACTTCCAGTAGTTTTCTTCTGGACTTTTTTAGGTTTTTCTATGTATACTATCATATCATCTGCAAATAGTGAGAGCTTCTCTTCTTCCCTTCCAATCGGTATTCTTTTCATTTTTTTTCTCTTGCCTGCTTGCTATGACAAGAACTTCCAATACTATGTTGAAGAGTAATGGTGATAGTGGACAGCCTTTTCTAGTCCCCTATCTGAGGGGGAATGCTTTAACCTTCTGTCCATTGAGTATGATGTTAGCTGTAGGTTTGCTATATATGGACTCCACTATCTTGAAGCATTTCCTGTCTATTCCCATTTTTTAGTGTTTTGAGCATGAATGGGTGTTGGACTTTGTCAAAGGCTTTCTCTGCATCTATTGATGATCATACATGTTTGGCTTGATTTTTTAGATTTCTGTGTTATCAGTTGTGATATCTCCATTTTACCATTCTATCAAATTGAGTCTTCTCTCTTTTTTTTAGTGAATCTGGATAGGGAATTGTCCATCTTGTTTAATTTGTCAAAGAACCAACATTTGGCTTCATTGATCTTTTGTATGGTTCTCTTATTTTCAATGTTGTTTATTTCTGCTCTAGTTTACTGATTTCTACCATTCTGGTTGCTTTAGGGTTCCTTTATTCCTCTTCCTCTATGTCCTTAAGGTGTGTAGTAAGGTCATTTATTTGAGCTTTTTCTTGTTGTTTAATATGTGATTGTATGGCTATGATTTCCCCTCTCAGTACTGCTTTATCAGCATCCCAAATATTTTGATAGCTTGTGTCTTCATTTTCATTTGGTTCCAGGAACATTTGAATTTCTTCCTTGAGTGTCTCTCTGACCCAGTGGCTCTTAAGAAGTATGTTGTTTAGTTTCCAAATTCTGTGACTTTTAATAATTTTCTGTTTGTTGGTATATGTTAGCTTTATTCCACTGTGGTCTGAGAAGATACTTGGATGATTTCAATGCTCTTGAATTTTTTGATGTTGTCTTAGTGGCTTAACATGTGGTCTATCCTTGAGTATGTGTTGTGTGGACTTGAAAATAATATATATTCGAGTATTTTCGGGTGAAGAACTCTAAAAATGCCCAGGAGGTCTAGTCTGTCTATCTCTTCATTTAATTATCTTGTTTCTTTGTTGATTCTCTGCTTCCCTGATCTCTCTATGTGTGAGAGTGGGGTGTTAAAGTCTCCCACTATTATTGTATTACTATTTATGTATTTTTGTAGTTTTTTTTCAGTAGGTGTTTGATGTATTTAGATGGTCCCTCAATGGGTGCATAGATGTTAATAATTGTTAAATCTTCTTGGTTGGTTGATCCTCTTATCATTATGTCATGGCCTTGCCTAACTTTTATTACTTTATTTAATTTGAAGTCTACTGTGTTAGAAATGAGAATGGCAGTTCCTGCCATTTTCTTTGGTCCATTAGCCTGTATTATAGTTTTCCATCCTTTCACTTTAAGTCTGTGTTTGTCTTGTTGGGACAGATGGGAATCTTGCAAGCAGCATATGGTTGGGTTATGTTTTCTGATCCATCCTCCCACTTGTGCCTTTTGATGGGGTAGTTTATGCCATTTTTATTGATATTATAGATTTAATGTATTGTCGTCCCATTATTCAACAATTTTTTTATTTGCTCTGATATATGCCAATTATTATGGTGATGCTCTTTTTTATAAGAGGTCTTTTAGAACCTCTTTCTGGGCAGGCTTGGTGATGGTTGCTTCATTTAACTGTTGTCTGTCTGAGAAGTTTTTGATGCCTCCATCTAGTTTGAATGGAAATCTAGCAGGATATACTACCCTTGGTTGAAACCTTTTTTTCATTCAGGGCTCAATAGAGATCTTGCTATTCTCTTCTGGATTTTAGAGTTTGAGTGGAGAAGTCTGCTGATAGTCTTATGGGTTTTCCCCTGTATGTGACTTTTTGTGTTTCTCTTGCAGCCTTTAGGATCCTTTCTTTATCCTTACTTCTTTTAATTCTAACTATAATTTGTCTTGGCATCGTCAGGTCTGGGTTGATTCTGTTTGGGACTCTCTGGGCCTCTTGAATCTTAATGTCCTTTCTGTTGTTCAGGTCTGGGGAGTTTTCTTTTACATTTCCTCCAAAATATTTACTTCCCTTTCCTCTCTTTCTTTCTCTGGCAGGCCAATTATATGAATATTACTTCTTTTGAGATCATGCCATATGTCTCTGTTGTTGTTTTCAGTGTCTCTCAATCTCTTTTTGGACTCTTTTAACTCTTTCTTAGTTTTCTCTACCTCATCCTCTGTCTGGCTAATTCTGTTTTCTGTTTTTGTTAGTCTGCTTTCCCTTCCCTCAGCTTCTTTCTTCAGTTATAGCATTAGCTTGTTCTGCTAATTGACCTTTTAGTTCAGCTATCTCAGTTTTCAGTTCCCTAATTATCTAGAGGTATCTAGTATTTTCCTTGAGGGTCTCATCTGTTGTTTCCCCAATTCTGATAGCCCTTTTCTCCATAGTTGTCTTCATTTCCGTGATTATTAGGTTTAATATTCCTTGCATACTTTTCTTATTTATGCTTACTTCTGAGTGATTTGGAGTTTTTTCTGGGCTCCTGTCTTGATTCATTGTAGTAGCAGTTTTATTTGCTCTTGGTTTAACCATTTTTTATTGATGTATTTTTTTTATTCTTCTGTTCTCTTGTTCTTCAATTGTTGTGTTTTGAGTTCAACCCACACTATACTAATTACCTTTATGACAAATGCAGTCGTCAATCACAAAAATTACAACAATAGTAACTGAAGCAAGGATTGATTCAGTTGAACCAATACCAGTTGGCCAAACAACACCTCAGTCCAAGAAAATATAGCAACCAAATTCCAAATCCAAATGAAAAACAAAGAGAAAGGAAAAAAGAAAAAGCAATAATAGACAATTATGCAAATCTACTGTCCACTGCAAATTCTAGGGATGGTAAGAGGAGAAAGAGGAGTAGAGCAGAGAGATACTCACACAATGAGAGTCCACTCTGAGTCATATTTCTTACCCAAAATAATTCACAAATGAGTATCAGTGAATTCAGAAAGCAGAAGAAGGTGGAGGGAAGAAAGGAAGACAAGAATGAGCAAAAAATAGTAGTGAATGAAAAGAGATTTTATTGTTATTGTTGTTGTTGTTTTTTAATTAGCCAGGAGAGGGAAAAAAGGGAGAGTGGATGGAAGAGGTAGAGTAAAACAAGTTTCTCTCACAATGGATAGGACACCCAGTCACCTAGAAATGGAAAAAACAATAAGTTAATTTTGGTCAACCTGAAGAAGGATGGAGGGAAAGGGACACACATATATATAATAGTAATAATAAAATAGAGTACAGCAAAAAACCCTAACAGTCAGTCTGCAGCTTGGATGGCCCCAGATTGGCATAGGCAGCCTGAGAAGACAGCCAATTAATAAATAACAAGCAAAAAAACATCCAGGTAGTCTTTCCCAAGCAGGGGTGAGGCTCTGATTGATCAGATATTTTCTCACTCAAATACAGCTCCAGCCACTTAGAAAAGAGAGAGAGAGAGAGAGAGAGAGAGAGAGAGAGAGAGAAGAAAATCAAAAAGGAAAAGTATTGGAATGACACCCCCACGCCTGGTGAGCCAAGAATCTTGGTAAAGAAAAAAGCTCAGCCAGAAGCCTGCTGGTAGTAGCTGTCCAGCCCCTGGGTCTGGTTATGGGGTGAGGGGGAGGGGTGCACTTCAGAAATAATCAAGAGATTTCTTTTCTTTTTCTTCCATTTTCTAAATGATGACTGAGCTATAGGAAACCTCCTTGGTGCCACACTTAGGACCCCTTATTCACTGCCCTGCTCATGGCCCAGTTTCCTACCCTGTCCAGCCACTGTTGTTGGAGCTCACACCAGCAGCTTCCTCCAGGTAGTCATCTTGACTCCACCCTCTTAAGCACAGCTTCTTAAGTCCTAAGAATCACTTCCTTAATACTTTTATAATTACTGCACCTATTTCTCACTAATTGAGTTAAAATATATTTAGGGCCTCTACAGGAAATTGCCATCAATGTAGAAATATAGTGCTAGAAATTACTCCACTCTCCAAAGGGAGGCTGGGTCAAAATATTCTGCCATTCAAGGAAGACTGATCCTGAAATAAGTGCAGCCCAGAGTGTGCCTAGCCATGACCATGGCATGTGAGCTCAGACTGACAGAAATACAGAGTTTACACAGGATCCTGTGCTAAATATGAACAGACATGAGACCTACAATTCATGGTATTTATTTACTTTTTTCCATATTTGGGAGCTTCTTTCTGCTCTTATCCAGCTTTTTTGTCCTACCCTTAACTCTAATCCCATCTTCTTCTTTTTATTTATTTATTTTATTTAAGAAAGGAGACATTAACAAAACCATAGAACAAGAGGGGTATAATTCTGCACAATTCCCATAACCTGATCTCCATATCCCATCCCATCCCCTCCCCTGATAGACTTCCCACTCTCTATCTCTCTGGGAGTGTGGATACAGGGTCGTTGTGGGTTGCAGAGGGTGGAAGGTCTGGCTTCTGTAATTGCTTCCCCGCTGAACATGGGCATTGACTGGTCGATCCATACTCCCAGTCTGCCTCTCTCTTTCCCTAGTAGGGTGGGTCTCTGGGGAAGCGGAGCTCCAGTACACACTGATGGGGTCATCTGTCCAGGGAAGTCTGGTCAGCATCTTGCTGGTATCCGGAACCTGGTGGCTGAAAATAGAGTTAACATACAAAGCCAAACAAATTGTTGAACAATCATGTACCTAAAGACTGGAATAGTGCAGATGAAGTGTTGGGGGTATTCCCTGCATGCTCTTGTGTACTTCTGCTTTCAGGTATATATTTTTCCCCTAGTTTATGGGCACATGTGAACCTATGCTCTATCTCAGGGGACCTGGACTATATCTAGGTTTGGGGACTTTATTAGGGAGTGAAACACCTGGAATGGAATTAGAGAATACTATGAAAGAAAAGGTCTCACCTGACTGATGAAGCTGAATGGTTGTCATTCCACACCTGAAGTCTCTGGTCACAGTCTGAAGTGAAGCCTGTTGGGGTGGCACTTGTTGCATTGATTAGGTTGTGATCCGCGGATGCAATATTATTTGATTTGAATTGAGAGCAGCATGCAGAAAAGTGGGCCCCACCCTAAGGTTCCAGGACTGGGGTAATCCCATCTTCTAAAACGATTCACATCCCACATCTGCATATTAGCTGTTGGGCTCAGGAAAAATTTAGTGACGTCACAGGCTCTTTGAAATATATCTTAACTAGACTTTCTAGTTCCTTTTAACATGAAGACCCCAAATTTCATCTACTATACTTTCACTTTTAGCTTCCTGATTATTAAGCAGATTGTTATTCATATCTTAATGTTTTTCAGCCACCAAGTTGCAGATGCTACCATGATGCCAACCTGACTTCTCTGAATAGAGGACCTCACCAACACAGTAATAGTAGGAGATTTCAACACCTTACTGTCTCTAGTTGACAGATCATCTAAGTAGAGAATTAATAAAGAAACAATGAAATGAAATAAATAGATAAATAAACTAGAACTATTGAACATTTTAAGATTCATTCACCACAAGAAACTGGAATACACATTTTGTTCAAGTCCACAAGGACATTCTCAAGGACAGACCATATGTTAGGCCACAAAGACAATATAAACAAATCCAAGAGCATTGGAATCATCTCAAGCATCCTCTCAGACCACAGTGGAATTAAACTAATACTTAACAACAAAAAATTAGTAAAAGTCCCAAAATATAAAAACCCAACAGCACACTACTTAACAACTACTGTGTCAATGAGGGACTCAAGGAAGGGACTGAAATATTGTTAGAATAAAATGAAAATGAAGATGAAAGCTATCAATTTTTGGGACACAGCTAAAGCAGTACTTAATGGAAAAGTCACAGCCATACAAACACACATTACAAAACAAGAAATAGTGAAAGTAAACAGCTGTACACCTTTAATACATAGAAGAAGAGAAACAAAGGAAGCTTAGAGCAACCAGAAGGATTGAAATAACTGAAATTAGGGCAGAAATAAATAATGTCAACAATAAGAATATTGTAATTAAAAAATAATAGACACTGGAGGGGCAGCTGATCTCTTGGTGCAAGTTGAAATCCATCAGTCAAGGTTTATTACATGGTGTTATAGCAGTGCAGAACAGTACAGTTTAGGTAAAGAAAGATAGCAATTATCAGCAGGGATAAATTAGACCAGGCCCATGAATCTATGTTAGTTATCAAATTTCTGTTCCATGTGTTCAGTCTCTTGAGTTAGAAGCACCATGGCAGGTCCTTGGGAGGTGGGACAGCATGGAGTATGCAAGCAAAGAAGAGTCCGGAAAAAGGGGCCAGATTTCTAGATACCTGAGAGTTAAATAACTTGTTCATGTAAGCCTGTCAGCCTGACATCAGCCATATGATAATGACTAATTATATCCATCAGCCTTATACTTATTATGTCCCCAAATCCATGCTGTGTCACAACAATTCCCATTTTCTTAATATAAGCATGGACAAAATGACTGGAGTCTTTATGAATATAGAAAAATAAGCAGATCTTCTGTGCTTCTATGCTTCCTTCTGCAAGTCCTGACTTTGTGCTCCAAATCTTCTGCCACGATAACTGGATATCAGGTGAAGTTTCTGTGAACCTACATGTGACCCTGTTGTCTCATCTTCTGTGTCTAACCCAGAAATGGTCCAGCACTAATCGGAAGCTCAGATCAGAAACTAAGAGAGGTAGTTCAGGTCATTTGAGGGTAGGAGATCACCATGAATCCATGGTGTTGGAGTGCTGTAATTCATATTTCAGCTCATCATTTTATTGTGAGACTATTGCAGACAAAAGGTTTAACAGCTTGGTATGGTTCCAAACAATACCTGTGAATGACAAAATAAAAGCAAACATACCCTAGACCTTAAGTAAGTAATCTTATTGACTTCAAGCACAAGGATAGAAAAATCATGATGAATCTGTTGGTGAAAGAATAGAAGCTCTGTGGAGAAAAGTAATATTTAGTTGCTCTCTCATTAGAATTATATGGTAAAAATTTTAAAATACATGAGGCTGTCTGTATTCTATAGTTTCTGTCTGAGAATTATTCCTCTTTATAATTTATTTTTTATTTAAGAAAGGATAAATTAACAAAACCATAGGGTAGGAGGGGTACAACTCCACACAATTCCCACCACCCAATCTCCATATCCTATCCCCTCCCCTGATAGCTTTCTCATTCTCTATCCCTCTGGGAGCATGGACCCAGGGTCGTTGTGGGCTGCAGAAGGTGGAAGGTCTGGCTTCTGTAATTGCTTCCCCACTGAACGTGGACGTTGACTGGTCAATCCATACTCCCAGTCTGCCTCTCTCTTTCCCTAGTAGGGTGGGTCTTTGGGGAAGAGGAGCTCCAGGGCACATTGATGGGGTCTTCAATCCAGGGAAGCCTGGCCGGCATCCTGATGGCATCTGGAACCTGGTAGCTGAAAAGAGTGTTAACATACAAAGCCAAACAAATTGTTGAGAAATCATGGACCCAAAGGTTGGAGTAGTGGAGAGGAAGTGTTAGGGGGGTACTCACTGCAAATTCTAGTGTACTTCTGCTTTCAGGTATATATTTTTCACTAGTTTATGGATACGTGTGAACATATGCTCATATACAAGATACTGGGTACTATACGGCAAACCCTAACAAAAGGACTTTTCAAAGTTAACCCAATTACCAAATAATGTGATGATAACATTAACTATCCATTGTCTTTTTGAACCCTAAGAAAGCAGGAACCTCACATCTCCACTATAGAGCCTATATTTCCCCCAGTCCTGGAACCTTAGGGTGGGGCCCACTTTCCTGCATGCCTCTCCCAATCCATGTCAAATAATATTCCATTAGCCGATCGCAACCTAATCAACGCAAAGATTGCTACGTCAACATGCTTCAGCTCAGACTGTGTCCAGAGACTTCAGGTGTGTAATGACAACCCTTCAGCTTCATTACTCGGGTAAGACCTTTCCTTTCATTGTATTCTCTAATTCCATCCCAGGTGGATCACTTTCTAACAAAGTCCCAAAACCTAGATATAGACCAGGTTCTGTGAGAGAATTATTCCTTTAAGGGTGAATCACAACATTCCACAATTGCTCATCTACTGGGTTAGTAAGGTATGCCAATTGCATATTTAGAAGAAATAAGCCATAATCTAAAAACATATTCAGGGTTGTTTTCAGTCTAATATTATAAGAAATACATTTAGCAGCAAAGGCAGAGGTGTTCATGAACATGGTGGTTTGTATAAAGCCTGTAACAATGTCCACAGAGATAGGAACAAATTTTAAATTTCCAATCTGAGAGACTTGTGAAACATCAATTTACCACAATTCATTGCTAGAATATCTTCTAAGATAAACACCCATAATGGGAGGAGGGTCACAAGTAACAGCTTGCCAGTCTAGGCAATAAAGAACAGTGGTTCATGCTTGTACCAAAGATATATGAAATCATTCAACAAGAGCTTAGCAACTTGGGGAAGAAAGGAATAGGAACTAATATACAAATTTAAAGTAGCACACACTGCTATTTTATGTGTTACATCAGCCCTAGAAGGATCACTGATGGTCTTTGTAAATAGGGTGTAGGGGTTAACTGTGCAGCTCAGGTGCCATGGGGAAAATTAAAAAAATTAATTTGTCCTTCATAGTCAGTATCAATAATTCCAAAATGCACTTGAACACTTAGAGAAGTTAAACTAGAACACCATAGCAAAACATCCAGAAAACCTTTGTGGAGAGGACCTCAAACACTGGTAGGTACAATTTATATTTTATCCATTTCAGTTAAAAAGCATAGGAGTATATAATAGCATTCTACAATCAACATTGATTTCTAGGATATATTTGAGTAAATACATCTAAGATAAGTTTGAGTGAATTATACCACTATTAAAATATACATATACCACTCTTCAAACAAACCATGCCCCCATAGAGAAACTGGAAGGTTTAAGACATAGGGACACAGTGAGGCAAACTGTTATGGTTCAATCCGGTAGTAAGTGGCTGTCCTTCAGAGTCATCCAATAGTCCTCAATTCTTTTCAGGACAAAGGGCCAAGGCACCACCTTTTATTTCCTGGCAAAGAATTATCTCCTGCATAAATGCTGGATGGACAGTGGATTGCCCAGTGAAAGTCTCTTTTAGAAAGTGTATATTTTGTAAAGGGAAGATTTAAGTGTCTGTCATCTCCTGATACCCTATAATTAAATTGCTTGATATTCACCTTGCAATCTTTTTGGAAATGGCCATTATTACGAGTAAAGCAAACCTAGTTTTGCATGGGCTGTATTGAGGCAGCTACACATGTGGAATGATTTAAAGCAACCAAAACATGTCTTTTATGGGTTTGAGTGCATACTTCAGTACATGCTTTTGTCATCTGAGAAATAATTAAATCTTGACCTTTAAGTGGCACAAGAATTCCTTTACAATCTTGGTTTGCATTATCATAGGCTAATTACTTAATTAAAATTTTGCCTTCTTCTTTACTGTCTATTTGTCTGATAGCTTCTCGTGGTTTATCCACAAAGTCCTTGTAGGGTTCCATGGATTTCTGAAAAAAAGAGCTAAAGTACAACACAGGAGGTCTGTGTTCTAATATCTCATCCCATGCTCTGACTACAGCTTATGCAGCAATACACATTCCATTTTTCCAAGATCATTTGTTCACAGGGAGAGGCAAAATTACCTTCATCCACTAACTGACTGGATGGAATCTTAGTGTCTATAGCCAAAACCACAGCAAACTCTTTGTGTTCATGAAACCACAGAGCACTCAAAGAATTTGGCATAACACTTTCCACCAGTTGTTTCCATTCATACGGGAGAAGACAATAAGTGTCTGCAATAGATGTGACACAGCCCCTCATAAAAGAACCTGTAAACCATTGTGCTCAGTTGATTGTTTAAGATCTTTAGAAATCTGATAGAGTAAAACTTAATATTTCATCTCAGTTCCTTCTCATATAAGAAGCATGGAAAAAGTATGATGTTCAGACAAACCATTTTGCTTAAGTCCTTCCTCACAGCGTTGCTCAGTTGCACTTCTGAAATGAATTTTTCTATTTTTATAACTGGTAGAAGAAAATTCTAGGTACTTAGTGGGTAAAGGCAGGGGAAAATGAGGAGAAGCAGTAGAGAAGGGTTGAGTGAGTCACATGGTACAGCAGGATGAGGTGGTTGTGAAAAGGAGTAACAGGAAGAGGTGCTACAGTGGAGGGAGGAGAAGAGGCAGAGGAAAAAGGACTAAAGAAAGGATTTCCATGGATTAGAAATAGAGTAGAGGAATGGAGACAATATACTGCCAGGCCATATTTGACTCATTCTTTTCTAAAGCCATGAGCAGCTAGGCAAGGGCCAGTTTGCAAGACAGATACAAGTAAGGCAGCTTGCCTGGATCAGCAGAAAAAAATGTGAGAATATTGGCTTTCAGGCACACCAGAAACAGTTGTGTCTGTGAGGCAGACAAGGAAGGAAAAGTCGATTTGAAAACAAAAGGAAAAGGAAGATTTGGGGACTAGTTTTGTAAAGAAAACTGCACTTGCTTCAGAGCAGATAGGCATTGCCAACTTCTTTCCATATCTCAACTGCTAAAGTTCCCTTCTTTGGGGAAGATATCTGGAGACAAGTTCAATTGCATGTAACAACTTACATATTTATCGGCTGGAACACTAAAGTTTACATATCTTTCAAGTCTCTTTCAATTGTCTGAGATGAAAATTATCTTCTTTAGAATGTAAAATACCCATAGTGAGAGTTTCAGAAAGGGTGAAAGTAAAAGAAGGCTTGAAATTAAATGTAGGTCACTTACCAGGAAATTAGCATAGGCCAGTTGGGTCCCTAAATCAGTTTATGGAGTCTAGAACTATAAATTTAAAGTCAAGTGGAAAAGGACAGAGAAAATTTGTGGGGGTAAAAAAGAAAATCAACATGTATTGTTGATTAAAGTCAAATAAAAATGTCAGTGAGCAAAAACTGTGGGTCAGAAGTATGTGACAAGCTTGGTAGTTTTAAAAATTGAACTAATCTTCTAAAGGGGTGGGGTAAAACAATTTGCAACATATTGGGAACCACAGGTGGAAAATTCAAGTCAGTCATACAAAGTAATTTGACACGTCGGAGATATAGTCAAACCACATAGAGCAAAAAGGAGTGTCTAAAAATGGCAACGTGTTGGGATGTTATATATTTTACATAAAAAAAAAAATAGACTTCGGGAGTCGGGCTGTAGCTCAGCGGGTTAAGCGCAGGTGGCGCAAAGCACAAGGACTGGCATAAGGATCCCGGTTCGAACCCCAGCTCCCCACCTGCAGGGGAGTCACTTCACAGGCGGTGAAGCAGGTCTGCAGGTGTCTATCTTTCTCTCCTCCTCTCTGTCTTCCCCTCCTCTCTCCATTTCTCTCTGTCCTATCCAACAACAACAACAACAATAATAACTACAACAATAAAACAACAAGGGCAACAAAAGGGAATAAATAAATAAATATTTTTTAAAAAATAGACTTCAGAGGGGCAGCAGCTTACTTGGTGCAGGTTGAAAACAATCAATGTTTATTACATGGCAGTACAGAAGTATGGAAATGTAAACCTTAGGTACAGAAAGACAGGCGTTTATCAACAGGGTGAGACTAGGCCAGGCCCAAGAGGCTATGTTAGTTACCAAAGTTTTGCTCCATGTGTTCAGTCTCTCCGGTGAGAGGCAGCATAGTAGGTCCTTGGGAGCTGAGCTGACATGGAGCATGCAGAAAAAGAAGGATTCAGAGAAAGGACCAGACTTCCAGCCACATGACAATTAGATAGTGTTTTATGTAAACCCAACAGCCTGACATCAGCCTTATGTTAATTACGTTCATCAGCCATGTGCTAATTACATTTATCAGCTTTGTACTAATTATGTCCCAAATTCATGCTGTGACAAAACATAAGAGAACCATAAAGAAGATCAATGAAGCTAAATGTTGGTTCATTGAAAGAGTAAACAAAATCCAAAAACCCTCATCCAAACTCAATAACAAGAGGCGGGGAGAAAGAATACTCAGATAAATCGGATTATAAATGAAAGAGAAGGTACTACAACAAACACCACAGAAATCCAAGGTACCTTTAGAGGGTTCTATGAACAACTATATGCCACCAAGCTAGAGAATCTGGAAGAAATGGAGAAGTTTATAGGTCCATACTTACTTCCAAAATGAAACAGAAGAACTAGAAAACATGAACAGGCCATTCACAGTCAAAGAAACTCAAACAAAACAAAAGGCTTAAACCAACAACAAAAGGCTTAAACTAGTTGGCTTTACAAATCAGTTCTACAAAAGCTTCTACCTCTACTTTTAAAGCTATTTCAAAAGGTTGTAGACACAGGAATACTCCTTTCCAGATGCTATGAAGCCAACATTACTCTGATAACAAAAGCAAACAGGGATACAAAAAAAAATACCTCTGATGAACATAGATGCTAAAATACTGAACAAAATGTTATCCAACTGGATATAGCAGTAGCTATTTTGCACTGACCATATTGGACTGTGCCATTGACTGATCCTCTTTTTTGGCAGATACTATATGTCTGCAATGCCATGACATGTTACAGTTCCCTATTTAGATGAATAAAAATAAAAACATCTGTCTTATACAAAAAAAAGACAAAAAAGAAGAAATACAGAAATCAATCTCTTTCACTATAACAAAACAATGAAATGTCTAGGAATAACCCTAACAAAAGAAATGAAAGACTTGTATACTGAAAATTATGAGTCATCATTCAAGGAAATAGAAAAAGACACAAAGAAATGGAAGGATATTCCATGTTCATGGGTTGGAAGAAGTAACATCATGAAAATGAATATTCTACCCAGAGCCATATACAAATTTAATGCAATCCCAATCAAGGTCCCACCCAACTTTTTTTCAAGTCCTTTTTATTTTTAAATATATTTTATCTATTTATTTTTATTGTTGTTGTTATTGATGTTGTTGTTGTTGGATAGGACAGAGAGAAATGGAGAGGAGAGGGGAAGACAGAGAGGGGGAGAGAAAGATAGACATCTGCAGAACTGCTTTACCACTCGTGAAGTGACTCCTCTGCAGGTGGGGATCCAGGGGCTCAAACTGGGTCTTTACCCCGGTCCTTGCACTTTGTGCCATGTGTGCTTAATCCACTGCGAAATCGCCCAACTCCCTCAAGTCCTTTTCTTAAAATTTTATTTATAAAAAGGAAATATTGACAAAACCATAGGATAAGAGGGGTACAACTCCACACAGTTCCCACCACCGGAACTCCATATCCCATCCCCTCCCTTGATAGCTTTCCTAACCTTTAACCCTCTGGGATTATGGACCCAAGGTCATTGTGGGATGCAGAAGGTGGAATGTCTGGCTTCTGTAATTTTATCCCCTCTGAACATGAATGTTGACAGGTTGATCCATACTCCCAGTCTTCCTCTCTCTTTCCCTAGTGGGGCGGGGTTCTGGGGAATTGGAGCTCCATGACACATTGGTGGGGTTGTCTTTCCAGGGAAGTTTGGTTGGTTCCATGGTAGCATCTGGAACCTGGTGGGTAAAAAGGGAGTTAAAATATAAAGCCAAACAAGTTGTTGACTAATCATGAACTTAAAGGCTGGAGTAGTGCAGATGAAGAGTTGGGGGGTCCATTTTGTAGATAGCTAGTAGGCATATTTCAGTTACATTCCAAAGGATCTGTGAATATACTAGTTTTTTGTTTTTTTCCTGAGTCTGAAATCTGATATGCAGGTGAATCAAAGTTACTGTCTGAGGAAATGATGTCATGGCTGGAAAAGGACCAGAAAGTTGGGTCAGGGAAGAAAGTAGCTATCAAATATGGGAAGGGTGTATAAATATTGTCGACTGTAAACCCCATCGATTTGATGTGATCTGGGGCCCATATTCAGCTTAGGAGCCTATGTGACCTCTATGTGATCGCCCTGTAGATCTGAGTTCACATTCTGTAGTCATGTGTAAGAACGATCCAAGCTGCCCTGATTCTAGGACCCATCTTCCTCAGGTGTAGCATAGAGTATGTTGTCCATCCTCCCTTCAGAGGATGGAACATTCTCTACCGTTGTTAACCCAAGTTGAGGGCAAGGTCCTATGGGGGCCCACTAAGGGGTCTATTGAGTTGTTCCTGATATTGATTACCAGTAATAATGAAGAGAGGGATTTATTCAAGGTCTAGGACCATCATGTCTGTTTGTTTATCTCAGGACTCCCCAAATAGGGCCCAGCTAATGGCCCATCCAACTTTTTAGAAGAATAGAGCAAAAGCTACAAATGCTTATCTCAAACCAGAAACAGACTTGAATTGCCAAAACAATCTTGAGAAGAAAGAACAGAACTAGAGGCATCACACTCCCATGTCTCAAATTGTATTATTGGGTCACTGTAATAAAAAGTGCTTGGTACTGGAACATAAATAGATGCACTGAGTATTGGAATAGAATTAAAATCCCAGAAATAAGCTTCCACACCTATAGACATCTAGTCTTTAACAAAGGTACCCAGGCTACTATATGGAGAAAGGAGAGTGTCTTCAACAAATGGTGTTGGGAATATTGGGTTAAAATATGCAAACGAATGACAGTGAACCACTATATTTCACCACACACAAAAATTGAAAATGGATCGAGGACTTGGATGTTAGAAGAGGAACTATCAAATACTTACAGGAAAATATTGGCAGCACTCTTTTCCATATAAATTTTAAAGGCATCGTCAATGATACAAATCCAATTATGAAGAATACTAAAACAAAAATAAACCAATGGGACTGCATCAAATTGAAAATATTTTCATAGCAAAAGAAACCACCACCCAACAAAGAGACCCCTTACAAAATGGGAGATCTTCACATGCCATATATCAGACAAGAGATTAATAACCAAAATATATTAAGCACTCACTGAACTGAGCAACAAAAAGATCAAATGAACCCATCCAAAAATAGGGAGAGAATAGGAACAGAATATTCATCAAAGAAGTGACCCAAAGATCATCAGTCATATTAAAAAAATCCCTCACGTTGATTATCAGATAAAAGCAAATAAAGACAATGAGATACTACATCACTCCTGTGATTATGTTAGACATCAGAATACGTAACAACAACATATGATGGGAAGTTTTGGGGGGCAAAGGAACCCTCCTCCCCTGGTAGTAAAAATGTAAATTGATCCAACCCCTGTGGAGAGCAGTCTGGAGAACTCTCAGAAAGCCAGAAGTGGACCACCCTATGACTCTGCAATTGCTCTCCTGAGGATATATCCTAAGGAACCAGCCACACCCATTCGAAAAGATTTGTGTATACCTATGTTTATAGAAGCACAATTTGTAATATCTCACACCTTAAAGCAACCCAGGTGTCCAACAACAGATGAGGGACTGTAAGTTGTGATATCTATACACAATGGAATATTATGCAGCTATTAAAGCCGTGATTTCACCATTTTCAGCCCATCTTGGATGGAGCTTGAAGGAATCATTTTAAGTCAGATAAGCTAGAAGGATAAGGGTGTATATGGTATCATCCTACTCATAGAGGGAAGTTGAAAAAAAAAACAAGGAAAAACACTAAGCCAAACTTGGACTGGAGTTGGTGTATTACACCAAAGTAAAAGACTCTGCTGTGGAGGGGTTCAGGTTCTGAACATAATTGCAGAGGAGGACCTCGAGGGGTTTAGGCTGTTATCTGGAAAACTTAGAAATGTTACACCTGTACAAACTACTATATTTTTTTATTGACTGTAAATCAGTTATCCCCCAATAAACATTTTAATTTGATATAGCATAACTAAATGGAGTTTATATAAGTACTGTAATATTTCAAAAATCAATCATTGTAGTTCACAATATTAGCAGCTAAAATATGAAAATCTAATAAAAGGTTTGATGGTATACCACTATGGTGGTACACTCTCTTAAGCAGATGTGGTATAATAGAAAGGATGTGAGTTCAAACATCCAGTCCCCACCTGCAAGAGTGAAGCTTCACAATGGTAAAGAAATTGTATAGTTATCTTTCTTTCTTTCTTCCTCTTTATTTCCCCTTTCCCTTTTGGTTTCTCTGTGCTGCTATCTAATAAATACATAAAATATTAAAATAAAAGTTTAATAGTGGCATGAAATATTTTTTATAAAAATTTAACATATATTCATTTAAAAATACCTCATGATGCTAAGAATAAAATTAAGTTTTCTCAGTCTGATAAAAGAGTATCTATGGAAAAAGCCTACAATGAACATCATAATTAATTATGTAAAGCTGAATGATTCTGCCTAAAAGCAGAATCAAGGAAAGATTGCCATCTTTGTCATTCCTGTTAAACATGGTACTGTGGGTCCTTGTCAGAACAATAAGTGAAAAACATGCAAACTGAAAAATATGGCTACTGCTGTTTTTGTCTGAAGATAACATGATTATGTATGTAGACTATATATATATGATCTATATAAAATCTGTTGTAATGAGGGGTCAGGTGGTGGATGATCTGCAAAGTGCACGTTTTCCTATGTAAAAAGCCACATTCATGCCCTCAGTTCCCACATGCAGAATGGAAGTTTCACTACCCATGAAGCAGTGCTGCAGGAGTTTCTCTTTTTCTCTCTCTCTCACCCTATTATTTCTGTCTCTATCACAATAAAATAAAATAAATAGACACCGTATAAAAAGCTACTTTAATGAATAAGGTAATTTAACAATGTTTAAAAATACAAGGTCAATATATAAAATTAAATATGTACGTATACACTGACAAAATAATTTCAAATTGAGATTTTAAAAATAATTTTCCTGTCCAACAACAACAACATCAATGACAACGATAAAAATAACCACAACAATGGTAAAACAACCAGGGTAACAGGGTGAAGAGGATGGCCTCCAGTACCAGTGGATTCATGGTATAGGCACCAAGCCCTGTCAATTACCCTGGAGGCAATAAATTAATTAATTGATTAAAAATAATAATAATTTTCAACTGGATAACAAATATGAAATACTCATTAGTAAGTCTGACAGACTATTAGATACTTCATGTTGACTTCCCAGTTACTACACCCACCACTTAATAAAATCTAAGATTCTTTATTACTTAGAAGAGACTTAAAATCCATCCTGATCTAATTTAGTGATCATTGCTGTGTCCTGGGCAAAATGTGAGGAATATTCAATAGAATGGTGAGAACATAGTGCTGCCCTTGATCTGGTTCATGGAGAAGACAGCAAGCTTCCAAATCACACAAACTATCAAGGAAAGATCTGCTGATCTTATTTTCATAGAGCATGCATGCCTACAAAATCAAATATTCTCTGAATGCGAGGTAAATCCCATAGAAATTTGAAAACTATGGGAAGGTTATACGATGGGAAGATAGATTCCTTTCCATCCAAAACTCCCTGAGTCCATAAATTATTCTTAATATGCCAAAAAATCTATTCCAAAATATGTGAGCATGGCAAATGCCTCTGTTCTTTTATGAATACTTCCTTGTTTTCATTTGCCCCTCCTCACATAGACAATTCCTCCCATCATAGCTGTTCTTTCCTGCACAGAATGTTCTTTGTCTAGCAATAGTCACAGCATGCACTTGTGTCTGCATTCTCTCTCTGCTGCCAGTTTGTAATTAGATGCTTTATAAAGATTATTGGAACCCAATGTAAGTTGTACTATGCTAGCCAACACTCCAGAGGGAGTGGAAACATGCTGTTGTCCAAAAACAATAGCAGAAACCAAGCCCAGAATTGATCTCTCCCCAGCAGGATTTGAAAACCTTCCATTATATTCATTCACAAGTAAATCTCTTTGGGTGATGACTCCCCCCCCTTAGCACCAGATCCCCCCCTTTTTGTTGCCTTTGTTGTTCTATCGTTGTTGTGGTTATCATCATTGTTATTGATGTCGTTGTTATTGGATAGGACAGAGAAATCTAGTGATAAGGGAAAGACAGAGAGGGGGAGAGAAAGACACGGCAGACCTGTTTCACCGCTTGTGAGGCGACCTCCAGCATGTGGGGAGCCGGGTACTCAAACCAGGATCCTTGTGCTGGTCCTTGTGCTTTGCACCATGTGCACTTAACCCGCGGTATTACCGCCTGATCCCCTTAACACCATATCCTTTCAAAGAGTGAGCTCTGTGGTAATATTTTCCCCATTTAACACATGCATATGCACACGCACACGCACACGCACACACACTTCAAGTGGGAGAGTACTCATCCTCCTTAGAACTGCTGGGACTCAGACTCTAGACTTTAAATTTCAGTTAGTTTCTAAAACTGTAAAGGCACAATTTGACCATAAGCTTAGTCATTGTGTTGATTAATGTATCATAGCTGGAACCAGAAATGCAAGTACAATTTAGACAATCTGATAAAAGAAAGAAAAGCACTCTAGCTAATTCAATAGGGTTGAAAGGGTTGAAAGAACAGTTGAAAATTTGGGGAGAAAGAAAAAATATATTTGGGAAACGGTGAGAAGACAAAATTGGTTGTAGAAAAGTTGTCAGGGGGAATGAAAGTTGAAATGCTACATAGTGAATGCCACAGCAAATTGATTAATAGCATGTGCTTTTGTGTTAGGCAGCCTGAGTGGACATCTGTAATTCTGACCATGTTACTAAACCTCTGCCTCTTCACCCTGATAGTGAGTCTTAAGGTTCTTTTGAGTTAGTACTATGGTCATGAAGCAGTGACTAGCACATAGTAAATGCTCACCAGGTGTCAGCTGTGCTCATTATTGTGGAGACAGGAGCTTTGAAGACATCTTAGAATTGCTCCAGTGGAAGACAGGATGTATAAAATAGTTTGAAGAAAGCAAGCATATAAATCAGTTGAAAGACTGGCTCAGGGAAGTGATGATGATAACCCAAATTCCGTGTGGTGTTATAAGGGTTGAAGTAGAGATGACATCAAATATAAATGACTTCTTAGAAGCTCACAATCTAATGAAGGAGAAAAATAGGCAAAACAACATTATCTACAAGTATTTTTATCTGTTCTATTTAATTCAAAGCAAGAGGGTATTCTGACCTAGATCCCAAGTTTTCAGAAGCCCTTCTTGTACTAAACACACATACACACACACACACACACACACACACACACACATCTTAAATAACACATAGGATCCTGTTACTCCAAAACAAGTTTCAATTTCTCACAAACAGATCATAGATACTATTATGACTCAGACTGTTCAGACAGTGGTTTTTGTATTGCTTGCCCTATTTACTAAACAAATGTCAACCAAATCTAGATAACACTTTTGGAGGTTTGAAGGTTACATGCCTGACAACTTTGAATACTGATAAGATTTTAGTATATGGAGATGATACACATTGGAATAAAAACGTAAATTTTCTATTTAAATACTGTGGATTCTTGCAAAAGAAGATTCCCTTTGTACTCCAATTCATAGTCATAAATCAGTGCATTGTTTGTGATAATTTGTACAAGACTACAAAGAGATAATTTGCAATATTAAAAAAATAAATATTACTCTTTTGTTGTTATTTATCACCTTTTTTATTGAGGAGGTTAATGCTTTACAGTGGATTCATTACATATGCATACATTTTCTAGACCTGAAAAATTTTCTCCCTCTCCTCCTTCTTTCTCTCTCCTTCTCCATCCCCAGAGTCCTTTGCTTTCCTGCAGCATACAATGTCCAGTCCATGTTTCACTTTGTTCTCTCCCTCCCCATCCCTATTTTATTAAATCCCACTAATAAGTGAACCAATTTGATATGCATCCTCTTTTTGGTTTACCTCACTCAACATGATTTCCCCAAGTTTCATCCAAGAGGATGCAAATGAGACAACTTCATTGTTTTAACAACTGAGTAGTGTCCCATCCTGTATATATATACCACAATTGTTTTAGCTGGTGTTGGCTATCTGGGTTGCTTCCCGTTCTGGCAATTACAAACTGTGATTCTATGAACATAGATCTCTTCTGATAGGTGTTTAGGTTTCATTTGGTTAAATCCCTAGGGAGGAATTGATGGGTCATATAGTAGTGTCATTTCTAGTGTCCTGATAAGTCTCCAGATTGCTCTCCACAATGATTGAACTACGTTGCACTCCCACCAACAGTGCAGAAGTGTCCCTTTTTCTCCATGTCCTCTCCAAATTTTGTTTTATCTGTCTTTCCAGATGAATGACATTCATACATGTGTAAAGTAGTACCTTACTGTTGTCTTTATTTGCATTTCTCTGATGACCAGTGATTTTGAGTGCTTTCTCATATATCTGTTGGCCCTTGGGAACTATTCCCTCAGTGAGATTTCTATCTATGTCTTGGCCCAGTTATCTAATGGAATTAAATTTTTCTAGGTAGGTGTCTCAGTTTACTGAGCTCTTTATGTATTTTGGTTATTAGTCCTTTGTCTAATGTATATTGGGTAAAGAGCTTTTCTCATGTTGTAGGCTGTAATTCTGCTTGGGTGGCAGTACTCTTTGCTGTTCAAAAGCTATTCAGTTTGATGTAATCCCAGTAGTTTATTTTCACTTGTATTTTCTTTGTTGTTGAATTTGAATCTTTAAAGGATTTTTGAAACATAGATCATGAAGTATCCTGCCAGTGTTTTATTCTATGTATTTGATAGTTTCTGACTAAATTTCCATGTTCTTGATACACGTAAAGTAGACTTTTGTATTTTGTGATAATTGATGGTTCTACTTCATGCAGTTACATGTTTCAGTTCAATTTTCCCAGCACCATTTGATGAAGAGACTCTGCTTTCATCGTTTATTGGTTTGATAACCCTTTGTCAAACTAGTTGGCCATAGGTTTGGGTTTTTTTTTCCTATATATTCAATTTTATTTCACTGGTCTATGTGTCTATTTTGACTCCAGTACCAGGAAGTTTTGAGTATAGTTAAGTCTGTAGTACAGCTTAAGGACAGGTAGTGTGATGTCTTCAGCCTTGCTCCTCTTTCTTTAAAGTTACTTTGGCAATCCTGGGGGTTTTTGGTTCCAGATAAATTTTTGTAATGTTTTTTTCTGTTCCTTTAAAAAAGTTTGGTGGTACCTTGATGGAGATGTCATTAAATCTATACATGGCTCTGGACAGGGTAGTCATTTTGATTATGTTAATTCTTCCAGTCCATGAGCATTCCATTTATTTGTATTTCTTTGTATCTCAGAGAGTGATTCATAGTTTTCAGTGTATAAGTCCTTCGCATCCTTTATTAGATTTATTCTCAAATATTTTGTTATTTTTGCTGCTATAGTGAAGGGTATTGATTTCTGAATCTTTTCTTCTTATTTGGTGTTTAAATAGAGGGATTTTTGTATATTGATTTTTGTATATTGATTTTGTAGCCTGCCACTGTACTACTATATTGTTCAATAATATCTAGGAGTGTTTTTTACAGTATTTTCATATCATCCCCAAAAGGGACAGCTTAATTTCATCTCTTCCAATCTGTATTCCTCTACTCCCTTTTCTTGTCTAATTGCTATGGGTAGTAGGACTTCCAAGGCAATGTTGAATAGTGATGGTGATAATGAACAGTCCTGACTTTTACCTAACTGGAGATGAAATGTTTTCAATTTTTCATCATTGTATATGATGTTGACTGTTGTTTTACTGTGTTATGACCCCAAAAGGAATTTGGAGCAATTAACATATGAATGACTACAGTCTGACTATGGAGCACACACACAAGGGAACTTGGGTGCAGGGACTATATAAGCAAGGACTTACAGCAGCTCACTCTCTTGATTGGATTACCTTCATCACAGCACTCTCCTGTTGGTGTAGCTCCGGATTGATCCTGAACTCTTCACATGGTGGTCTTGGGTAGCTGAATTGTGGACTTTGGACTTTTGCCTATTTTCTTAGCTAGACTTCTCCCCTCATCTTCACAGTGATTTTTATGGATAAACCTCTCACAGTTTAGCCTTAAACGGAGCCACTTGAGTTTCCAACATTACCGTATATAGATTCAAGTAGTTTAAGGAAATTCCCACATATTCCCATTTTTTTAATTATTTAAGAAAGGAGACATTAACAAAACCATAGAATAAGAGGGGTACAGTTCCACACAATTCCCATAACCTGATCTCCATATCCCATCCCCTCCCCTGATAGCCTTCCCATTCTCTATATCTCTGGGAGTATGGATCTATTTTGTAATGTTTTGATCATGAAAGGATGTTGGACTTTGTCAAAGGCTTTCTCTGCATCTATTGATATGTTTATGTGATTTCTGTTTTTGCACTGGTTGTTGTGGTGGATCACATTTATTGATTTACATATATTGAACCAGCCTTGCATCTCTGGGATTAAAAAAAAAACTCCTTGATCTTGTGCACAATCTTCTTGATGCATTGTTGTATGCAAATGTCTAGAATTTTGTTGAATATCTTGCATCTATGTTCATCAAGGATATTGGTCTGTAGTTTTCTTTATGTTTTTCATCTCTGCTTTAGGTATTAGTGTGATGTTGGCTTCATAAAAGGTGTTAAGGGGAATCCCTGAGTGTTTGATGTTTGGAAGAGTTTACAGAGTATTGATAGTAGTTTTTAAGAGTTTTGCAAAATTTATTTATAAATCCATCTGGGACTGGACCTTTACTGTTGGGCTTTATGTTTCTAAAATTGTATCCATCACCTTCTTTGTGGCATATATTTGAAAATGGAAGCTTCATAGAATGATTTGAATTTCTGTGGTATCTGTCATCATCTCTCTCCCTTCATTCAAGATAAACTTCATTAGGGTTCACACCTTTTGTTTTTCAGTCTGGCCAAGGTTTTTTTTTTTAATTTTATTTACCCATTAAAAAAAGAAAAAAGAAAGAAAGAAAGAAAGAGAGAAAGAAAGAAAGAAAGAAAAGCTCATAGCTTCACTGATCATTCATATAATTCTTCTATTTTTCAGTGTTGCTACATTCTGCTCTACATTTTCTTACTTCACTCTGTCTGCTAGTTTTGGGTTTCTATTCTTTTTCTAATTCCTTCAGGTGTGAAATTAGGTAGTTTATTTGTATTTCTTTTTTCTTTATTTTTTTAAGTTCATCACTCCCATCACCACAGGTCTCTGTCCCCATCCACACACCCATAGATAACCATTATATATTATCCCAATTATCTTGACAATTTGTTATTTTTGTGTTCAATTGTTTATGTTCTTCATATGAGTGAAACCATTCTTTAATTGTCCTTCACCTCCTTACTTGCTTCACTGAGCATAATTTTCTCCAATTCTATCTACTTTATCACAAGGGATACATCATCATCCCTTTTTATTGCTGCATAATATTCTGTTGAGTATATGACTCAGAACTTTTTTTTATTTCCTTTTGCTGTCCTTATTGTATTATTGTTGTAGTTATTATTAATGTCTTTGTTGTTGGATAGGACAGAGTGAAATGGAGATAGGAGGGGAAGACAGAGAGGAGGAGAGAAAGATAGACTCCTGCAGACCTGCTTCACCACTTATGAAGCGACTCCCCTGCAGGTGGGAAGCGGGGGGCTGGAACCAGGATCCTTATGCCCATCCTTTAGCTTTGTGCCAGCTGCGCTTAACCTGTTGCACTACTACCCAACTCCTGTCCCAGAACTTTTTTATCCAGTCATCTGCCAAAAGGTACTTTGGTTGTTTTAAGGGTTTGGCTGTTGTGAATAAATCCACTATAAACATGGGGGCGCATATATCCCTCTGAATAAGCATTGTTACATATTTTAGGCGTAGGCCTACTAATGGAATGTCTGGGTCATGTGGCATTTCCATTTGCATTTGTTTAAAGTTGCTTCATACTCTTCTCCAGAGTGATTGCTCCAGCTTACATTCCCATCAGCAACATTAATCTTCTCTTGTTTTATTAACATATTCCATTTTCACAAGTGTGATATGGAATCACAATGTATTATTCATATGAATTTCTCTGATCATAAGTGAGTTAGAATATTTCCACATGTGTCTGTTGGCCATGTGTATGTCTTCTTTAAACAACCAGATATTCATATATTCTGCAACATTTTAAAAATTTTCCCCCTTTTTTGTTGCCCTTGTTGTTGTCGTTATTGTTATTGTTGCCATTGATTTTGTTGTTGGATAGGACAGAGAGAAATCGAGAGATATGGGGAGAAAGAGTAGGGAAGATTGATAGACACCTGCAGACTTGCTTCACTGCTTCTGAAGCCACCCCCTTGCAGTTTGAGAACCAGGGGTTCGAACCGGGACCCTTATACCATCCTTGAGCTTCACACAATGCACTTGCTGCACTACTGGCCAGCCCCCTTTGCCCATCTTTTAATTCGGTTGTTCTTTTTCTTTTTCTTGAGCTCTATGTGCTCTTTATAGATGTTTGATATTGACTGCATGTCTGAAGTGTTGTGTGCAAATATATTTTCCCAAATGCTGGATTTCCTGTTTATCCTTATGGGATTTTCTCTTGTTGTGTAGAAGCTTTTCAATTTGATACAGTCCAATTTATTCCTTTTTTTCTTTCTTTTTTCTTTTTTTATCTATAAAAAGGAAACACTGACAAAACCATAGGATAAGAGGGGTACAACTCCACACAATTCATACCACTCCATATCCCATCCTCTCTCTTGAGAGCTTTCCTATTCTTTAACCCAAGGTCATTGTGGGATGTAGAAGGTGGAAGGTCTGGCTTCAGTAATTGCTTCCCCGCTGAACATGGTTGTTGACTGGTCTATCCATACTCCCAGCCTGTCTCTTTATTTCCCTAGTTGGGCAGGGTTCTGGGGAATGGGAGCTACAGGACACATTGGTGGGAATGTCTGTCCAGGGAAATCTGGTTGGCATCATGCTAGCATCTGGAACCTGGTGGTTGAAAAGAGAGTTCACATCAAATCCCAAATTGTTGACTAATCATAAACCTAAAGGCTGGAATAGTGCAGATGAATAGTCAAGGGGTTCTCTGTTTTGTAGATAGCTGGTAGGCATATTTTAGTTATATTCCAAAGGTCCTGTGGCTATACCATTTATGCATTTTTGTTTCCCTTGCCTGTGGGCTGGAGACTCCAAATATGTCTCTAATGTTGTCATTCTGTAATATTTCACCAACTTATTCTTCAATGAATTTTATAGTTGTAGGTCTAATATACATGTATTTGATATATTCTGAGTTAATTTTGGAGCATGCGGTTAGGTGGTGATCTAGTTTCACTTTTCCACACAACACTATATGTTAAAGAGATTTTCATTTCCCCACTGGAGATTTTTGACCCCTTTATCATATATGATGTTCCTATATGTGTCAAGGTTTAGTTCTGGGCTCTATATCTTGTTTCTTAGATCAATATATGCATTTTTTTCCTATACCACACTCTTTTAACTACTATTGCTTTGTAGCATAAACTAAAGTTAGGAATTGTGATGCCTTCATTTTTCTTCTTCTTCTTCAGGAAAGCTTTTGCTATTTGTGGTATTTTATAACTTCATTAAATTTTTGGATAAATTGTTCAATTTCTGTGATATGTGCTATTAGAATTTAAATAGGGATTGCTTTAAATCTATAGATTGCTTTTAGTAGAACGGCCATTTTAAATATTTATTCTTCCAATCCATCAACAAGGAATGTTCTTCCATTTATTTGTCATCCTCTATTTCTTTTAACAATGTCTTATAGTTTTCATTGAAAAAGTCCTTCACTTCCTTTGTTTGATTTATTCCTAGATTATTACATTTTTTGGATTCAATTGTAAATGGAATTGCTTCCTTGAGTTCCCTTTCTTCTGGCCCATCTTTTGTATTAAGAAATTCCACACATTTATGACTATTTATTTTTTTAACCTGCTACTTTACTAAATTTATTGATAACTTTCAGTATTTTTTCAAGGTTTTGGGGTCCTCTAGATATAACAACTTATCATCACAAATAATGATAATTTGACTTCATCCTTCCCAATTTGGATTACTTTAATATCTCTTTCTCATCTGATTACAACAGCAAGGACTTCAAGAACTATGTTGTATGAAAGTGATGAGAGTGGACATCCTTTCCTAGTTCCTGATTTTAGGGGGAAAGCTTTAAATTTTTCTCTGTTGAGCACAATGCTAACCATGAGTCTGTCCTATATAGCATTTATTATATTGAGGAATTTTTCTTCAACTCCTAATTTCTTTTTTTCAACTAAACCAATTTATTAAGGAAATATTGATTTATAGTATTATTGTTGTCACAGTGGCACAGTTTCATTTCTTACCAAGGAAGATGTCAATATAATTGACCCACCAACAATTGTCATTTTCCCCTTAATGTCATAGTGCCCTAAACTACTTTTTAAATTTTTTATTTATAAAGTGGAAATATTGACAAGACTATAGGATAAGAAGGGTACATTTCCACACAGTTCCCACCCCCAGAGCTCCATATCCATTCCCTACCCTTGATAGATACCCTATTGTTTATCCCTCTGGGAGTATGGACCAAGGATTATTGTGGGATGCAGAAGGTGGAAGGTCTGATATCTGTAATTGCTTCTCTGCTAAACTTGGGCATTGGCAGGTTGAATCCATACTCCCAGCATGTCTCTCTCTTACCCTAATGGGGCAGGGATCTGGGAAGGAAAGACTCCAAGACACATGGTGGGGTCCTCTACCCAAGGAAGTCTAGTTGGCATCATGGTATCATCTAGAACAAGAGTAATGAAGCTGAAGGGTTTATATTCCATGTCTGATGTCTCTGAACACAGTATGAAGTGAAGCATACCAAGGTGGTAGTGGTTGCTTTGATTATGCTAAAATCAGCATATGCAGTATCAGTTGGCATGACTTGAGAGAAGCATGCAAGAAAGTGAGCCCCACCCTAGAGTTTCCAGGACTGGGAGATATATGGGCTGGAATTATGTTAAGTGAGATAAGTCATAAAATCGAGTATGGGATGATCCCACTCATAAACAGAAGTTGAGAAAGAAGAACAGAAAGAGAAACTCAAAGCAGAATCTGAGTTTGGAGTATGGCACCAAAGTAAAAATCTCTGGGTGGAGGGTGAGGGTACATGTTCAGCTTCACTGGGGGGAGGGAGGGGAGAGACACAGATATTTGGTGGTGGGAATGGTGTTAATATACACTCCTATTAACAATCTCAAAAATCACTATTTAATTAATATTAGAGGGGAAACGGATTGAATGTCTCAATCTTTATGATGCAAAGATCATAGGTTGATTATACGTTCCTTCAGTGAAAGCAGTTAAGACATCAAATTTCTGGTCCTTTTTCCAGCCATGACATCATCTCCCCAGATAATAACTTGGATCCACCTGCATATCAGATTTCAGGCTCGGGGGAAATAAACTAGTATAGCCACAGGCCCTTTGGAATATAACTAAAATATGCCTACTAGCTATCTACAAAGCATAAACCCCTCAACTCTTCATCTGCACTACTCCAGCCTTTAGATTAATGCTTAGTCAACAACTTGTTTGGCTTTGTATGTTAACTCCCTTTTCAGCCACCAGCTTCCAAATGTTAGCATGATGCCAACTAGACTTCCCTATACAGACAACCCCACCAATGTGTCCTGGAGCTCCCATTCCCCAAAACCCGTCCCCACTAGAAATTAAGACAGAGAGAGACAGACACATTGACACATCTAGAGAGAGACAGGGTGAGAGTATGGATTGACCTGTCAATGCCCATGTTCAGGGAGAAAACAATTACAGAAGCCAGACCTTCCACCTTCTGCATCCCACAATGACCTTACTCTCAGAGGGCTAAAGAATAGGAAAGCTTTCAAAGGAGGGGATGGGATATGGAGTTCTGATGGTGAGAACTGTATGGAGTTGTACCTCTCTTATCATATGGTTTTGTCATTGTTTCCTTTTTATAAATAAAATAAATTAAGAAAAAGAAAAATACTTCAAATTGGTAATCAGATTGAATTTTAACAGTGGGATCAAATTGTTAATACATTTCTAATAATGGCTTGTTATTTGAAATATTGTCTCCAAAAAGCTTAGACCAGGGAGGACAAAAGCAACTGATGGCGTTACTTTATAAGATACGTCTATATAAATAGTATAAAAGGACATAAATTATGGTGAGGTCTTGTATAATGAAGCAAATCCTAACAATGGGATTTTCAAAGTTCACCCAATTGCCAAATAATTTGGTTATAGTAATAACTGTTGATTGTCTTCTTAAACCCTAAGACAGCAAGAAACTTCCACTTCCAATTTCTTCAGGGCCTTTATCATAAGGGGGTGTTGGTCCTTATTAAATGCTTTTCTGCATCAATTCACAAGTTCACAAATGTGATTTTTGTCTTTCTTTTTCTTGATATCTCAGATTACATTGATTGACTTGCAGATGTTAAACAATTCCTTCTTCTCAGGGATTTATCCATCTTGGTCATGATGGGTTATTCTCTTAGTATATTGTTCGATTTGACTAGATAAGATTTTGTTGAAGATCTTTGTATCAATTTGCATCAGGGATATAGGTCTATAGTTGTATTCTTTTAGTGAAATCATTTCACTAAAAGAATACAACTATAGGGATAGAGAATGGAAAGGCTATCAGGGGAGGGGGTGGGATGTGGATATCGGGTTATGGGAATTGTGCGGAATTGTACCCCTCTTATTCTATGGTTTTGTTAATGTCTCCTTTCTTAAATAAAAAAAAGAAGTCTGGACCTGAACTTTTATTATTCAGGAGATTTTTAATTACTGTTTCAATTTCTGAACAAGTGAACCATGGGTGGCTGGACACTGGTTTAAAACAATCAAAGATTTACTACATGGAGGTACAGCAGTACAGAACTATCTATTTTCGGTATAGCAAAATAGGAAATTATTGGCAGAGTTAAGACTAGGCTGGGCCTGAATTCATAACTTAATTACCAGACTTCAGCTACATGTGTACACATCCTGGGAGAAGAGGCTATGGCAGGCCTTGGGGGAGCTAAGCTGGAAGTTAAATCACCTGGTTTATGTAAGTCTGTCAGCCTAACTTCAGACATATGTTAATTGTATTCAGCAGCTGAATGTTAATTACATTCTCAAGTTTGGCCTCAGCCATGTTCTAATCAAGTCCCAAAGTACTATTCATGAGCTTTGTCACAACAAACAGTTGGTATAATCTAAGAATATGGCCATTTCTTCTAAGTTGCAAAATGTATTTTTATATGGATGTCTATAATAGCCTTGCATCATCTTTTGTATCTCTGCCTTGGCTTTTGCAGTATCTTTTTTAATATTTATTTATTTATTTATTTATTCCCTTTTGTTTTCCTTGTTTTATTGTTGTAGTTATTATTGATTTTGTTGTTGTTGGATAGGACAGAGAGAAATGGAGCGAGGAAGGGAAGAAAGAGATGGGGAGAGAAAGACAGACACCTGCAGACCTGCTTCACCACCTGTGAAGTGACTCCCCTGCAGGTGGGCATCCTGGGGCTCAAACCAGGATCCTTACGCAGGTCCTTGCGCTTTGCACCACGTGTGCTTAACCTGCTGAGCTATCACCTGACTCACCTTTTGTAGTATCTTATCTCTTATTTCTGAGACACTTTACCAAAGCTTTTTCCCACAGTCTGGAGTCTACACAACATTCTTTTGAATAACACATGGGCCACTGAAGAAATCAAAGAGAAATTAAGAATTTCCTCAATGCCAATGAAATTGAAGAGACTAGTTATCAGACCTTAAGGTATACAATAAAAGCAGTATTCAGAGAGAAGTTTATAGCAATACAAGCCCACATTAATAAAGAGGAGAAATCACTATCAAACTGTCAAACAACCCGACTGAACTAATTAGAAACAGAGCACCAAAGAGATCCAAAGTTTGCAGAAGACAGGAAATAGTTAATATCGGAGCATAATTCAACCAGATAGAAAGCAAAAAAAAAAAAAAAACAATCAAGAAGATCAATCAAGGTGCTGGTTAACTAAAAGGATAAATAAAATTGACAAACCACTAGCTACACTCACTAAGACAAAAAGAGAGACTGGGGTAAATATAGGCTCTATACCTGGAACCTTAGGGTGGGGCCCACTTTTCTGCATGCTGCTCTCAATTCAAATCAAATAATATTGCAGCCACGGATCACTACCTAATCAACGCAACGAGTGCCACCCCAGCATGCTTCACTTCAGACTGTGACCAGAGACTTCAGGTGTGGAATGACAACCCTTTAACTTCATCACTCGGGTGAGACCTTTCCTTTCATAGTATTCTCTAATTCCATTCCAGGTGTTTCACTCCCCAATAAAGTCCCCAAAGCTAGATATAGTCCAGGTCCCCTGAGATAGAGCATAGGTTCACATGTGCCCATAAACTAGGGGAAAATATATACCTGAAAGCAGAAGTACACAAGAGCATGCAGGGAATACCCCCCAACACTTCATCTGCACTATTCCAGTCTTTAGGTACATGATTGTTCAACAATTTGTTTGGCTTTGTATGTTAACTCTATTTTCAGCCACCAGGTTCCGGATACCAGCAAGATGCTGACCAGACTTCCCTGGACATACGACCCCATCAATGTGTACTGGAGCTCCGCTTCCTCAGAGCCCCACCCTACTAGGGAAAGAGAGAGGCAGACTGGGAGTATGGATTGACCAGTCAACGCCCATGTTCAGCGGGAAAGCAATTACAGAAGCCAGACCTTCCACCCTCTGCAACCCACAACGACCCTGTATCCACACTCTCAGAGAGATAGAGAATGGGAAAGCTATCAGGGTAGGGGATGGGGTATGGAGATCGGGTTATGGGAATTGTGAGGAATTGTACCCCTCTTATTCTATGGTTTTGTTAATGTCTCCTTTCTTAAAAAAGAGAGAGAGAGAGAAAGCCATGGTAAAATCACTCAGAAGTGAAAGAGGAGATGTTTACTTGTTTCTCGATATGTGGCTGTATAGCTATGAATTTCTCTTTTAGTACTGCTTTTGCTGTGTCCCGAACATTCTGATAACTTGTGTTTTCATTTGTTTCCAGGAACATTTTATTTCCTCTTTCACCCAATAAATATTGAGTAATGTACTATAGAGTTTCCGTATTAGGGAGTTCTTTTCTAGCATTCTGTTTGCTATTGAATGTTAATTAAACTCTACTGTGGTCTGAGAAGTTGCTTGGGATAATTTTGATGTTTTTGTATTTATTGATGTTGTCCTTGTGACCTAGCATATGGTCTATTTGTGAGAACCCATATGGGTTCGAAAATAATGTGTATCTCTATATATACTTATTCGTATGTATTAGGTATAATCTACCCATCTCATGATTTAATATTGTTTCCTCATTGATTTTCTTTCTGACTGACTTATTTTCTTGAGAGAGTGTGGAGTTAAAATCTCCTACTATTATTGTATTACTATCAATTTACTTTCTCAGGTGTCTCAGAACTACTTTACATATTTCACTGATCCTTCATTTGGAACATAGATATTGATCCTTCATTTGGAACATAGATATTGATTAGTGGCCATCATTGTCTTTCATTGCTTTAATTGCTTTGAAGTTCACTGTGTCTGTACGAGTATACTGTTCCTGGTTTATTTATTTATTTTATTTTATTTTATCCATTGGCTTGTTTAATGGCTTTCCATTATTTCACTTTGAGCCTATTATTTTCCTGTTAGATCAAGTGGGTCTCCTGCTGACAGAATATGGTGGGGTAATGCTTCTTCCTTTTCCCTCTAACATTTTTATTAGTGATTTAATAATGATTAGCAAGAGTGTAGGATAAGTGGAGTATAATTGCATACAGTTTCCACCACCAGAGTTCTACATCCCATCCCCTCCATTGGAAGCTTTCTAGTCTTTATTCCTCTGAGTATATACGGCAAAGATCTTTATAGGGTGCAGAAGGTCGGACGTCTGACTTCTGCAATTGCTTTTCTACTGGACATGGATGTTGAAAAGTTGACCCATAACCCAAGCCTGTCTCTATATTTCCCTAGTGGGGCAGGCTCTGTGGAGTAGGGGCTCCATTACACATTGATGAGGTCGTTTGCCCAGGGAAGTCAGGTTGGCGTTGTGGTAGCATCTGAAACTTGGTAGCTGAAAAGCATAAGATAAGAAACAAGACAAATTTCTTTTTTTTAATTTATTTTTTATTTAAGAAAGGATTAATTAACAAAACCATAGGGTAGGAGGGGTACAACTCCACACAATTCCCACCACCCAATCTCCATTTCCCACCCCCTCCCCTGATAGCTTTCCCATTCTCTATCCCTCTGGGAGCATGGACCCAGGGTCATTGTGGGTTGCAGAAGGTAGAAGGTCTGGCTTCTGTAATTGCTTCCCCGCTGAACATGGGCATTGACTGGTCGGTCCATATTCCCAGTCTGCCTCTCTCTTTCCCTAGTAGGGTGGGTCTCTGGGGAAGCTGAGCTCCAGGACACATTGGTGGGGTCTTCAGTCTAGGGAAGCATGGCCGGCATCCTGATGACATCTAGAACCTGGTGACTGAAAAGAGAGTTAACATACGAAGCCAAACAAATTGTTGAGCAATCATGGACCCAAAGCTTGGAATAGTGGAGAGGAAGTGTTAGGGGGGTACTCACTGCAAACTCTAGTGTACTTCTGCTTTCAGGTATATCTTTTGCAGTAGTTTATGGATATGTGTGAACATATGCTCTCTCTCACAGAAACTGGTGTATATCTAGGTTTTGGGACTTTGTTAGAAAGTGAACCACCTGAGATGAAATTAGAGTATACTATGAAAGGAAAGGTCTCACCCGAATAATGAAGTTGAAGGGTTGACAAGACAAATTTCTTAATAACCAACAACCTAAAGGTAGAAATATAGCAGAATAGATTTGGGGTCTTCATGTTGGAAGAAGCTAACAAGTCTATTTTAGGTACATTCCAAGGCACCCATGGTTTTACTAATTTTTGTCTAAGCTCCACAGCTAACATACAGGTGGGATAAAAGTATTATGTGGGAGGATAGTGTCAGACTTGAGAATAGGACTAGAAAGGGGTCATGTTTCTTGATCTACATTCATACTCTGTGTCTTTTGATGAGTGAATTCAAATCATTAACATTTAATGAGATCCTGGATTTGAGATGTTTCAGTGTCATTATTTTATATAGCTCAGGTGTTATCGTATGCATATTTATGCTTTTGTAAGAGTCCCTTTAGAACTTCCTGTAAGGCTGATTTGGTTGTAATTGGTCATTTCAGCTGTTTTTATTTTTTTCCTAAGAATGTCTTTATTTTTCCCTCCAGTTTGAATGAAAATCTTGCAGGGTACAGTATTCTGGATTGGAAATTTCTCTCTCATAAAGCACTTTATAGATATCTTTTTTTCCCGGCATCCTCTCCAACATTTATTGTTTCTCTCTACTCTGATATATTATAATATTCTTTTTTAATTTTTTATTTAAGAAAGGATTAATGAACAAAAACATAAGGTAGGAGGGGTACAACTCCACACAATTCCCAACACACAATCTCCATAACCCACCCCCTCCCATGATAGCTTTCCCATTCTCTAGCCCTCTGGGAGCATGGACCCAGGGTCTTTGAGGGTTGCAGAAGGTAGAAGGTCTGACTTCTGTAATTGCTTCCCCGCTGAACATGGGCATTGACTGGTCAGTCCATACTCCCAGTCTGCCTCTCTCTTTCCCTAGTAAGGTGTGTCTCTGGGGAAGCTGAGCTCTAGGACACATTGGTGGGGTCTTCAATCCAGGGAAGCCTGGTCAGCATCCTGGTGGCATCTGGAACCTGGTGATTGAAAAGAGAGTTAACATATGAAGCCAAACAATTTGTTGAGCAATCATGGATCCCAAGCTTGGAATAGTGGAGAGGAAGTGTTAGGGAGGTACTCACTGCAAACTCTAGTGTACTTCTGCTTTCAGGTATATCTTTTGCAGTAGTTTATGGATACGTGTGAACATAAGCTCTCTCTCACAGAAACTGGTGTATATCTAGGTTATGGGACTTTGTTAGAAAGCGAACTACCTGAGATGAAATTAGAGTGTACTATAAAAGGAAAGGACTCACCCGAGTAATGAAGCTGAAGGGTTGTCATTCCACACGTGAAGTCTCTGGACACAGTCTAAGGTGAAGCATTTTGAGGTGGCAATCGTTGCATTGGTTAGGTTGTGATCGGCGGATGGAATATTATTTGGTTTGGATTGGGAGATGCATAGGGGAAAGTGGGCCCTATGCAAGTGTTCCAGGACTGGGGGAAGTAGGGGCTCTATAGTGGAGATATGAGGTTCCTGTTATCTTAGGGTTCAAAAAGGCAATCGATAGTTAATATTATCATCACATTATTTGTTAATTGGGTTAACTTTGAAAAGTCCTTTTGTTATGGTTTGCTGTACAGTATCCAGTATCTTGTATATAGCTGTGCTATTGGATGCTTCTAATCTACTTGGTCTAGGCTTTTGAGAGAGTCCGCATATCAAATACACAGCCTATATATTAAAAAGATTCAGTTTGTGTTTTGAGAAACTTTGAGACATACAATTGATTTTCCCTCTCTCATATTAATTAACTACTGATTTATATGTCTACATTTTGCTAGGAGTGTACATAAACACCATTCCACCACCAAAGGACTGTGACCCATCCCTCCCGCCCACTCTCACCCCCCACTGGTCCAGGAAGCTGCATGTCTACCCCTCACCACTGGGTTTTTACTTTGGTGCCCTACTTACAATTTGGTCAGGTCCTGCTTTTAGTTTCCCTTTCAGATCTTCTTAGTCAACTTCTATTGATGAGTGGGATCATCCCATACTCATCTTTATCCTTCTGACTTAGCTCACTTAACATAATTCCTTCTAGCTCTGTCCAAGATTGGTCAGAGAAGGTGGGTTCATTGTTCTTGATAGCTGCATAGTATTCCATTGTGTATATATACCACAGCTTTCTCAGCCACTCATCTGTTGTTGGGCACCTGGGTTGCTTCCAGGTTTTAGCTATTATGAATTATGCTGCTATGAACATAGGAGTACACACCTCTTTTTAGTTGGGTGTTATGGAGTCCTTGGAGTATAACCCCAGGAGAGGAATTACTGGATCATATGGAAGGTCCATGTCTAGCCTTCTGAGAGTTTTCCAGACTGCTCTCCACAGAGGCTGTACCAATTTACATTCCCAACAGAAATGTAAAAGGGTTCCTCTGTCCCCACATCCTGTCCAGCATTTGTTGCTGCTGTCCTTTTTGATGTATGCCATTCTTATAGGAGTGAGGTGGTATCTTAGTGTTGTCCTAATTTGCATTTCTCTGACAATCAGTGACCTAGAGCAGTTTTTCATATGTTTGTTAGCCTTTTGGATCTCCTCTGAGGAGAATGTTTTGTTCATATCTTCTGCTCATTTTTGGATGGGGTCATTTGCTTTTTTGGTGCTAAGTTTGCTGAGCTCTTTATATATTTTGGTGATTAAATTCTTGTCTGATGTCTGGCATGTGAAGATCTTCTCCCATTCTGTGAGGGGTCTCTCTGTTTGTTTAATAGTTTCTTTGGATATGCGGAAGCTTTTCAATTTGATGTAGTCCCATTGGTTTGTTTCTGCTTTGGTCTTCTTTGCAATTGAGTTTGATTCATCAAAGATGCCCTTGAGGTGTATGTGGGAAAGTGTTTTACCAATGTTTTCCTCTAAGTATTTGATTGTTTCTGGTCTGACATCTAGGTCTTTGATCCATTTGGAGTTGATTTTTGTTTCTGGTGAGATAAAGTGGTTCAATTTCATTCTTCTGCATGTTTCAACCCAGTTTTCCCAGCACCATTTATTGAAGAGAGCCTCCTTTTTCCATTTAATCCTTTGGGCCCCCTTATCAAAGATTAGATGCCCATAGGTGTTGGGATTTACTTCTTGGCTTTCAATTCTGTTCCACTGGTCTGTGTGCCTATTTTTGTTCCAGTACCATGCTGTTTTCATGATGATGGCTTTTTAATATAGTTTAAGGTCTGGGAGTGTGATGCCTCCATTTCTGTTTCTTTTCCTTAAGATGGTTTTTGCCATTCTAGGTGTTTTCAGGTTCCAGATAAATGATTGTAGTGTTATTTCTATTCCCTTAAAGAAGCTTGGTGGAACTTTGATGGGTATTGCAATAATTTGTATATGGCTCTGGGGAGAATATTCATTTTGAGAATATTTATTCTTCCAATCCATGAGCATGGGATATCTTTCCATTTCTTGGTATCAGTTTCTATTTCCTTGAGTAGCGACTCATAGTTTACAACATACAAGTCTTTCACTTCTTTGGTCAACTTTATTATTAGGTATTTGAATGATTTTGCTGAAACACTAAATGGGAGTGATTTCTGGATGTCTTCTTCTTCAGATTTAGTGTTTGCATAAAGAAATGCCACTGATTTTTGTACATTGATTTTGTAGCCTGATACTTTGCTATATTGCCTAATAACTTCCAATAATTTTCTACTGGATTATTTAGGTTTTTCTATGTATACTATCATATCATCTGCAAATACTGAGAGTTTGACTTCTTCCCTTCCAATCTGTATTCCTTTAATTTCTTTCTCTTGCCTGATTGCTATGGAAAGAACTTCCAATACTATGTTGAAGAGTAACGGTGACAGTGGACAGCCCTGTCTAGTCCCCAATCTGAGGGGGAATGCTTTCAGCTTCTGTCCATTGAGTATGATGTTGGCTGTAGGTTTGCTATATATAGACTCCACTATCTTGAGGAATTTCCCATATATTCCCATTTTTTGTAGAGTTTTGAGCATGAATGGGTGTTGGATTTTGTCAAAGGCTTTCTCTGCATCTATTGAGATAATCATGTGGTTTTTGGCTTTGCTTTTTATTGATGTGGTGAATGATATTGATTGACTTATGGATGTTGAACCAACGTCGCATTCCTGGGATGAATCCCACTTGGTCATGATGAACAATCTTTTTGATATGTTGCTGTATCCGGTTGGCCAAGATCTTGTTTAATATTTTGGCATCTATGTTCATCAGAGATATTGGTCTGTAGTTTTCTTTTTTCATTCTGTCCTTATCAGCTTTTGGTATCAGGGTGATTTTGGCTTCATAGAAGTTTGAAGGGAGTATTCCTGTTTCTTCAATCTTATGGAAAAGCTTAAGAAGTATGGGTACTAACTGTTTCCTGAAAGTTTTATAGAATTCATTTGTGAAGCCATCTGGTCCAGGACTTTTGTTGTTGGGGAGATTCTTAATAATGGTTTCAATTTCTTTGTCTGTGATTGGTGCATTTAGATTTTGTAGTTCTTCTTGGTTCAGTTTTGGAAAGGCATAGGTTTCTAGGAATTGTTCCATTTCTTCCAGATTCTCTAGCTTGGTGGCGTATATTTCTTCATAGAGGTTTCACAGGATTATATGGATTTCTGTGGTGTCAGTTGTGATATCTCCTCCATCGTTTATAATTCTATTAATTTGAGTCTTCTGTCTTTTTGTTTTTTTTGGTGAGTCTGGCTAGGGGTTTTTCAATTTTGTTTAATCTTTCAAAGAACCAACATTTGGCGTCATTGATCTTTTGTATGGTTCTTTTATTTTCAATGTTGTTTATTTCTGCTCTAACTTTAGTGATTTCTGTCCTTATGGTTGCTTTAGGGTTCCTTTCTTCCTCTTTCTCTAAGTCCTTCAGGTGTGAAGTAATGTCGTTCATTTGAGCTTCTTCTTGGTGTTTAATATGTGATTGTATGGCTATAAGTTTCCCTCTCAGTACCGCTTTATCTGTGTCCCAAATATTTTGATAGGTTGTGTCTTCATTTTCATTTGTTTACAGGAACATTTGAATTTCCTGCTTGAGTGAGTCTCTGACTCAGTGGTTATTAAGGAGTATGTTGTTTAGTTTCCAAATTATGTGACTTTTGATAATTTTCTGTTTGTTGTTAATTGTTAGTTTTACTCCACTGTGGTCTGAGAAGATTCTTGGGATGATTTCAATGCTCTTGAATTTATTGATGCTGTCTTTGTGGCCTAACATGTGGTCTGTCCTTGAGAGTGTGTTATGTGGATTTGAAAAGTAGGTGTCTTCCAGTTTTTTGGGGTGGAGGAGTCTGAAAATGTCCAAGAGGTCTAGTGTGTCGATCTCTTCATTCAATTCTCTTGTATCTTTATTGGTTCTCTGCTTTGTTGATCTGTCTAAGTGTGAGAGTGGGGTATTGAAGTCTCCCACTATTATTGTATTACTATTGATGTATTTTTGAAATTCTTTCAGTAGATGCTTAACATATTTAGATGGTCCCTCATTGGGTGCATAGATGTTAATAATTGTTAAGTCTTCTTGGCTGATTGATCCTCTAATCATTATGTAATGTCCTTGCCTATCTTTTATTACTTTATTTAATTTAAAATCTATCTTGTCTGAGATGAGAATGGCTGTTCCTGCCCTTTTTTGTGGTCCATTAGCCTGTATGACAGTTTTCCATCCTTTCACTTTAAGTCTGTGTTTATCTTGTTGTGGCAGATGGGATTCTTGCAAGCAGCTTATGGTTGGGTTATGTTTTCTGATCCATCCCTTCACCCTGTGTCTTTTGATGGGTGAGTTTAAGCCACTGATGTTTATTGATATTATGGATTTAATGTATTCTAGTGTCATTGTTCAAAAAAAATTGTTTGCTCTGATATATTGCAAGTATTATAATGATGTTCTTGTTTATAAGAGGTCTTTTAGTACTTCTTTCAGGGCCGGCTTGGTGATGGTTGCCTCCTTTAACTGTTGTTAGTCTAAGAAGGTTTTGATCCCTCCATCTAGCTTGAATGAAAGTCTAGCAGGATATATTATCCTTGGTTGAAACCCTTTTTCATTCAGGGCTCGATAGATATCTTGCCACTCCCTTCTGGCTTTTAGAGTTTGAGTGGAGAAGTCTGTAGATAATCTTATGGGTTTTCCCTTGTATGTGACTTTTTTGTTTGTTTGTTTGTTTGTTTGTTTATTATTTATTTATTTATTTATTCCCTTTTGTTCCCCTTGTTTTATTGTTTTAGTTATTATTATTGTTGTTGTTGTTGTTGGATAGGACAGAGAGAAATGGAGAGAGGAGGGGCAAGACAGACAGAGGGAGAGAAAGACAGACACCGCCTGTGAAGCCACTCCCCTGCAGTTGGGGAGCCAGGGCTTGAACCGGGATCCTTACGCCGGTCCTTGTGCTTTGCGCCACCTGCGCTTAACTCACTGTGCTACAGCCTGACTCCCCGTATGTGACTTTTTGTTTCTCTCTTGCAGCCTTTAGGATCCTTTTTTATCCTTACTCCTTCTCATTGTGACTATGATGTGTCTTGGTGTCTTCAGGTCTGGACTGATTCCGTTTGGTACTCTCTGGGCCTCTTGAATCTTGATGTCCTTTCTGTTATTCAGGTCTGGGAAGTTTTCTTCTATTATTTCCTCTAGAATGTTTGCTTCCCCTTCCACTCTTTCTTCCTCTGGCAGGCCAATTATACGAATGTTACTTCTTTTGAAATCATCCCATATGTCTCTGTTGTTGTTTTCAGTGTCTCTCAATCTCTTTTTATGCTCTTTCACTTCTTTCTTCATTTTCTCTAACTCATCCTCTGTCTGACTAATTCTGTTTTCTGCTTCTGTTAGTCTGCTTGCCCTTGCCTCAGCTTCTTTCTTTAATTCAGCTATTTCAGCTTTCAGTTCTCTAATTGCCTCATTATAATCAGTATTTTCCTTGGGTTCTCAACTGTTGTTTCCCTAATACTGCCATTCCTTTCCTCCAATGTTGTTTTCATTTCTGTGATTAATAAGTTTATTATTGCTTGCATACTTTTCTTATCTATGATTACTTCTGGCTGATTTGTAGTTTCTTCTGGGCTCTTGTCTTCATTCATTGGAGTAGCAGGTTTATTTGTTTTTGATCTACCCATTTTTTGATCTATGTGTTTCTTTTTTTTATGCTCTGTTGTACCTCAGTTGTTGTGACGAGTACAAGTAACACTGTACTAAATACCTTTATGACAATTGCACTCACCAACCTCAGGAATTACAGTAGCAACTGAAGCAAGTATTGAAGCAGTTTAATCGTTACCAGTTAGCCAAACAATTTCTCCAGTCTGTGAATAAATAGTAACCAAATCCCAGTGAAGAAGAAAGAGAAAAGAAAGAAATGATAGCAAGAATAGACAGTTATGCAAATCTACTATCCACTGTATATTCTAGGGGTAACAAGAGGGGAAAGGGAACTAGAGCAGAGATACACACATAGAGAGTCCACTCTGAGTCAGATTTCTTCCACAAAATAATTCACAAATTCAGAAAGGCAAAGAAGAAGGAAGAAGTGTATGACAAGATAAAAAAAAAAAGAGGCAAGTGAGAGAAAAGGGAAAAGATAAGAAAAAGAGCTGTAATTAAAGAGCAGTGAAAGGAAATTCCCAAAAGTGTATCAGTGAATTCAAAAAAGCACACTGTTTGTTGGTGTGGGGGCTGGGGGCTGTGACTTTGGAAGCTGTAGGATTAAGGAAGAAAGGATGACAATAATGAGAAAAAGAAAAAAAAAGAACTAAAGAGAGAGAAAAAAGAAAAAGATAAGAAAAAGAACAGTCTTAAAAGGGCAGTGAATGGAAAGGTTTTTTTATGTATTTATTTTTAATTATTTAATTAGCTATGTGGGGTGAGTTGGGGGGGTTGGCTACTTAGAAAGAAAAAAGGCCAGAGGTTTCATAAGGGTATAGACTTAGAATTAATGATACTCCCTGGTGGGGCAGGAATTTGGTAAAGAAAAGGAGCTCCTAGAAGGGGATCCTGCTAGGAGCTGGTCCCCAGGGATTGGTTATGGGGTCGGGTGGGGAAGGAGGTATGCTTAGAAATTAAAAGGAAAAAAAAATTTTTCCCCTTTTTTCCTGCTCTAATTCTTAACCCAAATTAAGGTATAGTCACCTCCTTGGTGTCACTGCTAGGACCCCTTATTGGCTGGCCTACTAAAGGCAGAAAATCTTACCGTTTCCAGGAGATGTGGTCAGAGCTCTGCCACTAGAAGCTTCTCAGTCTGCCATCTTCCAGGAACCTCAACGTGTTGATTATTATTAAATCACTATTAAAATAAATAAATATATGAAAAAGGAATGTCAACAAAGATTAGTAGAATAATTTTGGAGCAGTTATGGCAGGAAGTAGATAAGATATAAAATTATAAGAGCACTAGTGTTATTCTATAGGCCCTCTGGTCAACAAATGTTTATTTCTTCTACATAAAACATCCTAACACAGAGAAAGCAGACAATAAGTATTAACCAAATAGAGACAGACCTGATGAACATGTGGCAATAAGATAGCATACAATTTAAGAATACTTAAATGACATGGCTTGCCAAGGGGTTTCTGTTGATCAGAAAAATAAGAGAAAGTCAAATAATGTAAAATAAGAAGGACTGAATTTTCATATTTGGGATATATGGAAAATAAAGCACGTTTAGTATTAATGAAACTAGGAGAGTGAGCTAGGAAAACAGCACCATCAGTAGCATAAGAGGTTTTCATGACCAAGACACTGAAAGTCCCTGTCTCAGTCTTCAGCACCACCATAAAGCAGTACTTTAATAAAAGAGAGGGTAATAAAGATAAATCATCAGAGGTTATAGAGAAAGAGGGGGTAGCTGTGGATTTGAAATAACAGAGATGATAAAGTTTAAAGTTGAGAAATGGTTAAGTCGTGCTTTTGGTTGTTAGAAGTAGACTAGAAAGGAATACTATAGTTGATGGGTGAGAAAAATCAAAGTCAATACAGAAGTCAAAGGATATATTAAAACATAAAATGAATAGACAGGGAAAATATAAAATTTGTGAAGGGGGCAGTGGCACTTTGTTGAGTGTACACATTATCACGCACAAGGACCAAGTTCAAGCTCCTGGTTTCTACCTGTAGAGGAAAGCTTTATAAGTAGTGAAACAGTGCTTCAAGTCTCTTTCTCTATATATGTCACTGTCTCTCACTCTATCCTTCTGTCTATTTCTCCCTATCCATCTCCTCCCTCGATTTCTCTCTGTATTTATATAAAATAAATTAATAAATATATATTTTTTTAAGCTTGAGAGGCTGGGAGACCCACTGTATGATGGTAGGAATACTTCAGTTGGCTATGGGAATGGTACAGATAATAAGATATATTTGTGTGACAACTGTCTTGAAAATCATTATTTCTCCCAATAAAGTGATTTGGGAAACATATTTGTCACAAAGTATCTATTCTTATAAGTCACAAATTGCAATCCCTGTATGAAATTACTACTTCTCAGATTTAGAAAAGGAAACAGTTTCAGAGAATTTAAGAAGCATATTCAAGTTCACAAAACAAAATACATGCCAGAAACTAGAATTTGGCACTAAAATAGAAAGGGTCATGTTTAATATGTGATATTGATTTCCACTGTTGCTTTTGTCCTTGAAGATCAGGCCACAGAGTTCCACCTATAACTTTCTGCTTTGGCTTTGTTGAAAAAGAGGTAAACATGTATGGTTAGACATCAGTATGGATGGATGTACTGGCTATTTTCTTTCCAAGGTGTTCTGGGACAAATGTTCCTAGAAAGATAATACAGGAGAGAAACAATTTCATACTTTTTACTGTATTAATAAATGACATGAGAAAGAGTGAGTTTACTGGGATATATTAGGCCTCTTTGATACATTGAAAACATGTTAATATAACCATACATTTTATCTAGTGCTTTGTATAACTGCACGTGTTACAAACACAAAAGGAAAATAGTACGTAATTGAAAGCAGATGGAAGAAACTGACAGCAATTTTATAAGTGATAACAAGATTTGTGAAGGAACATCCTTTACAAGTTTTTAGTGCCTAGGGATAACATGAGCACAGTTTCAAAACACATCATTCCATCTGTCTGATAGTAACACTGCCTTAGGAAAATTTTTCTAAATTACACCCAAATTATCTGAGGGTTACTTTTTTTGTGACACCAAAAGCAACTATGGAATGACCCATTCCCCTCCCACCTGAAATGGAAATTATTTCTGCAACACAACTGGAAGGACTCCTAAATTCCCCAATTAATTTATTGTCTATTAGAAATTTATCTTGAGGGGCCAGCTGGTGGCGTACCTGTTAAGCACACACATAACAAGGAGCAAGGATCCAGGCTCAAGCCCCTGGTCCTCACCTGCAAGGCAAAATCTTTCACGAATAGTGAAGAAGGGCAGTAGGTGTCTCTCTGCCTCTATCTCCCCGTCTCCTCTCTCAGCTTCTCTCTGTCTCTATTCAATAGTAAAATTGATTTAAAAATATATATAAAGAAATTTAGCTCCAGTGTTTTTTTTTTAATTTTTATAATTTTTATTTATAAAATGGAAACACTGAAAAGACCATAGGATAAGAGGGGTATAATTCCCACCACCAGAACCAAGTATCCCATCCCCTCCCTTGATAGCTTTCCTATTCTTTAACCCTCTGGGAGTATGGACCCAGGGTCATTATGGGGAGCAGAAGGTGGAATGTCTGGCCTCTGTAATTGCTTCTCCACTGAAGATGGGTATTGGCAGGTCTATCAATACTCTCACCCTGTCTCTCTTTCCCTAGTGGAACAGTGCTCTGGGGAAGCAGGGCTCCAGGACTCATTGGTGGGGTTGTCTGCCCTGGGAAGTTTAGTTGGCATTATGGTAGCTCTGGAACCTGGCGGCTGAAAAAAAAGTTAAGATATAAAGCAGGACAAATTGTTGAGCTCCAGTGTTTTCTAGAAACTATTAGTTGATTCAAAATGTTTGTTTGATAGGATTGTATATGACCAAAGATGTTCAACTACCTCTTTAATCAAAGGCTTAAATTATAGTAATGATAGTTATGATGACATTGCTACTGTTATTGCTGATGATAGCTAGTGCCGGGATAGCCTGGGGGTGCTTCTTCCCGAGCAAGTGCTCTCTGGGTTGGAGAGAACTCAACTGGAGCCAATCTAGGCTGCTGTGTGGGAGAGGGATCAGGAACTCACGCCGAGCTAATGTTGCAGGAGATACACTCTGGAACTCTTGGAGCCAGAAAGCAATTCCAACTGTTTTTACTCAGAAAAGCAGCTTGTATATATACTAGCCAATTAAGGTGGAAACAGGGTGTGACGTAGAGAGGGTGGAGTGAAAAAGGACTGGTGGAGATCAGGGTGTATTAGGAGAGGGGGCGGAGCAAAAAGACATCGTGAACCAGTGGGGATTAAACCAATGTCCTGGAGGGAGGGTGGTGCTTAGTTAACAGTGGTTTATGTAAATAGACCGCAGCTTTAAGTGGGATCAAACCAATGCCCTGCAGGCATGCCAGTGCTTAGTTAAGCAGGATTAGAGACAGAAGCTTTAAGCCGGGGGAGCTGGCATACTACCCAACAAGCAAGCAGTTATTAGGCATAAATTTTGTGCAGTGTACTGAGCAAAATACTTTATCCAAATAGTTCAGTTCTATGTTTCATACTACTACTCATGTCTCCCAAGTGCGTATACTTTTTTATTGGGGATACTAATGGTTTATAGTAAATACAGTTGCTTAAACATATGCAAAATTTCTCAGTTTTCTGCAAAACACCTTCACCCCTAACCTAGGTCTTCCTTCACCATCATGCACCATGACCTGAAAGCCCCCCATATGGCCAGAGTCCTTTGTTTTGATGCAGTACACTAAACCCAGTCCAAGTTCTAGTTTGTGTTCCACCTTTCTGTTTTAATTTCTCAGTCTCTGCCCATGAATGGGATCATCCTATATTTATCTTTCTCGTTTTGGCTTATATCAATTAATATGGTTCATTTAATCTCCATCCAATATGAGGTGAGTTAAGATTCAAGACAGGTGAGTCTTTGATATGTTGACTCTCTTAAAAGCTTAGTCCTGGGAGAACAGAAGCAACCAGTGGCATAGCTATATGCAAACAATGTCAAAGAACATGGTGATGGTGTGTATGATACAGCAAATCCTAACAAAGGGATTTTTCAAAGTTAACCCAGTTGCCAAACTATGTGATTGTTGAAATAACTATCTGTTGTCTTTTTAAACCAAACCCTAAGAAAACAGGAATCTCCTGCTTCCTCTATAGAGCCTATGTTTCTCCCAATCCTGGAACCTCTGAGGTGGGGCTCACTTCCCTGCATGCTTCTCTCAAGTCATGCCAAATGATATTGTACCCGCTGATTCCAACCTAATCAATACCATGAGTGCCATCTCAGCATGCCTCACCTCAGACTGTGTACAGAGACATCAGGTATGGATTGCCAACCCTTCACCCTCATCACTCTTGTGAAACCTTTCCTTTCATGGTATTCTGTAATTCCATTCCAGAGGGCTCACTTCCTAACAAAGTCTAATCAAATTTAATAAAAATATAAAAAAAAAGATTCAAGACAGGAAAGATTTCAGGTAGTTTACAATCTAGTAGTGTTAACAAATAAATAGATAACATCAGCTAGAGATGACCACTACAAAGGTTAATTATGTCAATGTGACTATGATTAGGCATGAATAGGTAAGTGTATTAAGATTATTAGTGATCTTATATTTACTTGGAAAACTGTAATAATTAGGGGATATATTATTATATTACATCACAAACCAAAGTTCTATCCCCTTTTTCTGGTAACCAACATAGTCTTCATGAATTCTGAAAGATACTTTGGTTCTCTTTTATTATTTACAAGTCATTGTGATTCAGTAATCTATATTCTGGGTCCAGGTGGTGGCACACCTTGTTAATTGCACACATTACAGTGCACAACGACCCAGATTCAAGTCCTCGTTCTCCACCTGCAGGGGGAAATCTTCACAAGTGGTGAAGCAAGGATGAAGGTGTCTGTGTCTCTCCTCTCAATTTCTCTTTTCTATATCTAATAAAACAAATTAATAAATAAAGATTTAAAATATTGATCAAGAGAGTAGGGTGGTAGTGCACTCGTTAAATGCAGGTGCCGCAAAGTGCAAGGATCTGCATAAGGATCCCAGTTCGAGCCCCCAGGAATAGCAGGGGAGTCGCTTCACAAGACGTGAAACAGGTCTTTAGTGTCTATCTTTCTCTCCTCCTCTTCGTCTTCCCCTCCTCTATCCATTTCTCTCTATCCTATACAACAATGACATCAATAACAACAATAGTAACTACAACAATCAAAAAACAAGGTCAACAAAAGGGAATAAATAAATATATAAATATTAAAAATAGTGAACACTAACTTTAAAATAATAATATCCATCTATACTCCATATATGAGTAAAGCCATCCTGTAGTCTTGCACTTCTTTACTTATTACATTGAGTATGATCACCCCCAGTTATACTCATCCCCCCAACATTTTATCTTTTTAATCACAGACAAGTATCCACTTTCCATAACTTCTTTATTAAGTTATCTGTAGCTAAGCATTTAGGTTGCTTCACTACAGAGCTAATGCATCTATAAATTATGAATATATGTCTAGAAGTGATATTGTTAGAACATAAAGTTCTACTTATTTAAACACACTTTATAATGTTTGTCAACACAGCAATTAAGAGAGGATACTTTCATAACATATATCCAATAAGAGATAAATAAAGCAACAAAATATAAGAAGCTCAATAAAAATATGGACAAAAGATTCAAATAGGAAGTTGACTAAAGAAAATGTATACATGAACCACAGACATATGAAAATGTTCTACACCACTTATCATCACATATGCAAATTAAAATCACATTGAGAATCCATCTCACATCCATGAGAATGGTCTACATAAAAAAACAGACGTCACAAGTGTTGGCATGAATGTGGGGGAAATGGAATTCTGGTACACTATTGGTTGGAATGTAAATGAGAGTGGCCTCTAGGGGAAATAGTATAGATAAATGTACTTACTATGTTGAGTGAGATAAGCAAAAAAAAGGATGAACACCAAATGATGTGACATATTAATGGGACTTAATAAAATAGGGATGGAAAGGGAGAGCAAAAAGTGAAGGATGGACTAGACATGGTATATTGCACTAAAGCAAAGGACTCTGGGGAAGGGCAGAGAAGAAAGAGAGGAAGAAAACTTTGGGGGGCTCACATGTAATGAAAGTGTATGCATTTGTCACTGAATCCACTGTAAAGCAATTAAACCCCTCAATAAAAAAGAAATATGTACTTACTTTACATACAGTAGTTAAGATCTTTGATAAAAGGTGATCTTTGAAATTAAAACCTAAATAAAAGAAATGAGATAGCCAAGGGAAAATCTTAAAGAAAATATCCCAGGCACAAGCAACTAATTCCCAATTACAGGAAGTAACGTCGTATGTACAAGGAAAAGAAAGAGGCTGGTCTAACTGAACTTAAATTAATAATGGAGGTTGGGGTGAAAAAGTACATAGGAGAGATGAAGGGGGTATTAGGTCATAGTTTGAGCATTATCAGAGTGTAATGAGGAATTATTGAAAGATCTCAAAGGACATATAATCTGATCCCATATATTTTGAATATATAATATGAAGTCTAGAATGGGAAAATGGATACCAAAAATTAGACAGCTGCAGTTATCAAGAGTAATGATGGGTGGGAGAAGCCAAGATGACGACTTGGAGGCAACTGCTGGTGTGAGCTCCAACAACAGTGGCTGGACAGGGTAGGATACTGGGCCATCAGCAGGACGGTGAATAAGGGGTCCTAAGTGTGATACCAACGAGGAGTCTTATAGCTCAATCTTGGGTTAGAAAATGGAGGAAAAAGAAAGGAAATCCTTTCATGATTTCTGAAGTGCACCCCTCCCTGCCACCCCATAACCAGACCCCAGGGGCTGAAGAGCTGCTACTAGCAAGCTCCCTGCTGAGTTTAGTTCTTTACCAAGATTCCTGACTCACCAGGCTTGTCACTCCAATCCTTTTCCTTTTTGATTTCCTTCTCTCTCTCTCTCTCTCTCTCTCTCTCTCTCTCTCTCTCTCTCTCTCTTTCTAAGTGGCTGAAGCTCTATTTGAGTGAGACTCATCCCTGCCTGGGAAAGACTACCTGGAGGTTTTTTTGTTTGTTTGTTTGTTTTTTGACAATTGGTGGTCTTTGCTCAGGCTGCCTGAGATAATCTGGAGCCATCCAAGCTGTAGACTGACAGGGTTTTTTTTACACTATTCTATTATATTATTACTACTATATATACACATGCCCTTATCCCCCCTCCCTTCTTCTTCAGGTTGACAAAAATTAACTGTTATTGCGTTTTCCATTGCTAGGTGACTGGATGTCCTATCCAGTGTGAGAGGAACATGTTTCACTCTACCTCTTCCATCCACTCTCCCCTTTTTCCCTTCAGCTAGCTAATTTAGAAAAATTCTTTCCTTTCACTGCTATTTTTCTTTTCTTCTCGTTCTTGTCTTCTTTGCTTCCTTCCTCCTTCTTCTGATTTCTGAATTCACTGATACTCATTTGTGAATTATTTGGGGGAAGATATCTGACTCAGAGTGCACTCTGTGTGTGTGTGTGTGTGTGTGTGTGTGTGTGTGTGTCTTCTCTACTTCCCTTTCACCTTTCGCTTTCCCTAGAATTTACAGTGGACAGTAGATTTGCATAATTTTCTATTCTTTCTTTCCCTTTATCTTTCTTTTTCATTTGGATTTGGATGCTATTTTTTCATCTACTGGAGGCATTGTTTGGCTAACTGGTATTTGTTAAACTGTATAAACCTTGATTCAGGTTGTAATTTTTGTATTGTTGTAATTTCTGAAGTTGGTCACTGCATTTGTCATAAAGATATTTAGTATAATGTGGCTTGTACTCAAAACACAACAACTGAATAACAACACACCAGAAAAATAAAAACACATCAATAAAAAAACTTAAATCAATAGCAAATAAAACTGCTACTACAATGAATCAAGACAGAAGCCCAGAAGAAACTACATATCAGTCAGAAGTAACCATAGATCAGAAAAGCATGTAAGCAATAGTAAATCTAATAATCACAGAAATGAAGACAACTATGGAGGAAAGGGCTATCAGAATTAGGGAAACAACAGATGAGTCCCTCAAGGAAAATACTAGCTATATCGAGATCTTGAGGTAATTAGAGAACTGAAAGCTGAAATAGCTGAACTAAAAGGTCTATAAGCAAAAAAAGCCAATACTATAACAGAACTGAAGAAAGAAGCTGAGGGAAGGGAAAGCAGACTAACAGAAAAAGAAAACAGAATTAGCCAGACAAAGTATGAGCTAGAGAAAACTAAGAAAGAGGTAAAAAAAAAAAGAGCTCAAAAAGAGATTGAGAGACACTGAAAACAAAAACAGATACATATAGGATGATTTCAAAAGGATTAACATTCGTATAATTGGCCTGCCAGAGGAAGAAAGAGAAGAAGGGGAAGAAAAAATTCTAGAGGAGATAATAAAAGAAAACTTCCCAGACCTAAACAACAGAAAGGACATTAAGATCCAAAAGGTACAGAGAGTCCAGGACAGAATCAATACAGACTTGAAGACACCAAGACACATCATAGTTACAGTAAAAAGCAGCAAGGATAAAGAAAGGATCCTAAAGGCTGCAAGAGAAACAAAAAGTCACATACAGGGGAAAACCCATAAGACTATCAGCAGACTTCTCCACTCAAACTCTAAAAGGCATAAGAGAATGGCAAAATATCTATCGAGCCCTGAATGAAAAAGGGTTTCAACCAAGTATAATATATCCTGTTAGACTTACAAACTAGATGGAGGAATCAAAACCTTCTCAGACAGACAACAGTAAAAGGAGGCAACCATCACAAGCCTGCCCTGAAAGAGGTTCTAAAAGACCTCCTATAAACAAGTGCACCACCATAATACTTGCCATATATCAGGGCAAATAAAAAATTGTTGAATAATGGCATTATAATACATTAAATCCATAATATCAATAAATATCAGTGGCTTAAACTCACCTATCAAAAGGAACAGAGTGGGAGGATGGACAAGAAAACATAAACCAACCATATACTCTTTCCAAAAATCCCATCTGACCCAACAAGATAAACACAGACTTAAAGTGAAAGGATGGAAAACTATCCTACAGGTGAATAGAGCACAAAAAATCAGGAACAGCCATTTTCATCTCTGATACAATAGACTTTAAATTAAATAAGGTAATAAGAGATAGGCAAGGCAATTACATAATGATTAGAAGATCAACCACCCAAAAGATTTAACAATTATTAACATCTATGCATCTTTACAGCAGTATATCAAATTATTGTTCTTCAGGACCAAGTGGGATTTATTCCAGGAATGCAAGGCTGGTTCAACATATGCAAGCCATTCAATGTCACTCACCACATAAAAGCAAAACCAAACACCACATAATTATCTCAATAGATGTAGACAAAGCCTTTGACAAAATGCAACACCCATTCATGCTCAAAACGCTACAAAAAATGGGAATAGACGGGAAAATCTTCAAGATAGTGGAGTCCATATATAGCAAACATACAGCCAACATCATACTCAATGGACAGAAGCTGAAAGCATTCCCCCTCAGATCGGAGAATAGACAGGGATGTCCACTAGCACCATTACTTTTCAACATAGTATTGGAAGTTCTTGCCATAGCAATCATGCAAAAGAAAGAAATCAAAGGAATACAGATGGGAAGGGAATAAGTCAAGCTCTCACTATTTGCAGATGATATGATAATATACTTAGAAAAAGATAAAGAATACAGCAGAAAACTACTGGATGTTATTAGGCAATATACAAGGTGTCAGGCTACAAAATCAATGTACAAAAATCATTGTTATTTCTTTATGCAAACAATAAATCTGAAGAAGAAGACATCCAGAAATCACTCCCATTCATTGTTGCAGCAAAATGAATAAAATACCTCAGAATAAAGCTGAGCAAAAAAGTGAAAGACTTGTGTACTGAAAACTATGAGTCACTATTCAAGGAACTAGAAACTGATACCAAGAAATGGAAATACATCCCAAACTCATGGACTGGAAGAATAAATGTCATCAAAATGAATATTCTCGGGAGTCGGGTGGTAGCGCAGTGGGTTAAGCGCATGTGGCTCAAAGCGCAAGGACCGGCATAAGGATCCCAGTTCGAGCCTCTGGCTCCCCACCTGCAGGAGAGTCGCTTCACAGGCAGTGAAGCAGCTCTGCAGGTGTCTATCTTTCTCTCTCCCTCTCTGTCCTCCCCTCCTCACTCCATTTCTCTCTGCCTTTTCCAACAACAATGATGACATCAATAACAACAACAATAATAACTACAACGATAAAAAAAAACAAGGGCAACAAAAATGAATATTCTCCCAAGAGCCATATAGAAATTTAACGTGATTCCCATTAAAGTTCCAACAAGATTCTTTCAGAGAATAGAACAAAAACTACAGTCATTTATCTGGAACCAAAAAACACCTAGAATTGCCAAAACAATCTTGAGGAAAAGAAACAGAAATGGAGGCATCACACTCCCAGATATCAAACTATTTTACAAGGCCATCATCATCAAAACACTCTGGTACTGCAACAAAAATATGCACACAGACCAGTGGAACAGAACTATCTATTGTCTTCTTAAACCTTAAGACAACAGGAATCAGCAGCTTCTTCTATAAAGCCCATGTTTCTCCCAATCCTAGAACCTCTGGGGTGGGGCTCACTTCCCTGCATGACTCTCAGAAGTCATGCCAAATGATACTGTACCCGCTGATTCCAACCTTATCAATACCATGAGTACCAACTCAGCAGGCTTCACCTCAGACTGTGTACAGTGACATCAGACATGGAATGCCAAGCCTTCACCCTCATCATTCCAGTGAGACCTTTCCTTTCATGGTATTCTCTAATTCCATTCGAGGAGGTTCACTTCCTAACAAAGTCCCCAAACCATGCCCCATGAGATAAAGCATTTTTCACATGTATCCATAAATTAGGGCAAAATATATTCCTGAAAGCAAAAATACACAATAGTCTGTAGTGAGTCAGTATCAAGTTCATAATGGAATAGTGTCTACTTAGACTTAGATACCCTCCTCACCTACTTCCTATTACAGTTCTCTCACTCATTCCAAAGCTAACCTTATCAAAGCAAGGACTGCAAAAGCTGAATAAAGGCAAAAGACTGGCATACTTCAACAATGACTCTTTAGTCACTATCAGGCCATTCCACCAGCTGGGACCCTAATCAGGGAGTCCTGAGATTCCCAAACAGACTCAATGGGCCTAGACTTAGAATAAATCCCTCTCTTCGTTGTTACCAGTCATTTCTATCAGGAACAACAAAATAGATCCCTTTGTGGGTTCCCATTGGACCTTTCGCTCTACTTGAATCAACAATGGTAGAGAATATTCCATCCTCTGAAGGGAGAATGGACAACATACTCCATGCTGCACCTGAGGAAGATGTGTCCTGAAATTGGGGCAGATTGCAATGTTCCTACTCATGACCACACTATGTGAGCTCAGATCTAGAGGGATGTAGAGGTCACACAGGTTTCTAACCTAATTTTGGGCCCTTGATCATATCAAATTGATGGGGTTTACAGTCAAAATATTTATACCCCTTTCCCATATTAGGGGGATACTCTCTTCCCTGATCCAGCTTTCTGGTCCTTTTCCCAGCCATGACATCATCTCCCCAAAAAATAACTTGAATCCACCTGCGTATCAGATTATTTCAGGCTCAGCCAAAAAAAAAAAAAACCACTAGTATGGCTGCAGGCCCTTTGAAATATAACTAAAATATGCGTACTAGCTGTCTACAAAATGGAGGACCCCCCCCCCAACGCTATTCCAGCCTTTAGGTCCATAATTGTCCAACAGTTTGTTTTATTTTGTATATTAACTCTATTTTCAGCCACCAGGTTCCAGATGCTAGCAGGATGTGACCAGACTTCCCTGGACAGACAACCCCACCAATGTGCCTTGGAACTCCACTTCTCCAGAGCCCTTCCCCACTAGGGAAATAGAGAGGCAGTCTGGTAGTATGGATAGACTAGTCAACACCCATGTTCAGTGGGGAAGCAATTACAGAAGCCAGACCTTCCACCCTCTGCATCCCACAATGATCTTGGGTCCATACTCCCAGAGGGTTAAAGAATAGGAAAGCTATCTGGGGAAGATTGGGATAAAGAGGTCTAGTGGTGGGAATAGTGCGAAGTTTTACCCCGATTATCCTGTGGTTTTGTCAATGTTTCCTTTTTATTAATAAAAAAATTGTAAAAAAAAAAAAAAAGGATAATGATTATATCTGTAAAGATAGTAAAATGCTTGAAGGCATCATCAGATACTGGATAAACTATGGACGACAATGAAATACAACATTTCATAGAGCAGATATGAGTTGTAATAGAGGAAAATATAAAAATTATTATATATATATATGACTTAACCAAATGTGTAGATGGTTTTGTAATCTTCTTAGATGAAATAGAGTTAGAATATTAATTTAGGTGGCTGGGTGGTTACATATCTGGCAGAACATACAATTACAATGCTCAAAGACTCAGGCTCAAGCCCGCCAGTGGAGCGTACCAGGTCAGGAGAGTGATGGTAGGAAACCTCTTAAAACATCATTCTGATCAGGGCCCATGAGATAGAGCATATGTACACATGTATCATATATATACTTTAAAGCAAGGTGCACAATAGCTCGCAGTGAGTCAATAAATGCAGCAAGCAAGGAGAAAGACCTAAAAGGACATCATGAAGTTCCTAATGAAATAGTGTCTTCTTAGATTTAGGTACCCTCCTCACCTACTTCCTATTATATTTCCTTCGGTCACTTCAAAGCTAACCTTCTCAAAGTAAGGACTTCAAAATTTAAACAAGAGCGAGAGGCTGGAATACTTTAATGATGACTCTTTCATCACTAGCAGGCCACCCCATCACATGAGGCCCTAGTCAGGGAGTCCTGGGATTCCCACACAGACATGATAGGCCCAGACCTCTAAGAGATCCCTCTCTCCATTGTTACTGGTCATCTTCATCAGGAACAACATAAGGACCCCTTTGTGGGCCCCTATAGGACCTTGCCCTCAATGTGGATCAACAATAGTAGACTGTTCCATTCTCCAAAGAGAGGTTGGATAACATATTTTACCTTCCACCCAAGGAAGATGGGTCCTGAAATTAGTGCAGCCTGGAATGTTCCAAGTCGTGACCACAGAATGAGAGTTCAGACCTATAGGGATGCAGAGGTTATATAGGTTCCTGTGCTGAATATGAGCCCCAGAAGACTTTTGACTGTGTCCAGAGACACCAGGCATGGAATGTCAACCCTTCATTTCCATTACTCTGGTGAGATCTTTCCTATCTCCTAGGAATCCCTTAATTCCATTTTGTGTGGCACAGTTCCTAACAAAGCTACAGAATATATATACAGACCAAGGTCCATGAGATAGGGCACATGTGCAGATGTATCCATAAGTTAGGGGGAATATATATATATATATATATATATACCTTTAAGCAAAAATGCACAGAAGTCTACAGTAACTCATTAAGTACAGTGAGCAAGTAGAAAGACCAAGGGAGTCAGGCAGTAGCATGGCACATAAAGTGCACGTGGTGCAGAGCCCAAGGACCCGTTTAAGGATCCTGGTTTGAGGCCCCAGCTCCCCACCTGCAGGGGAGTCACTTCACAGGCAGTGAAGCAGGTCTGCAGGTGTCTTTCACTCCCCCTCTCTGTCTTCCCCTCCTCTCTCTATTTCTCTCTGTCCTATCCAACAACAACATCATCAATAAGAACAACAATAATAACTACAACAATAAAAAAGTGCAACAAAAGAGAAAATAAATAAATAAATAAAAGAATAAATATTAGAAAGACCTAAAAAGACACCATAAAGAGCTTAACCAAATATTTTGTTTATACCTAGGTATGCTCCTCACCTACTTCTTTTTTTTATTTATAAGAATGAAACATTGACAAAACCATAGGATAAGTGGGGTACAACTCCACACAATTCCCACCATCAGAACTCCACATCTCATCCCTTCCCCTGATAACTTTCCTACTATATAACTCTCTGGGAGTATGGACCCCGGGTCATTATGGGATGCAGAAGGTATAAGGTTTGCTTTTGTAGTTGCTTCCCCACTGACTATGGGCTTTGACAGATCAATCCATACTCCCAGCCTGCCTGTCTCTTTCCCTAGTGGGGCAGGGTTCTGGGGAAGCTGGGCCCCAGGACACATTGTTGGGGTTTTCTATCTGGGGAAGCCTGGTTGTCTTCATGTTAGCATCTGGAAACTGGTGGCTGAAAGGAGAGTTAATATATAAAGCAAACAAGTTGTTGACTAATCATGAATCTAAAGGCTGGAATAGTGCATACGAAGAGTGGGAAGATTCTGTTTCGTAGATAGCTAGTAGGAATATTTTAGTTATATTCCAAAGGGCCTGTGATTATACTAGTTTGTTGTTGTTGTTGTTTTCCCTGAACCTGAAATCGAATATGCTGGTGGATCAAAGTTATTGTCTGGGTAGATGGTGTCATGGCTGGGAAAAGGACCAGGAAGCTGGATCAGGGAAGACAGTAGCTCCCAAATATGGGAAAGGGGTATAAATATTGTTAACTGTAAACCCCACTGATTTGATTTGATCTGGGACCTATATTCAGCTTAAGAGCCTATGTGACCTCTGCATCCCAGTAGATCTGAGATAACATTCTGTGAAAATGAGTAGGAATGTTGCAACCTGCCCTGATTTCAGGACTCATTTTCCTCAGGTGGAGCATAGAGAATGTTGTCCATTCTCCTTTCAAAGGATGGAGCATTCTCTACAGTTATTGATCCACGTTGAGGGAAAGGTCCTGCAGGGGTCCACAAGGGGTCTACTGTGTTGTTCCCGATAATGATGAAAGGTAATATTGATGAGAGGGATTTATTCGAGGTCTAGCCTGATTATGTCTGTTTGGAAACCTCATGACTCCCCAAATAGGGCCCCAGCTGATGGGGTGGCCTGATAGTGACTAGAGAGTCATCGTTAATGTATGCCAGTCTCTTGACCTTATTCAGCTTTTACAGTCCTTGCTTTGATGAGGTTAGCTTTGGAGTGAGTGAGATAACTGTAATAGGAAGTAGGTGAGGAGGGTATCTAAGCCTAACTAGACACTATTTCATTATGAACGTTATACATGCACACTGCAGACTATTGTGCACATTTGTTTTACCCTAATTTATGGATACATGTGAAGATATGCTCTATCTCATGGGGCCTGGTATATATCTAGGTTTGGGGACTTTGTTAGGAGGTAAACCACCTGGAAAGGAATTAGAGAATACTATTAAAGGAAAGGTCTCACCCGGGTAGAGTCTGAAGGGCTGACATTCAACGCCTGACATCTCTAGACAGTCTTAAGTGAAGCATGCTGAGGTGGTACTCATTGTGTTGATTAGGTTGGGATTGGGTATTAGGTCATTTTTTGGATGTAATAGCATTTGGTATGAATTGAGAGAAGCATGCAGGAAAATGAGTCCCACCCTAGAGGTTCCAGGACTGGGGGAAATATAGGCTCTGTAGAGGAATCGGAAGGTTCCTGCTGTCTTAGGGTGTGAGAAGGCAATAGATAGCTATTGCTATAATCATATTATTTGGCTATTGGTTTAAATTTGAAATATCCCTTTGTTAGGATTTGCTGTATCATACACAACATCACCATAATTTGTGTCCTTTGATATTATTTGTATATAGCTGTGCCACTGGTTGCTTCTGTTCTCCCTAGTCTAAGATTTTTAAGAGTCAACATATCAAAGATTCAGCCTATGTTCTGTGCACTAAAAAGTTTGAGACATTCAGGGAGTTGGGCGGTAGCACAGCGGGTTCAGCACGTGTGGCACAAAGTCCAAGGACCGGCGGAAGGATCCTCGTTCGAGCCCCTGGCTCCCCACCTGCAGGGAAGTTACTTCACAGGCGATGAAGCAGGTCTGCAGGTTTCTATCTTTATCTCTCCCTCCTCTGTCTTCCCCTCCTCTTTCCATTTCTCTCTGTAATATCCAACAATTATGACATCAATAACAACAATAATAACTACAACAACAATAACAAAGAAAGACAAGGATAAAAAAATCTTTATGGGAAAGAGAAGGTGGGAGGTCTGGATTCTCTAATTGCTTCTCCACTGAACATGGGCATTGACAGGTTGATCCATATGCCCAGACCATTTATACCTTTCTGTGGTTTAATGTTAATATAGGTATAAGTGTTAATATATAATATATGATATATGATACATGATACATGATATATAATGTTAATATGTAATATATAAGGTATAAATGTTTATATAGGTATAAGTGCTCAGCTAACCAGGATTGCCCTTTGAAAAGCACTTTCACCCCTAAATTAGGTAAAACATTGTGTAGCAAGGACCTCACCCCAACCTTCTATCTGTCCTCCTTCCTCAGAGTCCTTTGCTTTGGGCGAACATACCCAACCAGTCCAATTTTTTAAAAATTTTTTATTTATAAAAAGGAAACATTGACAAAACCATACAATAAGAGGGGTAGAGCTTCAAACAACTCCCACCACCAGGACTCTGTATCCTATCCCCTCCCCTGATAGCTTTCCTGTTCTTTAACCCTCTGGGAGTATAGACCTAAGGTTATTGAGAGATGCACAAGGTGGAAAGCTTGGCTTCTGTAATTGCTTCCCCACTGAAAATGGACATTGACAAGTGGATCCATACTCGCAGCCAGTCTCTCTCTTTCTCTAGTGGGGAAGGACTCTGGGGAAGTGGAGATCCAGGACATATTGGTGGGGCTGTCTGTCCAGGGAAGTCTGGTCGGCAACATGCTAGCATCTGGAACCTAGTGGTTGACAAGACAGTTAACATACAAAGCCAAACAAACTGTTGACCAATCATGGACCTAAGGGCTGGAATAGTGCATATGAAGAGTTGGGGAGTCCTCCATTTTGTAGATAGCAAGTAGGCATATTTAAGTAAAATTCCAAAGAGTCTGTGGCTATACTAGTTTTTGTTGTTGTTGTTGTTTTTTTTTCCTTTTTCTTTTTGCCCCTGAGCCTGAAATCTGATATGCCAGTGGATCCAAGTTATTGTCTGGGTAGATGATGCCATGGCTGGAAAAAGCATCAGAAATCTGGATCAGGGAAGAGAGTAGCTCTCTAGTATGGGAAAGGGTATAAATATTGTTGACTGTAAACTCCATCAATTTGATATGATCTGGGGTCCATAAATAGACTAGGAGCCAATGTGACCTCTGCATCCCTCTAGATCTGAGCTAAAATTTTGTCGTCATGAGTAGGAACATTCCATGCTGCCCCAATATTAAACCATATTCTTCAGGCATAGCATAGACTATGTTGTCCATCCTCCCTTCAGAGGATGGAATATTCTCTACCATTGTTGATCCAGGTTGAGGGCAAGGTCTTATGGGGGCCCACAAAGGAGTCTATTTTGTTGTTCCTGAACAACAAATGACTGGTAACAATGGAAAGATGGCTTTATTCAAGTTCTAGGCCCATCATGTCTGTTTGGGAATCTCAGGATTCCCCAAATAAGGCCCCAGCTGATAGGGTGGCCGGATAGTGACTAAAGAGTCATCGTTAAAGTTTGCCAGTCTCTTACCCTTATTCAGCTTTTGCAGTCCTTGCTTTGATAAGGTTGGTTTTGGAGTGAATGAGAGAACTGTAATAGGAAGTAGGTGAGGAGGGTATCTAAGTTTAAGTAGACAATATTTCATTATGAACTTGATACTGACTCACTACAGACTATTGTGTATTTTTGCTTTCAGGTATATATTTTGCCCTAATTTATGGATACATGTGAACATATGCTCTATCTTATGGGACCTGGACTATATATAGGTTTGGGGACTTTGTCAGGAAGTGAAACTCCTCGAATGGAATTAGAGAATACCATGAAAGGAAAGTTCTCACCAGAGTGATGAGGGTGAAGGGTTGTCATTCCATGCCTGACGTCTATGGACACAGTCTGAAGTGAATCATGCTGAGGTGGTACTCATTGCATTTTTTAGGCTGGGATTGGCAGATGCAATATCATTTAGCATGACTTGAGTGAAGCATGCAGGAAAGTGAGCTCCAAACCAGAGGTTCCATGACAGGGCAACTATAGGCTCTATAGTGTAAGTGGGAGGTTCCTGCTGTCTTAGCATTTAAGAAGACAATAGCTAGTTAGTGCTGTGATCACATTGTTTGACAATTGTTGTAAATTTGAACTATCCCTTTGTTAGGATTTACTGTATCATACACACCATCACAATATTTTATGTTCTTTGGTATTATTTGTATAGCTATATCAAGAATTGCTTATGTTCTCCCCTGAACTAAGGTTTTAAGAGAGGTAACACATCAAAGACTCATCCTATATATTAAAAAGACCCAGTATGTGCATTAAAAATTTGAGACATTCAATCAATTCATTCAATCATTGCCCCTCTCATATTATTAAATAGTGACTTATATGACTACAATTTAATAAGAGTGTACATAAACACCATTCCCACCACCAAAAGACTGTGTCATCCCCCTCCCCCATCTCTTGAAGCTGAACACCCACCCTCACCTTCAACCCAGGTTTTTTACTTTGGTGCCCTGCTACAAACTTAGTCAGATCCTGCTTTTAGTTTCCCTTTCTGTTCTTCTTTCTCAACTTCTGTTTATTAGTGGGATCATCCCATAATGGTCTTTATCTTTCTGACTTATCTCACTTAACATAATTCCTTCTAGCTCCATCTGTCACGTCCATCCTTGCCTGCAAGGATCACGCAACGCCGAGTTCTTCTTCAAGCAGTTTATTCGGGAACCTTGAACAGCAAAAAGCCCCGCTATAACCTAACCTCCAACTTATATACTCATGGGTCAGCCAATCCCAAGGGCACACGTGGCAGCTGCTCATAGGCACACGATCGCGGAAGCAAGCGCGCTCTCAGTCTCAGACCATTTATGGAGTTGTTTACTTCTCCCTGTGGTCTGGAGGGTAGAGGAGGCTGGTGCCATCTTGGGGCGCGGCACATGGGTCTCCACAGTTCCCCCTTTTTGTTTTAACAACGCAGCAGGTGAGTGTAGAGGTCCAATCCCAGAAAGGAGGGAATATTGTCATAGTCCTCGCCTAAGCAATCAAGCTTCGCCAGTGCTAGACCCATCCCGTGCTGTTTTGTTCTGGGGCAGGAGATAAGGAAATTATGGGGTTAGGGAGCGGCACAACCTGCATGCATTGGACGTGCACTCCCTGAGACGGCATTACGCCCTCAAGTGCAGTGCTTTGCCTCGCACCCTGAGCGTTTCATATCAGGCTTTTAAGGCCGCCAGCCAAGCATGGGGGGAGTGGCCATCCTCGATTGCTATGAAGGCCTATGCAATCAGCGCGACTTCATGCCTCTGTGTGATCCTAATTTTGCAAATACACCACAGGGCCATCAGGGAGGCAAGAACCAAGAGCGCAGTTAAGCATCCCAAGCCCGCCCACTCTTTCAAACTGTCCATTGCTTGATTGATCCAGGAGGTCAACCCCGCCGCCATGGAAGCATCCACCCGCGTTGAGTTGACTGCCACGATGGCGCTTCACAGTTGTCGCATCAGGGTATCGAAACTCCCAGACCAGTTTCCTAAGAGCCCGGCATCATGCCGTATCGGCATCGGCCTTGGAAACACGGACAGGATTCCCCAGCGAGGCTCTGTCATCACCGGCATCACCACCGCAGTCATCAGGAGCATCTGGTGTATTCTTTGGTGGTGGGGCATCTTGGACCTTTCTCACCAGTCGTTCGGGTACCCACACCAGATCTGGTTTGTCCTGTGGAAAAACACAAACAGAGCCTCGTGCCCATGTCAGCACGGGATCAGGCCCATGCCATGTGCCTGTTAATATGTCCTTCCATTTTACCATGCCTCTCTGTGGGCCATGGGGCATATGATGTCTTTCCGCCGCAGAGTGGCCATTAATATCCAAATTTAAAAAATTAAGTGTAAATAAGTCTAGGGATAGTCTTTCCTTAGGGGTGCGGCCATGGCCTATTCCCCCTTTTTGTTTTAACAGACATTCCTTGAGGGTGCAATGAGCACGTTCCACAATGCCTTGACCCTGAGGATTATAGGGCAGGCCATGGGTTAAGCGGACTCCCATTTGCTGGCAGAAGGAGACAAAAGACCGAGCAGTGTAGGCAGGGCCATAGTCTGTTTTCAAAATTTGAGGCATACCCCATGCAGCCCATGCCTCTAGGCAATGGGTGATCACATTGCGAGCCTTTTCGCCACTCAATGGGGTGGCCATGATAACACCAGAGCAGGTGTCTACAGAGACATGTAGATACTTAAGCGTGCCAAATTCAGAAAAGTGCGTGACATCCATTTGCCATAGGACGCCAGGGCGCAAGCCCCGAGGGTTAATTCCAACGCTTGGTGAATGCTGGAAAGTAACACACTGAGGGCAACCCAGAACCACCTGACGAGCGTCCACACGGGGCAAATTAAATTTTTTCTGTAGGGTTTTAGCATTTACATGAAAAAGTTCATGAAAACGTCTGGCCCGTTCCATTGCTGGAGCCATCAAGAGGACATCCTGTCTTGCCAATTTATCTACAATGTTATTACCCTCGCTCAGGGGGCCAGGCAATCCAGTGTGTGCTCGAATGTGTTGAATATAAAAGCGCTGTGTGCGGTGCCAAATCAGATCTTGTAGTTCTTTTAACAGCGCACACACCATGCTGGATCTTTTTATAGGTCCAGCGGCCTCTAGAACCTTGACTGCATTAACCACATAAGCAGAGTCAGATACCAAATTAAAGGGAAAATGGCATCTCTTAAAGACTTCAATCACAATTTGCAACTCCATTATTTGAGGAGAGCCTGGTTGGAAATGACACCTAACTGGTTCTTGGTGTTCTATTACGTAAGCTCCACATCCTGTCTTAGAGCCATCTGTGAAAATGTTAGGCGCTGAAGACAGAGGCCTCACTGCAGTAATCTTAGGGAAAATCACGGGGTGCTCCTTAAAGAAGCTCACAAGAGGATGTTTGGGATAGTGATTATCAATTTCTCCGGGATAGCCGCATCTCAAGATGGCCCACTCATCCAAAGCTCCACACAGGGTCTGTACCTGGTAGCTAGAATAAGGGACCACTAATGTGGTTGGTAATATGCCAAAAAACTGTATACATTGCTGAATCCCGGTCAGGGCCAGATCTGCCACTGCTGAAGGATAATATTGTATGGATTTAGCAGGAGAAATTCTTGAATGAATCCAAAGCAATGGACCCTCTTGCCACAGCAGCCCCGTGGGCTGTGACAAGGTAGCTAAAATGCATAAAGTCAGGGGCTTGTTGGCATCCCAACGTTTCAAGAAGGCTCCCTGAAGGGATCTTTCTACCTTCTCTAGGACCAGCCTAGTCTCTGTCGTCAATACTCTTGGGGAGTTCAGGGCGGAATCCCCTATCAAGACATCATACAGGGGTTTCAGCTCATGATTTGGAAGCTTCAAGTAACTCCTCACCCAATTAATATTCCCTAACAATTTTTGAAAGTCATTCAGAGTACGTAAGCCATCCTTCCTCAATTTCAGCTTCTGGGGCACTACCTCCATAGGTTTAATGCATGCTCCTAAGTAGTTTACCACGTCACCTCTCTGCACCTTTTCAGGGGCAATATACAGCCCTTTTCCTCTTAAAATATGAACTAATTCCTCATACGCTTGATCAAGTAAGGTTTCAGTTTTTTCAGCAAGTAGAATATCATCCATATAATGAATACATTTTAGGATATTTCTTCCTGAGGGGAGCAATCGTCTCACTAACAAACAGCTGGCACATGGTTGGACTATTCGCCACACCCTGGGGCAGCACAACCCATTCGAATCTCTGGTCGGGTTCTTCATGATTGCAGGATGGTACGGTAAAGGCGAATATTTCCGTGTCCCTCTCACTTAATGGGATAGAGAAAAAACTATCCTTGATATCTATGACTATTATGGGCCATCTCTCAGGCAGGGCCATTAGCAATGGAAGCCCCCGCTGTACTGGCCCCATGATCTGCATTTGGCGGTTGATTGCCTGCAGATCATGTAACAGTCTCCATTTTCCTGACTTTTTCTTAATCACAAATATAGGAGTATTCCAGGGGGACACAGAAGGTTTGATATGTTTCAAGGCAAGTTGCTCCGCAACCAGCTCTCTGGTCGCGGCTAATTTTTCAGAGGAAAGAGGCCACTGAGGAACCCACACTGGATCCTCTGTTTTCCAAGAGATGGGAATACCTGTGTCCGCAGTGGCCCCTAGGAAAAACCCAGACCTGATCTTCCTGAGTGCGGTCGAGCCGCAACAGGGGACTTGTGTCCCTGTAGGTGCTTCCCCAGGCCAAAGCCAGGGACACAACCCATTCTTTTCATCTGAGTTTGAGCTGCCATGGAGTATTCATTACTTAATTTAAAATCCATCTCTTTAAGCAAGTCCCTCCCCCATAACGAGATGGGTAGCTCCAAAACATACAGCTGCATCAAGCCACAATGGCCTTCCTTATCTTTCCATTTTAGCTGTCTAGCACTCATGTCTGGAGTCCTTGCATAACCCAGGCCTTGCAGGGTTTGAGAGGAAGTTTGCACAGGCCATCCTGTTGGCCAGTCTTTGGCGGCCACAATACTTCTGTCAGCCCCAGTATCAAGAAGCCCCTGAATGTTTTTTCCTTCAACTTCTAATACCATCAATGGTCTTTGTTCTAAATCCAGAGATAGGAATGTCAAGTCTGTGCCGGAGGAGCCAAAACCTTGACCCCCCTGTTCAACTGTCTTAGCTGCGAAGCGATTATGTAGGCTGGGTAAGATAAGCAATTGGGCGATCTTGTCTCCCGGGGAAATGGATACAATTCCCCAGGGGAAGGACACCATAATCTTAACAACCCCGGTGAAGTCGGAGTCTATAACCCCAGGGTGAATAAGAAGTCCTCGCAATGCTGAAGAGGATCTGCCCAAATGTAAGCCTACTGTGCCTGGCTCGAGGGGTCCTGTAAAGTCGGTTGTTACAAGCTGGACCCCCATCTGAGGAGTTAAGACGAGTCAGGAGGTGGAACAGAGGTCCAATCCTGCTGAGCCTGCAGTGGCTCTCCGTGGTTCCCCGGAGGGCGAAAGCTGGGCCACATTTCCTGACTGATCTCCCTGTCCCGACTCTCTACTGCCCCATATATTTGTGGGCCCTGGGGACGGGGGCCCCTCTGGCCATTTTTTGGACAGGCTCCTCCATATCCCTGACTCAGGGGTTGTCCGTTAATGTCCTTAACGGAGCGGCATTCATTAGCCCAATGGTTCCCCTTTTTACATCTAGGGAAGAGGCCGGGCTGTCTCATTCTAGCACTTCCTCCTGTTCTGCCTTTCTCAGGGCACTGCTTCTTAATATGTCCCATCTTGCCACATTTGAAACAAGCCCCAGTGTTACTGCTTTTTCTTCCTGCAAGTTGGACAACCGCAGCAGCAAGTCCCGCATTAGTCAAAGGGCCTCCAATCTCTCTGAAAACTTTCAACCACCGCTCAATTCCTTTGCCCTTATGTGGTGTGATAGCCGCTCTGCATTCTTTGGTACATTGCTCATATACCAGCTGTTTAATAAGAGGCATAGCTGTGTCTGGGTCCCCAAAGATTCTGCCCGCCGCCTCAACTATGTGGACCACAAAATCTGAAAAAGGCTCCGTGGGTCCCTGCAGAATTTTTGTTAAGTTGCCGCTAACTTGTCCCCTATTTGGAAGGGCCTTCCATGCTCTTATGGAGCAGAGATTCACCTGCTCATATACTTGTGGAGGGTACCCAGTCTGCTGGTCTACAAACCTGCCTAGTCCTAGGAGCATGTCTCGGTCCCAGGCAGGCTGACCTGCGCGTGCATTAACCGCCGCTTGCTCGGTTGCAAAATCAATCCAGAATGCTCTCCAATCAAGATATTGTCCTGGGCTGAGACAAGCACGAACTAAGCCTTGCCAATCAGCCGGTGTCATGCAAAGCCTATTGAGAGATTCCACTTGAGCAAGAGTGAAGGATGCACTAACCCCATAAGCCTTCACAGATTCTGCCAGGGACTTAACTACTTTGAAATCCAAGGGCTCCTCATACGGGTTCCCTTGGAGATCTTGAAACACCGGATAGACAAGTTGCATCTCCGTCCTAACCCGGGCCCATAGCCCCCGGGCAAAAGGAACGGCTTGGCCCTCCAGTCCCCAAGGGTTGGACGGTTGTCACGCCCTCTGGATAAGGGGGCGGAGCCGAGGGTAAGGCTGAGGCATAGCCCCCTCCCAGTTCTCCGTCCTCCAGTTTTTTTGGTGCCTTATCCCTCTCTTTCCTTTTCCTTCTTTCTCTTAAAGTAGCCTCTTCCAATTTCTCCACTAAGGCCTGCACATCCTCCCCCTCCTCCTCCTCTGATTCTGAGGAGGAGGGGAGTGTTTCCAGCTCCTCTAGATCAGGGTATAAAGATTTCCCTTTCTCTCCTCCTTTCTTACTTTCCGCTTTCTCAGAGCGTTCCTCCTGTAGCATTTCCAAGGCGTTCTGCCCCTTTTCAACGGCCTCGCAGCACTTCTGATCCTCAAGGCAACTGCGCACTAATTTCCATATGGGCCTTACTCCTGCTTTCAGGTCATCCTGCTCCCAAGCAAAGTCTAGGTCCTTTCCTAACTTCTCCCAGCAAGAGACAGTCAAGCTCCCTGAGGCTGCAAACCAGGGGGCGACTATGTCACACTCACTCAAGAATCTTTCAAGTGTGGACTCCTTGATTTTTAATTTCTTGGATAGAAGTAGCTCCTGCAGAGCCAAAAAAATTGGATGGGACTGGGAAGTCCCCATGATAACTTCCTCCCAAAAATTATGTGGCTGCTAGCCCACTTTGTACTCCCCGTTCGCTACCCGGGGGGACTTTTACTTTCCGTTCGCTAAACCCACGAACATTCTCCCGCTCGTCCTTTATCTACAGAGATGAGCCCTGCTAGCCACCTCACCGCGGGCCTTATTGTCCCACTTTACCCTGGGAACTTACCAGTGCACTGCCCCGACTGCCGAAGTTCTGAACCCCGTTTCGGATGATGTCCCTGTACGGGCCACCACTTGTCACATCCACCCTTGCCTGCAAGGATCACGCAACGCCGAGTTCTTCTTCAAGCAGTTTATTCAGGAACCTTGAACAGCAAAAAGCCCCGCTATAACCTAACCTCCAACTTATATACTCATGGGTCAGCAATCCCAAGGGCACACGTGGCAGCTGCTCATAGGCACACGATCGCGGAAGCAAGCGCGCTCTCAGTCTCAGACCATTTATGGAGTTGTTTACTTCTCCCTGTGGTCTGGAGGGTAGAGGAGGCTGGCGCCATCTTGGGGCGCGGCATATGGCTCTCCACACCATCCAAGATGGGTCAGAGAAGGTGGGTTCATTGTTTTTAATAGCTGCATAGTATTCCATTGTGTATATATACCACAGCTTTCTCAGCCACTCATCTGTTGTTGGACACCTGGGTTGCTTCCAGGTTTTAGCTATTACAAATTGTGCTGCTATGAACATACCTGTACAGATATCTTTTTTGGTTGGGTTCTATGGAGTTCTTTGGGTATATCCCAAGGAGAAGAATTACTGGGTCATATGGAAGGTCCATATCTGGCCTTGTGAGAGTTCTCCAGACTGCTCTCCAGAGAGGCTGGACAATATACATTGCCACCAGCAGTGCAGAAGGGTTTCAATGTCCCCATAGTCTCTCCAGCATTTGTTGCTGCTTTCCTTTCTGATGTATACCATTCTGACAGGGGTGAGGTGGTATCTCAATGTTGCTTTTATTTGCATTTCTATGACAATCAGTGACCTGGAGCAATTTTTCATGTTTGTTAGCCTTTTGGATCTCCTCTGAAGTGAATGTTGTGTTCATATCCTCTGCCCATTTTTTGATGAGTCATTTGCTTTTTTGTTGTTAAACTTGCTGAGCTAGGGAGTTGGGCGGTAGCGCAGCTGGCACAAAGTGCAAAAACCGGCTTAGGGATCCCAGTTCACGCCCCCAATTCCCCACCTGCAGGGGAGTCACTTCACAGGCGTGAAGCAGGTCTTCAGGTGTCTATCTTTCTATCCCCCTCTTTGTCTTCCCCTCCTCTCTCCATTTCTCTCTGTCCTATCCAACAACAACGACACTAATAATAACTACAACAATAAAACAGGGACAATAAAAGGGTATAAATAATAAATAATATAAAAAACTTGCTGAACTCTTTGTATATTTTGACTATTAGTCTCTTGTCTGATGTATGGCATGTGAAGATCTTCACTCATTCTGTGAGGGGTCTCTTTGTGTCAGTTTCTTTGGCTGTGCAGAAGCTTTTCAATTTGATGTATCAAACCGAAAAATATTGGTTTGTTTCTGCTTTAGTATTCCTTGAAATTGGGTTTGTTGCATCCAAAATGCCCTTGAGGTTTAGGTGGTAAAGTGTTCCACCAATGGGTCTTTGATCCACTTCAAGTTGATTTTTGTTTCTGGTGAGAAAAGGTGGTTCAATTTCATTCTTCTGCAAGTTTCAACCCAGTTTTCCAAGCACCATTTATTCAAGAGAGCCTCCTTCTTCTTTGGCTCCCTTATCATAGATGCTCATAGGTGTGCGTGTTTAGTTCTGGGCATTCAATTATATTCCACTGGTCAGTGTGTCTATTTTTGTTCCATTACCAGGCTGTTTTGATGACAATGGCATCATAATATAGTTTGAATCTGGCAGGGTGATGCCTCCATTTCTGTTTCTTTTCCTTAAGATGGTTTTGGCAATTCTGGGTGTTTTCTGGTTCCACATAAATGATTGTAGTTTTTTGTTCTATTCTCTTAAAGAAGCTTGTTGGAACTTTAATGGGAATCACCTTAAATTTGTATATGGATTGGGGAGACTATTCATTTTAATGATATTTATGCTTCCGATCCATGAGCATGGGATGTCTTTCCATTTCTTGGTATCAGTTTCTATTTCCTTGAGTAGCGACTCATAGTTTTCAGCATACAAGTCTTTCACTTCTTTGGTCAACTTTATTCCTACGTATTTGATTGATTTTGCTGAAACAGTAAATGGGAGTGATTTCTGGATGTCATCTTCTTCAGATGTAGTGTTTGCATAAAGAAATGCCACTGATTTTGTACATTGATTTTGTAGCCTGACACCTTGTTATACTGCCTAATAACTTCCAGTGGTTTTCTGCCGGATTCTTTAGGTTTTTCTATGTGTACTATCGTATCATCTGAAAATAGTGAGAGCTTGACTTCTTCCCTTCCAATCTGTATTCCTTTGATTCCTTTCTCTTGGCTGCATGCTATGGCAAGAACTTCCAATACTATGTTGAAGAGTAATGGTGACAGTGGACAGCCCTGTCTAGTCCCCGAACTGAGAGGGAATGCTTTCAGCTTCTGTCCATTGAGTATGTTGGCTGTAGGTTTGCTATATATGGACTCCACTATCTTGAGGAATTTCCCATCTATTCCCATTTTTTGTAGTGTTTTGAGTATGAATGGGTGTTGGATTTTGTCAAAGGCTTTCTCTGCATCTATTGAGATAATTATGTGGTGCTTGGTTTTTCTTTTTTTGATGTGGTGAATGACATTGATTGACTTACGTATGTTAAACCATCCTTGCATTCCTGGGATAAATCCCACTTGGTGGTGATGAACAATCTTTTTTATGTACTGCTATATCCAATTGGCCAGGATCTTATTCAATATTTTGTTATCTATTTTCATCAGAGATATTGGTCTGTAGTTTTCCTTTTTTGTTGTGTCCCTATCTGGTATTGGTGTAATGGTGGTGTTGGCTTCATAGAAGGTGGAAGGGAGTGCCCCTGTTTCTTCGATCTTGTGGAAACGCTTTAGAAGTATAGGTATAAACTGTTTCCTGAATATTTTGTAGAATTCGTTTGTGAAACCATATGGTCCAGGACTTTTGTTATTGAGAAGATTCTTTATAACTGTTTTGATTTCTTTGTCTGTGATTGGTGCATTTAGGTTTTATAGTCCTTCTTGGTTCAGTTTTGGAAGGGCATAGAAATTCTTCCATTTCTTAAAGATTCTCTAGCTTGGTGGAGTATAGTTCTTCATCGAAGAATCAATTAATTTTCTGGATTTCTGTGGTGTCCATTATGATATCTTCTCTATTGTTTACAATTCCATTTAATTTGGGTATTCTCCAGTTTTTTTAGAGAGAGTCTAGCTAGGGTTTCTCAATCTTGCTTAATCTTTCAAAGAACCCACATTTGGCTTCATTGATCTTTTGTATGGTTTTCTTATTTTCATGTTGTTTATATCTGCTCTAATTTTAGTGATTTCTGTCCTTCTGGTTGCTTTATGTTTCCTTTGTTCCTCTTCCTCTAAGTTCTTATGGCATGCAGTAAGGTTATTGATTTGAGCTTTTTCTTGTTCTCTAATATGTAACTGTATGGCTATTAGTTTCTCTCTGTACTGCTTTAGCTGTGTCCCAAATATTTTGATAGCTTGTGTCTTCATTTTCATTTGTTTCCAGGAACATTTGACTTTCTTGCTTAAGTGTCTCTCTGACCCAGTGGTTCTTAAACAGTATGTTGTTTAGTTTCCAAATTCTGTGACTTTTAGTAATTCTCCATTTGTTGTTAAATGTTAGACTTAGGCAGTCGTGCAGTAGCGCAGCAGAATAATTGCAGGTGGCACAATGCGCAAGAACCTACATAAGGATCCCAGTTCAAGCCCCGGGCTCCCCACCTGCATGAGAGTCGCTTTTCAAGCAGTAAAGCAGGTCTGCAGGTATCTATCTTTCTCTCCCTCTCTCTGTCTTTCCCCCCTCTCTCCGTTTCTCTCTATCTTATCCAACAATGATGACATCACCAACAACAATAACAACTATAACAATAAAACAACAAAGGCAACAAATGGGAATAAATAAATAAATATTATTTAAAATGTTAGCTTTACTCCACTGTGGTCTGAGAAGATAGTTGGGATGATTTCAATGCTCTTGAAATTGTTGATGGTGTCTTTGTGGTACAACATGTGGTCTATCCTTTAGTATTTGTTGTTTGGATTTGAAATGAATGTGTACTCCAGTGAATAACTCTGAAAATGCTCAGGAGGTCTAGTCTGCCCATCTCTTCATTTAATTCTCTTGTTTCTTTGTTGATTCTCTGCTTCATAGATCTGTCTAAGTTTGAGAGTGGGGTGTTAAAGTCTCCCACTATTATTGTATTACTATTGATGTGTTTTTTTAGTTCTTTCAGTAGGTGTTTGATGTATTTAGATGGTCCCTCAGTGGGTGCATAGATGTTAATAATTATTAAATATTCTTTGTTGATTGCTCCTCAATCACTGTGTAATGGCCTTGCCTATAGGTTATTACTTTACTTACTTTAAAGTCTATATTGTCAGAGATGAGAATGACTGCTCTTGACTTTTTTGTGGTCTATTAATCTTTATGATAGTTTTCCATCCTTTCACTTTAAGTCTGTGCTTGCCTTGTTGGGTCAGATGGGATTCCTGCAAGCAGCATATGGTCGGGTTATGTTTTCTGATACATCCTCACACACTGTGCCTTTTAATGGGTGAGTTTAAGCCATTGACATGTATTTATACTATAGATTTAATGTATTGTAGTGCTATTATTCAACAATTTTTATTTCCTCTAATATATGCAATTATTATGGTAATGTTCTTGTTTATAAGATGTCTTTTAGAACCTCTTTCAGGGCAGGGTTGATGATGGTTGCCTCCTTTAACTGCTGTCTGTCTGAGAAGATTTTGATCCCTCCATCGAGTCTGAATGAAAGTCTAGCAGAATATATTATCCTTCACTGAATTCCTTTTTCATTCAGGGATCAATAGGTATCTTGCCATTCTCTTCTTGCTTTTAGAGTTTGAGTGGAGAATTCTGATGATAATCTTATGGGTTTTCCCCTGTGTGTGACTTTTGTTTTTCTCTTGCAAACTTTAGGATCCTTTCTTTGTCCTTATTTCTTTTCACTGTAACTATGATGTGTCTTGGTGTCTTTAGGTCTGGGTTGATTCTGTTTGGGACTCTCTGGGCCTCTTGAATATTAATGTCATTTCTGTTATTCAGGTCTGGGAAGTTTTCTTCTATTATTTCCTCTAGAATGTTTGCTTCCCGTTCCTCTCTTTCTTCCACTGGCAGGCTAATTATATAAATGTTACTTCTTTTGAGACCATCCCATATGTCTCTGTTGTTGTTTTCAGTGTCTCTCAACCTCTTTTTGGACTGTTTTACCTCTTTCTTATTTTTCTTTTTCTTTATTTATTTATTTATTTAAGAAAGGAGACATTAACAAAATCATAGGATTGGGGGGTGCAACTCCACATAATTCCTGCCACTCAATCTCCATATCCCCTACCCTGCCCAACAGCTTTCCCATTCTCTATCCCTCTGGGAGCATGGACCCAGGGTCATTGTGGGTTGCAGAAGGTGGAAGGTCTGGCTTCTGTAATTGCTTCCCCACTGAACATGGGTGTTGACTGGTCGATCCATACTCCCAGTCTGCCCCTCTCTTTCCCTGGTAGGGAGAGTCTCTGGGGAAGCAGAGCTCCAGCACGCATTGGTGGGGTCTTCAGTCCAGAGAAGCCTGGCTAGCATCCTAATGGCATCTGGAACTTGGTGGCTGAAAAGAGGCTTAACATAGAAAACCAAACAATTTGTTGAAGAATCATGGACCCAAAGGTTAGAATAGTGGAGATGAAGTGTTGGGGGTTACTCACTGCAAACTCTAGTGTACTACTGCTTTCAGATATATATTTGCCCTAGTTTATGGATACTGTGAACATATGCTCTATATCCTGGAACTTGGTCTATATCTAGGTTTTGGAACTTTGTTAAAGGTGAACAACCTGGGATGGAATTAGAGAATACTATGAAAGGAAAGGTCTCACCTGAGTGATAAAGCTGAAGGGTTGTCATTCCACACCTGAAGTCTGTGGACACAGTCTGAAGTGAAGCATGCTGGGGTGGCACTTGTTGCGTCGATTACATTGCAATCAGAGGATGCAATATTATTTTATAAAAATTGGGAGAAGCATACGGGAAAGTGGACCCTACCCTAGAGTCCCAGGACTGGGGGAAGTTTAGCCTCTATAGTAGAAATGTGAGGTTCCTGCTGTCTTAAGGTTCAAGAGGACAATGGATAGTTACTGTTTTTTTTCTTTTTTTTCTTTTGTTTTTCTTATTTAAGAAAGGATTAATTAACAAAACCATAGGGTAGAAGGGGTACAATTCCACACAATTCCCACCACCCAATCTCCATTTCCCATCTCCTCCCCTGATAGCTTTCCCATTCTCTATCCCTCTGGGAGCATGGACCCAGGGTCGTTGAGGGTTGCAGAAGGTAGAAGGTCTGGCTTCTGTAATTGCTTCCCCACTGAACATGGGCGTTGACTGGTCGGTCCATACTCCCAGTCTACCTCTCTCTTTACCTAGAAGGGTGGGTCTCTGGGTAAGCGGAGCTCCAGGACACATTGGTGGGGTCTTCAGTCTAGGGAAGCCTGGCCGGCATCCTGGTGACATCTGGAACCTGGTGACTGAAAAGAGAGTTAACATACGAAGCCAAACAAATTGTTGAGCAATCATGGACCCAAAGCTTGGAATAGAGGAGAGGTGGAAAACTGCTCTAGGTCACTGATTGTCAGAAAAATGCAAATTAAGACAAAACTAAGATACCACCTCACTCCAGTAAGAATGGCATACATCAAAAAGGACAGCAGCAACAAATGCTGGAGAGGTTGTGGGGACAGAGGAACCCTTTTACATTGCTGGTGGGAATGTAAATTGGTACACCCTCTGTGGAGAGCAGTCTGGAAAACTCTCAGAAGGCTAGACATAGACCTTCCATATGATCCAGTAATTCCTCTCCTGGGGTTATACCCCAAGGACTCCATAACACCCAACCAAAAAGAGGTATGTACTCCTATGTTCATAGCAGCACAATTCATAATAGCTAAAACCTGGAAGCAACCCAGGTGCCCACCACCAGATGAGTAGCTGAGAAAGCTGTGGTATATATACACAATGGAATAATATGCAGCTATCAAGAACAATGAACCCACCTCCTCTGACCAATCTTGGACAGAGCTAGAAGGAATTATGTTAAGTGAACTAAGTCAGAAAGATAAAGATGAGTATGGGATGATCCCACTCATCAACTGAAGTTGACTAAGAAGATCTGAAAGGAACCTAAAAGCAGGACCTGACCAAATTGTAAGTAGGGCACCAAAGTAAAAACCCTGTGGTGAGGAGGAGACATGCATCTTCCTAGGACAGTGGGGGGCGGGAGTGGGTGGGAGGGATGGGTCACAGTCTTTTGGTGGTGGGATTGGTGTTTATGTACACTCCTAGTAAAATGTAGTCATATAAATCACTAGTTAATTAATACGAGAGGGAGAAAATTAATTGTATGTCTCGAAGTTTTTCAAAACACAAACTGAATCTTTTCAATATGGATAATTACTGTTATCATCACATTATTTTGTAATTGGGTTAACTTTGAAAAGTCCCTTTGTTAGACATACAAACAATTTTACCCCTCTCATATTGATTAAATACTGATATATATGACTACAATTTAATAGGTGTGTACATAAACACCATTACCATCACCAAAAACTGTGTCATCCCACCCACCCACTCCTAACCCCACCCCTCTGTCAGCCCAGGAAGCCACATGCTCACCCTCCCCCTCACCACAGGGTTTTTACTTTGGTGCCCTACTTTCAGTTTAGTCTGATCCTGCTTTTAGTTTCCCTTTCTGATCTTCTTTCTCGAATTCTGTTGATGAGTGGGGTCATCCCATACTCATCTTTATCTTTCTGACTTAGCTTACTTAACATAATTCCTTCTAGTTCTGACCAAGATGGGTCAGAGAACTTCAGTTCATTGTTCTTAATACATGCATAGTATTCCATTGTGTATATATACCACAGCTTTCTCAGCCACTCATCTGGTGGTGGGCACCTGGGTTGCTTTCAGATTTTAGCTATTATGAATTGTGCTGTTATGAACATAGGAGTACACACCTCTTTTTGGTTGGGTGTTATGGAGTCTTTGGGTAGATCCCCAGGAGACGAAACACTGGGTCATATGGAAGGTCCATGTCTGACCTTGTGAGAGTTCTCCAGACTGCTCTCCACTGAGTCTGGGCCAATTTACATTCCCACCAGCAGTGTAAAAGGGTTCCTCTGTCCCCACATACTCTCCAGCATTTGTTGCTGCTGTCCTTTTTGATGTATGTCATTCTCACAGGAGTGAGATGGTATCTCAATGTTGTCTTTATTTGCATTTCTCTGACAATCAGAGACCTGGAGCAGTTTTTCCTATGTTTGTTAGCCTTTTGGATCTCCTCTGGAGTGAATGTTCTGTTGGCTTCATAAAAGGTGGAAGGGAGTATTCCTGTTTCTTAAATCTTATGGAAAAGCTTAAGAAGTATGGGTAAGGTAGTTGAAACAGGACAGAGTTTTTTTGGGGAAGATGGCGGACTGAGAAGCTGCTAGCAGTGTGTGCTCTGATCACATCTGGAAACGGTAGGATTTTCTGCCTTTAGCAGGCCAGTCAATAATTATAGTCACCAGAGAGGTGACTATAATTTAATTTGGGTTAAGAATTAGAGTAAAGGTGGCATGGACTAGCGGGCGGGCTGCTCCAGAATTCCCAGGCGGCTCCGGGCAAGGTGGGTGCGCCGGGCATTGTCCTACGCCCGGAAAGGTGGCTCCTCCGCCAGTTGCAGAGCGCTGCTGAGTGGCCGGCAGAGGACCCGGAGGGAGCACTATAGCTCGGGGGCTTTCTCTTGGGAGTCTCCAGGGACCACCACGACCCTGAGGGCGGATCCAAAGACTTCTTAAGTATACCTCTCATTGGATCAAAGGACTTGGAGCTAGTTTACATTTTCGAGAAATCCTTTAAAAATGTTGTTTTGTGCGGGCTATGTTGTTTTCAATGGGATGGCTTCACGGGCGGGTAACAGATGACCAGGGACTCATGGTTGAGCTGTAGGCAGTATCTCTTTATTCACACAGGACGCAGCGCAATCTAAGCTGAGCTGAGCTAAACAACAATATATGTTGTTTTTGACGGGTTATGTTGTTTTTGCCGGGCTGGCTTCACGGGCGGGTAACAGACGACCAGGGACTCATAGTTTAGCTGTAGGCAGTATCTCTTTATTCATGCAGGACGCAGCACTATCTAAGACGAGCTAAGCTAAACTCAAGGTACAGTACTCTAAAACTCACAATGCTGTCTTTATATATATTTCCCAAGTAGGGTGGAAACAGGATGTGACATAGAGAGGGTGGAGAGAAAAGTGACTGGCGAAAATCAGAGTGTGACAAGGAGGGGGCAGATTAGGCGAGAATCCTATCACTGAACCACAAATGCCCTGGAGGGAGGGTGGAACTTGTTAACAGTGGTTATGTAAATAGAATGAAGTGGTTATGTAAATAGAATAGTGTTAAGCAGGGGGGATTTAAACCAAATGAAACAGAAGGGGTCTCATGCATACCAACAAAAAAAGTCTGGAGGGGGGGGTTTCCGGAAGATGGCGGACTGAGAAGCTGCTAGCCACTGAGCTCCGAACACATCCCCTGGAAACAATAGGATTTTCTGCCTTTAGCAGGCCAGCCAATAAGGTGTCATAGCGGTGACAAGGAGATGACTATAACTTAATTTGGGTTAAGAATTAGAGTAGGGGAAAATTATTTTTTCTTCCTTTTAATTTTCAAGCATACCTCCTCCCCCACCCCTGCCACAAGCAGTCCCTGGAGACCAGCTCCTAGAAGGATACCCCACACCACCAAACAGGGTGCTTTTTTGAATTCACTGGTACACATTTGGGAAGTTCCTTGCATTGCTCTTTAATTAAAACTCTTTTTCTTCTCTTCTCCCTTTCCTCTCTCTTGTCTCTCTCTTTTTTTTTTAATCTTGTCATATACTTCGTCCTTCTTCTTTGCCTTTCTGAATCTGTGAATTACTTTGGGGAAGAAATCTGACTCAGAGAGGACTCTCTATGTGTGTATCTCTGCTCTAGTTCCCTTTCCCCTCTTGTTACCCCTAGAATATACGGTGGATGGTGGATAGTAGATTTGCATAACTGTCTATTCTTGCTATGCTCTCTTTTCTCTTTCTTCACTGGGATTTGGTTACTATTTTTTCACGGACTGGAGAAATTGTTTGGCTAACTGGTAACGATTAAACTACTTCAATACTTACTTCAGTTGCTATTGTAATTCCGGAGGTTGGTGAGTGCAATTGTCATAAAGGTATTTAGTACAGTGTTACTTGTACTCAAGACACAACAACTGAGGAACAACAGAGCATAAAAAAAGAAGAAAGAAACACATAAATTTAAAAAATGGGTAGATAAAAAACAAATAAAACTGCTACTCCAATGAATGAAGACAAGAGCCCAGAAGAAACTACAAATCAGCCAGAAGTAACCATAGATAAGAAAAGTATGAAAGGAATAATAAACTTATTAATCACAGATATGAAAACAACATTGGAGGAAAGGAATGGCAGTATTAGGGAAACAACAGTTGAGACCCCCAAGGAAAATACTGATTATCTTGAGGCAATTAGAGAACTGAAAGCTGAAATAGCTGTAATGAAGAAAGAAGCTGAGGCAAGGGAAAGCAGACTAACAGAAGCAGAAAACAGAATTAGTCAGACAGAGGATGAGTGAGAGAAAACAAATAAAGAGATGAAAGAGCTTAAAAAGAGATTGAGAGACACTGAAAACAACAATAGAGACATATGGGATGATCTCAAAAGAAGTAACATTCGCATAATTGGCCTGCCAGAGGAAGAAAGAGAGCAAGGGGAAGCAAACATTCTAGAGGAAATAATACAAGAAAACTTCCCAGACCTGAATAACAGAAAGGATATCAAGGTTCAAGAGGCCCAGAGAGTACCAAACGGAATCAACCCAGACCTGAAGACACCAAGACACATCATAGTCACAATGAGAAGAAGTAATGATAAAGAAAGCATCCTAAAGGATGCAAGAGAGAAACAAAAAGTCACATACAAGGGAAAACCCATAAGATTATCTGCAGAATTCTCCACTCAAACTCTAAAAGCCAGAAGGGAGTGGCAAGATATCTATCTAGCCCTGAATGAAAAAGGGTTTCAACCAAGGATAATATATCCTGCTAGACTTTCATTCAAACTAGATGGAGGGATCAAAACCTTCTTAGATAAACAACAGTTAAAGGAGGCAACCATCACCAAGCCGGCCCTGAAAGAGGTACTAAAAGACCTCTTATAAACAAGAACATCACTATAATACTTGCAATATATCAAAGCAAACAAATTCTTTTTTAGAACAATGGCACTACAATACATTAAATCCATGATATCAATAAATGTCAATGGCTTAAACTCATCCATCAAAAGGCACCGGGTTGGGGGATGGATCAGAAAACATAACCCAACTATATGCTGCTTGCAAGAATCCCATCTGTCACAACAAGATAAACAGACTTAAAGTGAAAGGATGGAAAACTATCATACATGCTAACGGACCACAAAAACGGCAGTAACAACCATTCTCATCTCAGATACGATAGATTTTAAATTAAATAAATTAATAAAAGACAGGCAAGGACATTACATAGTGATTAGAGGATCAATCAGCCAAGAAGACTTAACAATTATTAACATCTATTCACCCAACGAGGGACCATCTAAATACATTAAGCATCTACTGAAAGAATTTCAAAAATACATCAATAGTAATACAATAATAGTGGGAGGCTTCAATATCCCACTCTCACACTTAGACAGATCAACAAAGCAGAGAACCAATAAAGATACAATAGAATTGAATGAAGAGATCGACACACTAGACCTCTTGGACACTTTCACACTCCTACACCCCAATAAACTGGAATACACCTTCTTTTCAAATCCATATAACACATACTCAAGGATAGACCACATGTTAGGCCACAAAGACAGCATCAATAAATTCAAGAGCATTGAAATCATCCCAAGTATCTTCTCAGACCACAGTGGAGTAAAACTAACATTTAACAACAAACAGAAAATTATTAAAAGACACAGATTTTGGAAACTAAACAACATGCTCCTTAAGAACTACTGGGTCAGAGACTCACTCAAACAGGAAATTCAAATGTTCCTGGAAACTAATGAAAATGAAGACACAATCTATCAAAATATTTGGGACACAGCTAAAGCAGTACTGAGAGGGAAACTTATAGCCATACAATCACATATTAAACCCCAAGAAGAAGCTCAAATGAACGACCTTACGGCACACCTCAAGGACATAGAGGAAGAGGAACAAAGGAACCCTAAAGAAACCAGAAGGACAGAAATCTCTAAAGTTCGAGCAAAAATAAACAACATCAAAAATAAAAGAACCATACAAAAGATCAATGAAGCCAAATGTTGGTTCTTTGAAACATTAAACAAAATTGACAAACTCCTAGCCAGACTCACCAAACAAAAAAGAGAGAAGACTCAAATTAATAGAATTGTAAACGACAGAGGAGATAACAAAACTGACACCAACGAAATCCAGAGAATCCTGCGAAACTTCTATAAAGAACTATATGCCACCAAGCTAGAGAATCTGGAAGAAATGGAACAATTCCTAGAAACCTATGCACTTCCAAAACTGAACCAAGAAGAACTACAAAATCTAAATACACCAATCACAGACAAAGAAATTGAAACCATTATTAAGAATCTCCCCAACAACAAAAGTCCTGGACCAGATGGCTTCACAAACGAATTCTACAAAACTTTCAGGAAACAGTTAATACCCATACTTCTTAAGCTATTCCATAAGATTGAAGAAACAGGAATACTCCCTTCAACCTTTTATGAAGCCAACATCACTCTGATACCAAAAGTTGATAGGGACAGAACAAAAAAGGAAAACTACAGACCAATATCTCTGATGAACATAGATGCCAAAATATTAAACAAGATCTTGGCCAACCGGATACAGCAACACATCAAAAAGATTGTTCATCATGACCAAGTGGGATTCATCCCAGGAATGCAAGACTGGTTCAACATCTGCTAGTCAATCAATGTCATTCACCACATCAATAAAAGCAAAGCCAAAAACCACATGATTATCTCAATAAATGCAGAGAAAGCCTTTGACAAAATCCAACACCCATTCATGCTCAAAACTCTACAAAAAAATGGGAATAGATGGGAAATTCCTCAAGATAGTGGCGTCTGTATATAGCAAACCTATAGCCAATATCATACTCAATGGACAGAAGCTGAAAGCATTCCCCCTCAGATCGGGGACTAGACAGGGCTGTCCACTGTCACCGTTACTCTTCAACATAGTATTGGAAGTTCTTGCCATAGCAATCAGGCAAGAGAAAGAAATCAAAGGAATACAGATTGGAAGGGAAGAAGTTAAGCTCTCACTATTTGCAGATGATATGATAGTATACATAGAAAGACCTAAAGAATCCAGCAGAAAATTACTGGAAGTTATTAGGCAATATAGCAAGGTATCAGTCGTCAAAATCAATGTACAAAAATCAGTGGCATTTCTTTATGCAAACACTAAATCTGAAGAAGAAGACATCAAGAAATCACGCCCATTTACTGTTTCAACAAAATCAATCAAATACCTAGGAATTAAGTTGACCAAAGAAGTGAAAGACTTGTATGCTGAAAACTATGAGTCGCTACTCAAGGAAATAGAAACTGATACCAAGAAATGGAAAGATATCCCATGCTCATGGATTGGAAGAATAAATATCATCAAAATGAATATTCTCCCCAGAGCCATAGACAAATTTAGTGCAATACCCGTCAAAGTTCCACCAAGCTTCTTTAAGAGAATAGAACAAAAACTACACATTTATCTGGAACCAGAAAACACCTAGAATTGCCAAAACCATCTTAAGGAAAAGAAACAGAAATGGAGGCATCACACTCCCAGACCTTAAACTATATTATAAAGCCATCATCATCAAAACAGCATGGTACTGGAACAAAAATAGGCATACAGACCAGTGGAACAGAATTCAAAGCCCAGAAGTAAATCCCAACACCTATGGACATCTAATCTTTGATAAGGGGACCCAAAGGATTAAATGGAAAAAGGAGGCTCTCTTCAATAAATGGTGCTGGGAAAACTGGGTTGAAACATGCAGAAGAATGAAATTGAACCACTTTATCTCACCAGAAACAAAAATCAACTCCAAATGGATCAAAGACCTAGATGTCAGACCAGAAACAATCTAATACTTAGAGGAAAAATTGGTAAAACAGTTTCCCACCTACACCTCAAGGACATCTTTGATGAATCAAACCCAATTGCAAGGAGGACTAAAGCAGAAACAAACCAATGGGACTACATCAAATTGAAAAGCTTCTGCACATCCAAAGAAACTATTAAACAAACAGAGAGACCCCTCACAGAATGGGAGAAGATCTTCACATGCCATACATCTGACAAGAAACTAATCACCAAAATATATAAAGAGCTCAGCAAACTTAACACCAAAAAAGCAAATGACCCCATCCAAAAATGGGCAGAGGATATGAACAAAACATTCAGCTCAGAGGAGATCCAAAAGGCTAACAAACATATGAAAAACTGCTCTAGGTCACTGATTGTCAGAAAAATGCAATTTAAGACAATACTAAGATACCACCTCACTCCTGTAAGAATGGCATACATCAAAAAGGACAGCAGCAACAAATGCTGGAGAGGATGTGGGGACAGAGGAACCCTTTTACATTGCCTGAGGGAATGTAAATTGGTCCAGCCTCTGTGGAGAGCAGTCTGGAAAACTCTCAGAAGGCTAGACATGTACCTTCCATATGATCCAGTAATTCCTCTCCTGGGCTTATACCCCAAGGACTCCATAGGAGTACACACCAAAAAGAGGTGTGTACTCCTATGTTCATAGCAGCACAATTCATAAGAGCTAAAACCTGGAAGCAACCCAGGTGCCCAACAACAGATGAGTGGCTGAGAAAGCTGTGGTATATATACACAATGCTATACTATGCAGCTATCAAAAACAATGAACCCACCTTCTCTGACCCATCTTGGACAGAGCTAGAAGGAATTATGATAAGTGAACTAAGTGAGAAAGATAAAGGTGAGTATGAGATGATCCCACTCATCAACAGAAGTTGACTAAGAATATCTGAAAGGGAAACTAAAAGCAGGACCTGATCAAATTGTAAGTAGGGCACCAAAGTAAAAACCCAGTGGTGAGGGGTAGACATGTATATTCCTGGGCCAGTGGGGGGTGGGAGTGGGCGGGAGGGATGGGTCACAGTCCTTTCGTGGTGGGAATGGTGTCTATGTACACTACTAGCAAAATGTAGACATATAAATCAGTAGTTAATTAATATGAGAGAGGGAAAATCAATTGTATGTCTCAAAGTTTCTCAAAACACAAACTGAATCCTTTTAATATATAGGCTGTGTATTTGATACACGGACTCTCTCAAAAGCCTAGACCAAGTAGATTAGAAGCATCCAATAGCACAGCTATATACAAGATACTGGATACTGTACAGCAAACCATAACAAAAGGACTTTTCAAAGTTAATCCAATTAACAAATAATGTGATGATAACATTAACTATCGATTGTCTTTTTGAATCCTAAGACAGCAGGAACCTCACATCTCCACTATAGAGCCCCTACTTCCCCCAGTCCTGGAACCCTTGCATAGGGCCCACTTTCCCCTATGAATCTCCCAATCCAAACCAAATAATATTCCATCCGCCGATCACAACCTAACCAACGCAACGATTGCCACCTCAACATGCTTCACCTCAGACTGTGTCCAGAGACTTCACGTGTGGAATGACAACCCTTCAGCTTCATTACTCGGGTGAGACCTTTCCTTTAATAGTACACTCTAATTTCATCTCAGGTAGTTCACTTTCTAACAGTCCCATAACCTAGAAATACACCAGTTTCTGTGAGAGAGAGCTTATGTGCACACGTATACATAAGCTACTGCAAAATATATACCTGAAAGCAGTAGTACACTAGAGTTTGCAGTGCGTACCTCCCTAACACTTCCTCTCCACTATTCCAAGCTTGGAATCCATGATTGCTCAACAAATTGTTTGGCTTCATATGTTAACTCTCTTTTCAATCACCAGGTTCCAGATGCCACCAGGATGCTGGCCAGGCTTCCCTGGATTGAAGACCCCACCAATGTGTCCTGCAGTTCAGCTTCCCCAGAGACACACCTTACTAGGGGAAGAGAGAGGCAGACTGGGAGTATGGACCGACCAGTCAACGCCCATGTTCAGCGGGGAAGCAATTACAGAAGCCAGACCTTCTACCTTCTGCACCCCTCAATGACCCTGGGTCCATGCTTCCAGAGGGCTAGAGAATGGGAAAGCTATCATGGGAGGGGGTGGGTTATGGAGATTGACTGGTGGGAATTGTGTGGAGTTCTACCCCTCATACCATATGTTTTTGTTCATTAATCCTTTCTTAAATAAAAAATTTTAAAAAAAAGAAGTATTGGTACTAACTGTTTCCTGAAAGTTTTGTAGAATTCATTTGTGAAGCCATCTGGTTCGGGACTTTTGTTGTTGGGGAGATTCTTAATAACGGTTTGTCAATTTTTTTTAATCTTTCAAAGAACCAACATTTGGCTTCATTGATCTTTTGTATGGTTCTTTTGTTTTCAATGTTTTTTATTTCTGCTCAAACTTTAGTGATTTCTGTCATTCTGGTGACTTTAGGGTTCCTTTGTTCCTCTTCCTCTAAGTCCTTGAGGTCTGCAGTAAGGTCGTTCATTTGAGCTTCTTCTTGGTGTTTAATATGTGATTGTATGGCTATAAGTATCCCTCTCAGTACTGCTTTAGCTGTGTCAAAATATTTTGATAGGTTGTGTCTTCATTTTTATTTGTTTCCAAGAACATTTGAATTTCCTGATTGAGTGAATCTCTGATCCAGTGGTTCTTAAGGAGTATATTGTTTAGTTTATAAATTCTGTGACTTTTAATAATTTTCTCTTTGTTATTAAATGTTAGTTTTACTCCACTGTGGTCTGAGAATATACTTGGGATGATTGCACTGCTCTTGAATTATGATGCTGTCTTTGTGGCCTAACATGTGGTCTATCCTTGAGTATGTGTTATGTGGATTTGAAAAGAAGGTGGATTCCAGTTTTTTGGGGTGAAGGACTCTGAAAATGTCCAAGAGGTGTAGTCTGTCAATCTCTTCATTCAATTATCTTGTATCTTTGTTGTTTCTCTGCTTTGTTGATCTGTCTAAGTGTGGGAATGGGATATTGAAGTCTCCCACTATTATTGTATTACTATTGATGTATTTTTGAAATTCTTTCAGTAAGTGCTTGATGTATTTAGATGGTCCCTCATTGGGTGCATATATGTTAATAATTGCTAAGTGTTCTTGGATAATGGATCCTCTAATCATTATGTAATGTCCTTGCCTATCTTTTATTACTTTATTTAATTTAAAATCTATCGTGTCTGAGATGAGAATGGCTGTTCCTGCCCTTTTTTGTGGTCCGTTAGCCTGTATGATAGTTTTCCATCCTTTCACTTTAAGTCTGTGTTTATCTTGTTGTGACAAATGGGATTCTTGCAAGCAGCATATAGTTGGGTTATGTTTTCTGACCCATCCCCCCACTCTGTGCCTTTTGATGGGTGAGTGTAAGCCATTGACATTTATCGATATTATAGATTTAATGTATTGTGGTGCCATTATTCAAAAAAAAATTTTTGTTCGTTTTCCCTGATATATTGCAAGTATTATAGTGATGTTCTTGTTTATAAGATGTCTTTTAGAACCTCTTTCAGGGCTGGTTTGGTGATGGTTGCCTTCTTTAACTGCTGTTTTTCTAAGAAGGTTTTGATCCCTCCATCTAATTTGAATGAAAGTCTAGCAGGATATATTATCCTTGGTTGAAACTCTTTTTCATTCTGGGCTCAATAGATATCTTGCCATTCTCTTCTGGCTTTTAGAGTTTGAGTGGAGAAGTCTGCAGATAATCTTATGGGTTTCCCCTTGTATGTGACTTTTTGTTTCTCTCTTGCAGCCTTTAGGATCCTTTCTTTATCCTTACTTCTTCTCATTGTGACTATGATGTGCTTTGGTGTCTTCAGGTCTGGGTTGATTCTGTTTGGTACTCTCTGGGCCTCTTGAATCTTGATGTCATTTCTGTTATTCAGGTTTGGGAAGTTTTCTCTATTATTTCCTCTAGAATGCTTGCTCCCCCTTCCTCTCTTTCTTCCTCTGGCAGGCTAATTATAAGAATGTTACTTCTTTTGAGATCATCCCATATGTCTCTGTTGTTTTCAGTGTCTCTCAATTTCTTTTTAAGCTCTTTCACCTCTTTCTTCGTTTTCTCTAACTCATCCTCTGTCTGACTAATTCTGTTTTCTGCTTCTGTTAGTCTGCTTTCCCTTGCCTCAGCTTCTTTCTTCATTACAGCTATTTCAGCTTTCAGTTCTCTAATTGCCTCGAGATAATCAGTATTTTCCTTGGGGGTCTCAACTGTTGTTTCCCTAATACTTCCATTCCTTTCCTCCAATGTTGTTTTCATTTCTGTGATTAATAAGTTTATTACTGCTTGCATACTTTTCTTATCTATGGTTGCTTCTGGCTGATTTGTAGTTTTTCTGGGCTCTTGTCTTCATTCATTGTAGTAGCAGTTTTATTTTTTTTTGATGTACCCATTTTTTTGATTTATGTGTTTCTTTTTTATGCTCTGTTGTTCCTCAGCTGTTGTGTCTTGAGTACAAGAAAAGTGTACTAAATAACCTTTATGACAATTGCACTCACCAACCTTAGGAATTACAGTAGCAACTGAAGCAAGTATTGAAGCAGTTTAGTCACTACCAGTTAGCCAAACAATGTCTCCAGCCTGTGAAAAAATAGTAGCCAAATCCCAGTGAAGAAGAAAGAGAAATGAAATAAGGGATAGCAAGAATAGACAGTTATGTAAATATACTATCCACTGTGTATTCTAGGGGTAACTAGAGGGGAAAGGGAAGTAGAACAGAGATACACACAGAGAGTCCACACTGAGTCAGATTTCTTCACCAAAATAATTCACAAATTCAGAAAGGCAAAGAAGAAGGAAGGAAGAAGTGTATGACAAGATAAAATAAAAAAAAAGAAAAAAGAGACAAGAGAGAGAAAAGAGAAAAGATAAGAAAAAGAGCTGTAATTAAAGAGCAGTGAAAGGAAAGTTTTTTATTACTTTATTTTTAATTTAATTTAATTTTTTTAATTAGCTAGGAGGAGGAGGGAGGTGAGAGTCTGTAAAGGAGGTAGGAGTAACGAGACAAGTTCCTCCCACAATAGATAAGATGCCAACTACCCCAGCAATGAAAGATACCCTAAGAGTTAATTCTGATCAACCTAAAGCAGGGGGAAGATATATGTCTTTATATAATATTAATGATAAAATAGAGCAGGGTAGAAAAATACCCTGTCCCAGATTACCTCAAACCTCATGATCAGAGGCAGCTGATTGTTAAGAAAGAAAAAAAAACACCTCAGGACTAGACAAGGATAGGTGAAATAGACAGTTATGCAAATATACTATCCACTGTATATTCTAGGGATAGCTAAAGGAGGAAGGGAAGTTGAGCAGAGATACTTGCAGTGAGAGTCCACTCTGAGTCAGAATTCTTCCCCAAAATAATTCCCAAATGTGTATCAGTGAGTTCAAAAAAGTACACTGTTTGGTGGTGTGGGGGGATGGGGCCTATGGCTTTGGAAGCTGTAGGATTAAGGAAGAAAGGATGACAAGAATGAGAAAAAGAAAAAAATGAAATAGAGAGAGAAAAAAGAAAAAGATAAGTAAAAGAAGTCATAAAAGAGCAGTGAAAGGAAAGAGTTTATTTATTTATTTATTTATAATTATTTAATTAGCTATGTGGGGTGAGGTGGGGGGTTCACTACTTAGAAAGAAAAAAGGTAACAGGTTTCAGAAGGGTACAGACTTAGAATGAATGATACTCACTGGTGGGACAGGAATCTTTGTAAAGAAAGAAGCCCTGCAGGGGAGCCTGCTAGGAGCTGGTCCCCAGGCACTGGTTATGGGGGGGGAGGTGTGCTCAATAATTTAAAAGAAAAAAATTTTTCCCTTTTTTCCTACTCTATTTTTTAACCCAAATTAAGTTATAGTCACCTCCTTGGTGTTACCGCTAGGACCTCTTATTGACTGGCCTACTAAAGGCAGAAAATCCTACCATTTCCAGAAGATGTGGTCAGAGCTCAAGCCACTAGCAGGTTCTCAGTCCGCCATCTTCCGTGAACCCTCCTTACTATCCTTTTTGATGTATGACATTCTCACAATAGTGAAGTGGTATCTCATTGTTGTTATTCAAATTTCTCTGATACTCATTTATTTTGAGCATTTTTTCATGTGTCTCTTGGCCCTTTGGACCTCTTCTTTAGTGGATATCTGTTGATATCCTCTCCCCACTTTTGGATGGGTTTGTTTGTTTTCTTCTTGTTGATGGGTTTGTTGAGCTCTCTGTACATTTTCATATCCCATGTTCATGGATAGGAAGTGTTAACATCATCAAAATGAATATTCTACCCAGTTTTATATACATATTTAACACAGTCCTCATCAAACTCTCACCAAAATTAAGATAATAGAATAATAGCTACAAAATTTTATTTGGAATTAGAAAATATCTAGATTGTCCACAGAAATCTTCAAAAAAAAAAAAAGCAAGATTGAAGGCATCATGAGCTAAGATTTAAAACTATATTATATAAAGTTATTGTAATCAAAACTGCCTATTATTGAAAGAAAATAGACAATGTGACCAGTGGAAAAGAAATGAGAACTTAGAAAAAACCTTCACATCTATGGATATATATTTTTTGACAAAAGGATCCAAAATATTAAATGGAGAAAGAAGAGTCTCTACAATAAATGGTGCTGAGAGAATCCATTGAAACATGCAGAAGAATGAAACTAAAGTACTTTATCCCACAACAAACAAAAGTAAACTTTGAACTGATCAAGGATTCATATTTAAACCAGACCAAGTATTTAGAGAAATATATTGGCAGAACTTTTTTTATTGATTTAATAACGATCAACATGATCATATGACAAGAAGGGTACAATTCTACATATTCTTCACCACCAGAGTTATGCATCCCATCCCCTCCATTGGCAACTTTCCTATTCTTTATCCATCTGGGAGCATGAACTCAGGATCATTGACCTACTAGCTTTTTCTGAAATGGAGACCCCAATCTCATCTGCTATATTCTTACCTTACAGCAGAACACTTTATCTGAATTTTATAGGCTTCTTCAATGACTCCAATACATTCACAAGAAAAACAAAAACAAAAATAAACCAATGGAGCTACATCAAGTTGAAAAGATTATTCACAGCAAAAGAAACCAACACCCAAATAGTAGAGAGACTCCTTACTGAATGAGAGAAGATTTTTTAATACCATACATAAAACACAACATTAGTAATCACGATAATTGATTTTTGTTATTAGTTTACTTTTTTCTGAGATGTTACAAGCAGTATTTACTGTAAGCAAGATATGTAACTGCAACTTCCTGCTTAGATGTAATGTTTCTTCCAATAACTTTAACAAAGGAGCCTAGTGTCTCACAAAGCACAAAAGTGTTATGAATGAATCACTGGCTAATGAAAACCAGTGGCAACAGAAAATCACCAGAGAAGCTAAGTTGGGGAAAATGAGGTATTTACAGTTCCCTCTTCTATTTAGCCACCTGGTCTTTCTGGAGTTAGGGAAGGAGAATGATTATTTGCTTCCTCCAAGGCATTCAACTCTTTAAAGGAATACATTACCAAAGTGTGTCACCTCAGCTGAAATATTCCCAGAAGCATATACAAGTGTCATACTCATTTTCTTCCACTGAGAGCAAATTCAATCCCCAGGCTGTTATTTGACACCAGTTTCCAGAATATCTTTCTCTTCTCCCTACTTCTATGCCTTTCCAAATTTGCTTTAGTGCCACACAGAGCACCTCCTTGCTCTTCCCAAGGATTTATTTTCCTTCAGAGAACTCTGAAGAAATTCCTGCTTCAGTGCATTTCATTGGAACAATGCCTCCAAGAAATTCTAAGCCACTAAAATTTCATCATTAAAACCACTATATGAAACTGCAAAAATTGTCATGCCATATCTTAGGAATGGTACTTATTAACCTATCAAGGAAAGTGACAGATTTTGACAGTCATGTTTATAAACTTAAAATGCCTATAACTTCTAAAGAATTTCAAAAATCCAGATTCCTTTTATCCCAACAAATATCAAAAGTGGTAACATAAATTCCACAGTCCTTAATTTGTGTGGCCTCTAGTTTAAACTTCCTGTAAGCACCATTGTAAGGTGGAAATAATTTGCAAAACTTTTCTGAATAGAAGACTTCATGTCTTCAACTTATAAAACCCCAAGAGTAGACCTGTCCCTCATGTCCCTAAGCGCTGTATTATGATCCTTCATAGGGAACTTCTGAGACACTGCTGCCTCTGGTAGTAAAACTCAATCCACCGTTTATGCTTCCTCTTCCAAGTCTGAGATTTAATTGGATTCAATATTCCTTTTCACTTTTGCCAAACCTCAGTGGAGCTATCCTGAAGAACACCATTTAGTTAATTGAAAAAGGAGAAAGAATTGTGTTGGCTTTAGTCAAGTGCTCAAAGACAACCATTCAACAATATTACAGATTCCTCCAGACCAGCTAGCAAAAGCTGACCAAGCATACAGCTGTGATTAGAGAGCCGAGTAGATCAGCTGCTTCCAATAACAGTAAATATGGTCTAATATTTTTCTACTTCTAAGAGAGGCAAAAGGATGACTAATAAATGGAAATTTACTTCAACACCAGTACACATAAGAAAATTAAGTCCCAAATCAACTTTAGGCCCATAAATAGAAACTTTTTTACACTAATCTATGAAAATACAGAGCTTCTTAATTAGGTGACAATAAGAATGGACACTTAATGGTAGATTATGCTTTTACTGTGTGATAATGCATTTGTATAAGATAATATCAGTGTCTTTATCCCATTTGACACACAATAGCAAACTTGGTTGTAAACCCTTGTCTCCAGAAATCACTCCCTGAAGGTTCCATACAAGGTATATATCTAAGAATGTAGTACAAAAAGAAATGGACTGAACAGACACTGAAAACTACATGTATGTTGTCTCCCTGACTGACTTGCCTTAACCTTAATCCTGCTCAACCACTTGGTTCTACTGTAACCATTTTTTTTTGCAATTTAAGAACTACTGTGTTAATTTGTTTCATTACAAGAACAACTCTCAGATGCTGATACTGCTCTTATTTTTGTAGAAATATAAAATAATACCGGGCTTGAACTCTGGTCCCTGTGGATGGTAATGTGTGCCACCACCCAGCTCTCCATGTGTTTATTTTCTTAACTAGGAGACATTTGCTGGAATTATTGCAGGTAGATCCATTTAAAATTCATCATGGGGACTTGGGCTGTAGTGCAGCGGGTTAAGCGCAGGTGGCACAAAGCACAAGGACCAGCGTAAGGATCCCAGTTCGAGCCCTGGCTCCCCACCTGCAGGGGAGTCGCTTTACAAGCGGTGAAGTAGGTCTGAAGGTGTCTATCTTTCTCTCCCCCTCTCCATCTTCCCCCACCTCTCTCCATTTCTCTCTGTCCTATCCAACAACAATGACAACAACAATAAAACAACAAGGGCAACAAAAGGGAATAAATAAATAAAACATATATTAAAAATCATCATAAGAACAATAGCTATTAAGAGAATAAGATGTAGTCCAGATATATTTTCAAAATAAAAACTTGCATATCAAGTTAAAATAAAAAAGTAAAGTAAAATAAGGCCCAGAGTAGGGGTAATTGATCAAGACTTATGGTATCAACATAATCATACCTGTTCTTATTCTTTTCCAATTTTTCATTATTTGCATTTATAATAGGTTTATTTTATTTTTATTTTTTTATTTAAAAATGGAAATATTGACAAGACCATAGGATAAAAAGAGTAAAATTCCACACAATCCCCACCACCAGAACTCTGCATCCCCTCCCTTAAAAGCTTTCCTAATCTTTATCCCTCTGAGAGCATGGACCCAGGATCATTACGGGGTGCAGAAAAGTGGAAATTCTAGCTCCTATAACTGCTTCCCCACTTAACTTGGGCATTGGTAGGTCCATCCATACTCCCAGCCTGTATCCCCCTTTCTTAGTGGGGCAGGGCTTTCTGGAGGTGGGGATCCAGGACAAATTGGTGGGGTCATCTGTCCAGAGAAGTCAGGTTGGAATCACGGTAACATCTGGAACCTGGTAGCTGAAAAAGAGTTAAGATATAAGGTATAACAAATTGTTGACTAATCATGAACCTAAAGGCAAGAATATTGCAGATGAGTATTTGGAGTGTCCATTTTGGAAAAAGTTAATAGGTTTATTTTAGGTATATTCCAATGTGCCCATGACTTTACTTGTTTTTACCTTCAGCTGACATCTCAAGGTGGACCTACATTATTGTTTGGGGAGATGGTGTCATAGTTGGAAAAGGGACTAGAAAGCTGATCAGAGAGTAGCTCCCAAATATGGGAAAAGTATATAAAGATCATTAACTACAAATAAAATTGATTTGATCTGTGGCTCATATTAAGCACAGGAGCCTATGTAACCTCTGCATCCCTGTATGTGAGGTCGCATTCTGTGGTTACAAACAGGAAAACAAGTTTTTATTTACTACAAAGCTGAATATTTTATTTGTGATTTGTGAAGTAGAATAAAAGTAGAATAGTGTATATACATACACTATTTCTTTTAAAAACACAACTTGCATATATATTCAAAATTATTAAAATTTTATTTATTTATTTATAGAGATAGAGAGAAACTGAGAAGGGAAGGAGAGATAGAGGAAAAGAGACAGAGAGACACCTGCAGCCCTGCTTCACCACTTGTGAGGCTTTCCCTCTGCAGATGGGACCAGGAGCTTGAACCTGGGTCCTTGAACATTGTGTGCACTTAGGTGCTCCACTGTCTGGCCCCTAGACAAGATTTCTATTGGCTTAATCTAGGTGCTTGCTTGAGATGAGTTTTTTTTTTCTTTATTGAGGAGATTAATGGTTTACATCAGCAATAAAATACAGTAGTTGGTACATGTGTAACATTTCTCAGTTTTTCAGCATAACAATATAACCCCCAACCAACATCCTACTCCACCATCATGTTCCAGGAAGTAAACAGTCCCCCAGCCAGAGTTCTTTACCTTGGTGCAATAAACCAAATCTAGTCAAATTTAACCTTTCTGTTTTCCCTTCTGTTTTTATTTTTCAACTTTTGTCTATGGGGGGGTCATCCCATTTTTTAAATTTATTTATAAAAAGGAAACATTGACAAAACCATAGGATAAGAGGGGTACAACTACATACAATTCCCACCACCAGAACTGGGTATCCCATCTCCTCCCTTGACAGCTTTCCTATTCTTTAACCCTCTGGGAGTATGGACCCAAGATCATTGTGGGATGCAGAAGGTAGAAGGTCTGGCTTCTGTAATTGCTTCCCTGCTGAACATAGGCATTTTGACAGGTCAGTCCATACTCCCAGCCTGCCTCTTTCTTTCCCTAGTAGGGCGGGGTTTTGCAGAATTGGTGCTCCAGGACACATTGATTCGACTGTCTGTCCATGGAAGTCTGATTGGCATCATGCTAGCATCTGGAATCTGGTGGCTGAAAAGAAAGTTAACATATAAATCCAAACAAGTTGTTGCCTAATCATGAACCTAAATGCTGGAGTAGTTTAGATGAAGAGTTGGGGGGGGGGTGTCTCCATTTTGTAGACAGCTAGTAGGCATATTTTAGTTATATTCCAAAAGGCCTATGTCTATACTAGTTTTCAAAAGCTGGATAAGGGCACGAGACTGGCATACTTTAATGATGACTCTTTAGTCAATATCAGGCCACCTCATCAGCTGGGGCCCTATTTGGGGAGTCCTGAAATTCCCAAACAGACATGATGGGCCTAGACCTCGAATAAATCCCTCTCTTCATTGTTACTGCTCATCTCTATCAGAGGCAACAAAACAGACCCCTTTGTGAGCCCCCATAAGAATTTGCCCTCAACTTAGATCAACAACGGTAGAAAACATCCCATCCTCCGAAGGAAGGATGGACAACATACTCTATGCTACACCTGAGTAAGATGGGTCCTGATACTGGGGAAGCTTGGAGCATTCCTACTGATGACCACAGAATGTGAGCTTAGATCTACAGGGTTGCAGAGGTCACATAGGCTCCTAATTTGAATATGGGCCCCAGATCAGATCAAATCAACGGGATTTATAGTCAACAATATTTATACACCTTTCCCATATTTGGGAGCTACTCTCTTCCTTGATCCAGGTTTCTGGTCCTTTTTTGAGCCATGAAATCATGTCCCCAGACAATAACTTGGATCTACCTGCATAGCAGATTTCAGGCTCAGGAAATCATCCCATATTTAAGCTTTATATTCTGGCTTACCTTACATAACATAATACCTTCAAACTCCATTGAAGATAGGGTGAAGAGGGTGAATTCACCTTTTTGTGTTTTAAAGTTTTATTAGTGATTTAATAGTTATTAACAAGGTTTAAGATATTAGGGGTACTATTTGTTACATTTCCTTCAAGCAAAGTTCTGTGTCCCATCCCCTCAATTGGAAACTTCCCTATTCTTTATCCCTCTGGGAGTATGGACCAAAATTCTTTATGAGGTGCAGAAGGTGGAAGGTCTTGCTTCTGTTATTACTCTTCCACTGGACATGGTCATCAGCAGGTCAATCCATACCCTCAGCCTGTTTCTTTCTTTACCTATTAGGGTAGGTGTCTAGAGAGATGAGTTTCTGGGACACATTGGTAGGGTCTTCTGCCCAGAGAAATCAGGATGATTTCACAGTAGCATCTGCAACTTAGTAACTGAAAGATGGTAAGATATAAAGCAGGACAAATCATTTCATAAACAGGAACCAAATGTAGGAATAGAGCAGATGAAATTAAAAGTCGTTTGGTGGGAATAAGCTAAGAAGTCTATTTTAGGTATGTTCCAAGGGGCCCATGACTAATAATTTTTGCCGGAGCCTGATAGCTAACATACAGGTGCACTAAAAATATTGTCTGGGAAGATAGTGTCAAATTTGGGAATAGGGCTAGAAATTTGTATTAGGGCAGTAAGTAGCTCCAAAACATGATGAAAGTACATAAATACCATTAACTGTGAACCCCTTCAATCTGACCTATGGCCCATATATATTCATATTTAGCACAGGAGCCTGTGTGATGTCTGAACTCCATGGTCACAGCTACGGACATTCTAGGCTGTGGTCATTTTAGGACCAGTCTTCTTTGATACACAGAGTACGAAGACCCAGACTTCCTTCAGAGCGTGTGGATGTCCAAACTACAGTGAAGATAAGGTCCTGGAGAGGTCCACAAGAGGGCTTATGATTATGTTACTGATGGAAATTACCAGTGATGTTAGATAGAGTGATATACTAGAGGTCTAAGCCTTGTGTGAGAATCCAAGAATTCCCTTACTAGAGTCCCAGATGATGGGTGGCCTGATATTGACAAAAGGAAAAAAAATAAGCTGCTATCATTAAAGTTAAAGTAAGCCAGTCTCGTGATCTTATCCAGTTTTTATAGTTCTTTCTTTGTCTGATGAGGTTAGACTGCCATTTACTGTATCCAAGCCAGTACTGGGTTTATGGGATCTGGCCTCAAATTAGGGAGGGAATAAACCTAGGGTTTATGTGATATCTAAGTTAGTCTTGAGTTATACTGCATTTTTCTTGTTTGATGCTTATAATAGAGGTTGTCATAGTGGACAATAATTGTATATATATTTTTGCAGTATATCTTTTCACCAATTTTTCATAGTATTTCCTCTAAAAATTATCAAGGGGATGACATTAATGCTGTTCTTGTCAGAAGAGATTAGAGTACACCTCTTTATTTTGTGTAGTTACTTGAGTATATAAAGTGACACACAAAAGTGATGTATGGAGTATGGAGTAGGAGATGATGATGTCTAAGCCTAAGTAGTAAGTATTTGATTAGACACTTTATGGTATTTTCTTTAGGTCTTTCTACTTGATTGCTGGGCTTATTCAGTCTAAGTCTAATCACAGCATACAATTGAGCATTTTTATTTTAAGGTATATAGTTTCCCTTTACTTATAGATACATGTGTACTTGTACTCTTTCCCCTAGGACCTAGTTATATCTAGTGTCTATAATTTTGCTAGGGAATGTGCCATTTGAAATTGAACTAGGTAGTCTCATGCAGTTGAAATCTCAGGCTTGGCATCTCTGGATAAAGTCTGAAGTAAAACACTGCAAGGTGGTACTGATTGCACTGATTTGAAGCCAGAAGAGGCAGTATCATAGAGTAGGGATTAGAAAGAGAAGCATCAAAAAACACATACAAAGTTCCAGAGTTTCCAAGACTGGGATAAATGAATATTTTAAAGAGAATGGGGAAATTTTCTTGGAGTTTTGGACTTTAAGAAGGCAATAGATGATGATTATTATAACCAGATTATGTGGGATCTTGGTTTAGTTTGAAAACCCCATGCTTAGGATTTACTGTACCATACATGACCTCAATATAGTTTATTCCATTTAATGGTATTTATAAATATATATATACATATATATATATTATATAGTTACAGGCCAAGTTGATTCTGTTCTACCCAGTCTAAGATTGAAGATAATTTAGTATTTGAAAAGAAATGTTATTTTTGGAAGTGCTTTAACAATTTAAGGCTAGTGTCAGAATTCAATCAGTTTACCAATTTGAAACATTAAGTGCTTTGACTAAAGAAATATACACTCAGAAATTAAATTTATGCATTTAAAGAACTTGAGAGATTCAATTTCCCCTGATACATTGAATAAATAGCGATTTATAAGATCACAAGTTAATAAGACTGTAGTTTAACACTATTCCCATCAACAAAGGTCTAGGTCCCTACTCCTACCCCAACCCCCATTTGATGACCCTAAAAATTTACCCTTCTACCCAGAGTCATTTACTTTGGTACAATACTCCAACCCAATCTGAATTCTGCTTTGCATTTCCCTTTCTGTTCTTTCTAAATTTATGTTTATAAGTGGAATTATCTCATATTTATCCTTCTCTTTATCATTTATCTCACTTAACAGGATTCCTTGAAACCCCATGCAAGACAGGTCAAAGAAGGTGAATTCTCCATTTTAATAGCTGGATAGTATTTCACTGTGTTTACATAACACAATTTTCTCAGTCACTTATCTGTTGTTGGATACTTGAGTTGCTCCCATGTTTTGGCTATTAAAGATTGTGCTGCTGGGAGTCGGGCAGTAGCAGAGCAGGTTAAGCACAGGTAGTGCAAAGCACAAGGACCTGCAGGTGTAAGGATCTCGGTTGGAGCCCCGGGTTCGAGCCTCCAGCTCCCCACCTGCAGAGGTCGCCTCACAAGTGGTGAAGCAGGTCTGCAGGTGTTTATCTTTCTCTCCCCCTCTCTGTCTTCCCCTCCTCTCTTTATTTCTCTCTGTCCTATCCAACAACGATGACATCAATAACAACAACAATAACTACAACAATAACACAACAAGGGCAACAAAAGGGAATAAATAGATAAATATTTAAAAAATTGTGCTGCTATGAACATAGGTATACACATTTTTGGATGAATATGTTTGACTCATTAGGATATATTCCCAGGAGGTAGGTCCATTTTTTAATTTTTTATTAATATTTATTTATTTATTCCCTTTTGTTGCCCTCGTTTTTTTATTAACTGTTCTTGTAGTTATTATTGTGGTTGTTACTGACGCCGTCATTGTTAGACAGGACAGGGAGAAATGGAGATAGGAGGGGAAGACAGAGGGGGAGAGAAAGACAGACACCTGCAGACCTGCAGATGGGGAGCCAGGGGCTTGAACAGGGATTCTTACGTGGTCGTACTTGTACTTAATCCGCTGCGCTACTGCCGACTCCCTGGTAGGTCCATTTTTAGCTTTGTCTGAGTTCTCCAGACTGCTCTTCACAGGAGTTGGGCCAATTTACATTTCCAGAAGCAGTACAGGAGGATTAATTTGTACCCAAAACCTCTCCAATATTTGTTGATGCTATGCTTTCTAATGTATGATATTCTCACAGGAGTGAATTGAAGTGGTATGTCACTGTTGTTTTTATTTGCACTTTTCTGACTATCAATGACATGGTGCCTTTTTTCCCCATATATTTGTTCGTTTTCTAGTTTTTCTTTGCTGGATATTCTGTTCATCATGTCCACTCCCCATTTTTGGATGGGATCCTTTTTTTTCCCTTTGGTTGCTGAGTGCTGAGTTTGGTGAGCTCTTTGTATATTTTGGTTCTTTACCTCTTACTTGACTTATGTCATGTAAAGATCTCCCATTTTGTAAGGGATCTCTTTGTTTGGGCTGGTGGTTTCTTTTGTTGTGCAGAAGCTTTTTAGTTTGATGTAGTTCCATTGTATTATTTCTGTTTAGTCTTTTTTGCAACTGTTTTCATATCATTGAAGATACGTGTAAAACTTAGATGGAAAGGAGTGCTGCCAATTGTTGTGATGTAATTGGCGTATGGCTGGGGCTGATGAATGTAATTAACATACTGCTGAACAATTGGATGTAATTAGCATATGGCTGATGTCAGGCTGATGTCAGGCTGACATGAGGACTGAATTTAAGCACAGGCCAGGTGGAAGTCCAGTCCTTCCTCCAGGTTCCTCCTCCTGCTCAGGCTGATGCTGACTTGGCTTCCCAGGACCCCAATAACTGCCCATCTTGCTATACTGAAAAGATACCATTCTGTACTGCTGTGCCACCATGTAATAAACCTTTGATTGTTCTAAACCATGCCAAGCAGTCACAGCTCTCTGAAGTCCTTCAATTTTAATTACAATGACTGATATTTTCCTCTAAGTATTTGATAGTTTATGTTCTAACACCCAAGTCCTTGATTCATTTGGAATTTGTCTCATTAAATGTGGTTGTTCAGTTTCATTTTCTACATGTTTCAACCCAATTTGTCTAACACCGTTTTTGAAGAGACTTTCCTTTCTCCATTTAATAGTTTGGGCCCCCTTGTCAAAAATTAGATGTCCATATTTTGTGTCCAACTTTAAACCAAGACAATAAAAAAAAAATTAGATGTCCATACATATAGGGGCTTATTTCATGTATCTCAGTTCTGTTCCACTGGTCAGTATTTTTATTTATTTATTTTTCCATTTCCAGGCAGTTTTGATTACCATGGTCCTATAATTCAATTTGACATCTGGATATAAGATGCTTCCAGTTCTGTTCTTTTTAACAAGCTTGTTTTTGACAATTCTAGGTATTTTATGTTTCCAGATAAGCATTTGTCAGTTTGGTTCTATCCTCTTTAAAATATTGGGTGGGACCTTGATGGGGATTGCATTAAATTTGTATATGGCTTTATGTGGAATATTAATTTTGATATTTATTTATTTTTATTTTTCAAATCTTTATTAACTTTATATACTGGATAGAGACATCCAGAAATAGAGAGGAGAGGGGGAGATAGAGAGGAAGAAAGACAAAGAGACACCTGCAGTCCTGCTTCACCTCTCATAAATTTCCCACTGCAGGTGGGGACTAGGGGCTCAAACCCAGGTCCTTGTGAATTGGAACATGTGTGCTCAACCAGGTGTACCACCACCCAGCCAGAATATTCATCCTGATGGTATTAAATCGTCCAATTCATAAACATGGTATATGTTTCCACTTCCTTGTGTCTTTTTCTATTTCCTTGAATAATGACTCATAATTTTCAGTATAAAAGTCTTTCAAGTCTTTTATTAGTATTATTTTTACTATTTTGACAAATTATAAAGTAATCACAAAGATCTAAGAACATTTCAATCATCTGAAAAAGGCAATTCTATATGTAGGCAGTCATTTCCCACCCTCTCTCCTAAACCTAAGCAACATTTTAATTATTGAAACAACTGAGTTAACTGGTATGTTGCTTCTGTCTGTATCTACTTATCACACATTAACACATAATTCATACATGAATTATATTTCATGCAAATGAAATTGTGACATATGCAGATTTTTGTGACCTATATTTTTTCACTTGACATATATGTTTTTGAGATTATTTAGATTTATGGAAGTCTGAACTTTACCATTTCAGAATCCATGTGTCTCTGTCCATCTTAATTGGCCCTTTCCTTGATGCCTCCTAATTCAATGGCACTATAGAAAATAAATAAAATTACTTATAAGTATTTGCTTAGAATAAAAACAATTACAAACTCCGCTCCACAGGTTAATTCAATTTCATAAGACTACCCTATAAAGAGCTTTATAATGAACTTAAGTTCCCCAAACAAATCCAAATAAATTAGGTCAAGTCACAATATTATTTTAAGTCACCATTATTATTTTCTCCAGTACTACTAAACCCTTTCTTCAGAACTTGCCATTACCTTCTTTCAATTTTCACCAAAGATAAAAAAAAAGTTTGGTATTATATATTAACTCTCTTTTCAGCCACCAGGTTCCAGATGCTAGCATGATGCCAACCAGACTTCCCTGGACAGACAACCCCATCAATGAGTCCTGGAGCTCCAATTCCCGAAAACCCCACCCCACTAGGGAAAGAGAGAGGCAGTATGGGAGTGTGAATCGACCGGTCAGAGCCCATGTTCAATGGGAAAGCAATTATAGAAGCCAGACCTTCCATCTTCTGCATCCCACAATGACCTTGGTTCCATACTCCCAGAGTGTTAGAGAATAAGAAAGCAATCGGGGAGGGGATAGGATAAGGAGTTCTGGTAGTGGGAATTGTGTGGAGTAGTACCCTTCTTGTCCTATGGTTTTGTCATTGTTTATTTATAAATAAAATAAAATAAATTAACATCTGCAATTTTCAAATAAGATATAGTGATGTGCTAATAGTTAATTCTGAGCAATGAAAACAATCTACTTCAATAACTGATATAGCTGGTGTGCATGTGTGTGTGTGTGTGTGTGTGTGTGTGTGTGTGTGTGTGTGTGTGTGTGTGTGATTTAGTGGGTGTTTAGTAATGCTAGCAACCAAGTTTTGGGAATCTTACTACTTAAGAGCTTTCTGGCGATATTTTCTACATTAAAATTAAGTCTCTGCTTGAAATCCAAACAATTCCCTTGATCCTTTTAGTCATAAGGTCTCTTCTAATTAGCAAAGTGCTGACATATTGCTATTCACTAGGGAGACTCCAGGTTCTTATGTAACTGCAATAAAACTCAAGCTGTGTACATTTGTCAGGCTGAAAGCCCAAAGTGACCTAGAAGGACATGTGAAACTATTACTGTCTGAAGAACAATGGGGGCTAAATGTCTAAAGAGTTTTACCAACTTTCTTGTACTACTTTCTTGTGTTTGCCGTTGTCAATATTTCCAACCATGCCTGATAATGAACCAACAATTCCTCAACACAAAGAGACAAGTTCTACATGAAAGTTATCTGTCCTGGCCCATAGGGGATTTTCAAAATTGAGTTATGAGGACATACATTTTGAATTAAATGTAGAATCATAAGATGTTCAGAAGATGGTAAGACCAAGTATTATAAAAATCTAATTCATCTCACTTTAATCTATAAATTCACCATAATTCTAATAAAAATCACAATAGAATGTTCTTTTTATTTATTTATTTATTTATAAAAAGGAAACATTGACAAAACCATAGGATAAGAGTGGTACAACTCCACACAATTCCCACCACCAGATCTCCATATCCCATCCCCTCTCCTGATAGTTTTCTTATTCTTTAACCTTCTGGGAGTATGGACCCAACCAAGGTCATTGTGGGATACAGAAGTTTGAAGGTTTGGCTTCTATAATTGCTTCCCCGCTGAACATGGGCGTTGACTGGTCGATCCATACTCCCAGCCTGCCTCTCTCTCTCCCTAGTAGGGTGGGGCTCTAGGCAATAAGAGCTCCAGGACACATTGGTGGGGTTGTCAGTCCAGGGAAATCTGGTCAGCATCATGCTAGCATCTGGAGCCTGTTGGCTGAAAAGAGAGTTAACATACAAAGCCAAACAAACTGCTGAACAATCATGAACCTAAAGGCTGGAATAGTGCAGATGAAGAGTCGGGGGAGGTGTCTCTGTTTTGTAGATATCTACTAGGCATATTTTAGTTATATTCCAAATGGCCTGTGGCTATACTAGTTTTCTGGGGTGTTTTTTGTTGTTGTTGTTGTTGTTTGTTTTTCTGCCTGAGCCTGAAATCTGATATGCAAGTGGATCCAAGTTATTGTCTGGGGAGATGATATCATGGCTGGGAAAAGGAATGGAAAGGTGGATTGGGGAAGAGAGTAGCTCCCTAATATGGGAAAGGGGTATAAATATTGTTGACTGTAAACCCCATTGATTTGATTTTGTCTGGTGCCCATATTCAGCTTAAGAGCCTATGTGACCTCTGCATCCCTGTAGATCCGAGCTCAAAGTCTGTGGTCATGAGTAGGAACATTCCAAGCTGCCCCAATATTTACCCATCTTCCTCAGGTGTAGTAGCATAGAGTATGTTGTCCATCCTCCCTTCTGTGGATGGAACATTCTCTACCTTTGTTGATCCAAGTTAAGGGCAAGGTCCTATGGGGGGGACAATTGAATTTGCTTAGTAAGGCCTGGAAACAAATCCAAATTTCATATGAAACAATACACAAGACATAATAAGTAGCACTTTAAAATAAGATTAGTATGGGGAATTATACTTTCTCAGATATTAAACATTATAAAATAATAACAACATAAAGGACACTATACCGAGGCAATTCAGAGCAAGGTAATAATGAGCACAGAAAGAAATGAGTTTTTTTAAGTTCAATATATAATAAAAGTCATTGCGAGGGTAGAGGGTAGATAGCATAATAGTTATGCAAAGAGACTCTCATGCCTGAGTCTCCAAAGCCCCAGGTTCAATCCCCCATACCATCATAAACCAGAGCTGAACAATGCTCTGGTATAAAAAAAAAAAAGTCATTGTGTATGTGAGAGGACTAGATCAATTATTCAGTAAATAATAATGGGCTAATTAGCAAGCTGTTTGAAAAAACAGTATAAAGTTAAATATTTTCAGTAGAAAGGAATTATGGGTGAATATCTGAGCAGATTGGGATAATTATTTATTCTAAAAGAAGTGAAAAAGAAAGCATAGTGAAATGACATAGATTTTATTACATAAAGATGTATATTAAATACTACATTTGAAAATAAAGGATTGGGAGTCGGGCTGTAGTGCAGTGGGTTAAGCGCAGGTGGCGCAAAGCGCAAGGACCAGTTTAAGAAAATAAAGGATGACTGGGGACAGCTCAATATTAGCATACCACACTTGCATATAGGTTACTGAAGCCTCAGATTCAATCCCCACAACCACCAAATTCTAGAGATGAGTCATGCTTTTGTCCCTCATTTTCTATCTTTCATAAAATAAGTAACTTAAATACAAATAACTGGCTCATTGCAACATGAAACTAAGGCTTTGACAGAGAGTTACTGGTACTTATAGAAATTATAGAACAAATATCAATAAGTGGTATGATATTGTACCTCTAAAACAGTATTATAAACCAACACTAACTCAATAAATGTTTAAAATAAAATATGTGGACCCTGATAATGAGTAAAGACGGCAATATAATTGCCAGAAAAAATGCACACTGGACGTTCATAATTTAAGGTATAATGCAAGGAAAAATGCAGGGTGAAATATTTATAAACTATGGTGTATTTTGTCAGATAACAAAGATTTAAAACAAGGTAGTGGGAAGCTGGCAGAGGGAAACTAAGGGTTCTGTGGAAGATATAGATAGCACTTGTTGGTGGGTAAGGTATATGGATATTTACTTGTTATACAAGTATTTATTTGGGAAAGACATGAGTCTGTACCCTGCAACAAACATCTGAAAGACAACATTTCAACAAAAAGATATGGATAATTATTAGAAGTAAGAAAAAGTGGTAAAATTCGCAAATGATCAGATAACTTAAAACAGCCATAATATAAGTTTCACCTATAAAGTTAAGTATGAAGAAAAAGTTGCATTTTTTTTTACCAGAGCATTGCTCAACTTTAGCTTATGGTGATGTGAGGAAGTGAATGTGGAACTTTGGAGCCTTAAGCATTATTCTACCCCTGCCAAGCTTTCATGTTTTAGAAACATAACAAGTAGAAGTAAAAATGGAATAATAGGTTTGGAGGACATTTTTTCTCCTTTAAAAAATATTAGTAATTTAATATTGATTTATAAAATTATGATATAATAGGGATATAATTTTACATTGTACCTACCACATTACTTCTTTGTCTCCATTCTCTCCAGTGGAAACTACAGTAGTTCTCCCAAGGTCACAGATGCGGATTGACTATTATATAGTTGTATCTATAACTATTTGTCTATATATATTTACCCATTTATATAGGCCCCTGCCTTCTCTTCCATTATAGGTCACACCTACACCAACTTACTTCCAACTGTCCTTCCTTTGTTCCTCTTCTCTTTCTGGGTACTGATGGAATTGAAGTTGAAAGCCTTTTGATCATCTTTCTTTAACTTTTCTTCCCTCTGGGGTTATGGACAAAAATTCTTTATAGGGTGTAGAAATTGTAAAGTCTGGCTTCTATAACTGCTTCTCTGCTGGACATGGATGTTAGTAGGTTGATCCATACCCTCACCTGTCTCTGTCTTTATGTAGTGTAGTAGGGCTCTGGAAAGGTGAGGCTCTGGGACATATTGGTAAAATCATCTTTCCAAGGAAGTCAGGATTCAATCATAATATCATCTTCAACTTTATAGCTGAAAGGTAGTAAGATATGAAGGGGGACATTAACTTTAATAAACAGAAACAAAAAAAAGTATGAGTAAAGAAGATAAGAATAGGGATCTTAGCATGGAAAGAAACTAGGAAGTCTATTTTAGGTAAGTTCCTAGGGATTGATGACCTTAGTAATTTTTCCTTATCTTGATAGCAAACATGCAGGTGGATTTAAAAATTGTCTGGCAAGATGTTGTGAGAATTGAGAATAAGGCTAGAAGGCTGACTTAGGGCAAAGGGTAACTCCCAAACTTCGAGAAAGTGTATAAATACAGTTAACTGTTTATACTATCAATCTGACCTTGGGCCCATAGATAGTAATGTTTATCCCTGTCAGTCTGAGCTCACAGTCTATGGTCACAACTGGGAACATTCTAGGCTGCACTTATTTCATAAATAGTCTTTCATCTTTTCATCTCTTCAAATAGAATATCAACATTACTGTCACTACCTGCCAATTTTTAGAAGAAACACTGTATACAATTAGCCAAGAGACTTCTGGGAGGCATAGCTATAGACTAACAGACAAAAGCAAAGACTCTCTTCCAAAAACCAACAAATATTAACAATTATCCAACCCACAAACCTAACTGTATTGTAGCTGGGAAATTCATAGACACTGAGACCTCAGGTGGGTTTTGGTGTGAGTGTACAAGGTAAGAGGGGGCACAGGGCTGGAGAAAAGCACCCAGAGGCTGGAAGCTCCAGCAACAAATTGCACCACTTTCCTCAAAAACAGCACTCCTGTCTTTTTACAGTGCTGAGTGCAAAAAGGGGGGGGTATAAATCTCTGATTTTTGGCTCATGACCTTGGCGGTGAGAGTGAGCTGAACTGGTGGTGGGGCCACACCAGAGTAACAGGGGATATGCCAGACTAGTTTTGTCTACTTCTCCAAACTAAGGCAGACATGCAGAAGGCAATTTGCTACAGCTGGCAGCTATAAGATAATAAGCAGCAGCTGGCAGCTATAAGGTAATAAGCAGCAGCTGGTAACCTAATAGTTAACTGAGTCCTGCTTCTTCAAACACAATTGCCACTTAGTAACAACCCCCTATGGCTTGAACTTTGATGGAAACCTGATAGAGAAGCCAAATATAGGCTCTACATAAAGATATAAACAGCTCAGACATAGAAAACTCCATCAAAAGGTTTAATATAAGAGTGATAGGGATTCCTGAGGAAAAGGACAGTCTGAAGGGAACAAAAACTATATTCATAGAAATTAAAGCTGAGAATTTTCCTCATCTAGGCAATCCTCATAACATCCTGGAAGCAGAGTACATAACCAGGTATTTTAACACAAAAAGACCAATGCTGTTGGGCATTACGCCAACTCCCCTGCATTACTTGATACTATGGCTTGTTTACATAATCAGTGTTTTGCCTGAAAGATCCCCACCCATGCCTGCAGGGTACATTAATACCGCCAGCCTTCTACCTTCCCAGAGTGCCTTGTTTCTCCACCCCCTTTCCTAGCCAATCCCATACCTGACTTGCCACTTCCATTTTTACCCTATAAAGCCTGCTGTTGTTCCTGGTTTTGCTCTCTTTCTCTGCCGTTTCCTGACCTGGAGAAGACATGGAAAAGGGCTGGCGTGCATAGTGGGAGGCAGCCATTTTGCTAGCTCCATGTGGCCTAAACCCGCTGTGCTCACATCTAACTCTGGGGCATCCGCATCAATAAATACTTGTATTACCATGCCACCACGAGTTCCTCATCTCTCTCTCCAGTGAAACTAGCCCGGCACAACACCAAGACCTATCATGGTGAGACTATTAAAACTAAAGGGCAAAGAAATAATTTCACAGGCTGCTACAAAAAGGAAAATTATGAGATACAAATGTAAATTTATAAGGCTCTCATCAGATTACTTTTCACTACCCTAGAATAAAGGAGAGAGTGGACTGATATATTTAAAATTCTAAAAGACAAGAGCTGTCAGCTATGCATTCTCTATCCTGCAAAGGTTTACTTAAATTATGATGGAGAAATAAAGGTCTATTCAAATAGTCAAAAGCTGAAGGAGTATACTACCGTCAATCACATTTTGCAAGAATTGCTAAAAGGAATTCCATGGGAAAGGAAAAAACAAAAGATAACACATTCTACGTGAGGTGAACAGCAGCAGAATAGAACTAAGAACACAACAGAAATAAGAAATAACAACGGGGGGGGGGCAGCTAGGCAATACCAAACCAGATTAAGTGCACATGATGTGAAGTGCAAGGACCAGAACAAGGATCCCCATTTGAGCCCCAGGCTCCCCACCTGCAGAGGGGTTGTTCTCTCCCTACCTCTATCTTCCCCTCCCCTCTCGATTCCTCTCTATCCTATCCAACAACAAAAGCAATAACAAAAACAATAACAGCAACAGCAATCACAACAACAAAATAGAAATATGGCCACCAGCAGTAGTGGATTGGTAGTGCAGGCACCAAGCTGCAGAGATAACCCTGGAGGCAAAAAAAAAAGAGAGAAAGAAAGAAAAGAAAGAAAGAAAGAACAGCAAAATGGGAAAGGGGAGTAAATTAATGGAAAGAATGGTACTAATACTAGTTAATTTAAGACTTAAAAGTTACAACAGGTAGACTTATAACATCTTCTCTGACCCATCTTGGATGGAGCTAGAGAGAATTATGTTAAGTGAACTAAGTCAGAAAGACAAAAATGAGTATGGGATGACCCCACTCATAAACAGAAGTTGAGAAAGAAGAACAGAAAGGGAAACTCAAAGCAGGATTGACTGAGTTTGGAGCAGGGCACCAAAGTAAAAATCTCTAGGTTGAAGGTGAGGGTGGAAGTTCCACTTCACTGGAGTGGAGGGTGGGGTGGGATGGGAAACAGTCTTTTGGTGGTGGGAATGGTGTTTATGTACACTCCTATTAACTTGTAGCCATATAAAATCACTACTTAATTAACATGAGAGGGAAAAATTGATTGTCTCAAACTTTTTAATGCAAAGACTACAGGCTGAGTCTTTGATATGTTGACTCTCTTAAAAGCTTAGACCAGGGAGAACAGAAGCAACTGGTGGCAGAACACTATAATACACAGCTATATACAGATAATATCAAAGGAAATAAATTGTAGTGATGTTGTGTGTATAATACAGTAAATACTAATAAAGGGATTTTCAAAGTTAACCCAACTGCCAAATAATTTCATTATAGCAATAACTACCTATTGCTTTCTTGAACCTAAGACATCAGGAAACTCCTGTTTCCTCTATAGAGCCTATATTTTCCCCAGTCCTGGAACCTCTAGGGTGGGGCTCACTTTCCTGCGTGCTTCTATCATTCATACCAAATGATATCGCATCTGCTGATCCCAATCTAATCAATGCAACGAGTACTACCTCTGCATGCTTCACTTCTGTGTCCAGAGATTTCAGGCATGGAATGTCAACCCTTCAGGCACATTACCTGGGTGAGACCTTTCCTTTCATAGGATTCTCTAATTCCATTTCAGTTGGTTCACTCCTAATAAAGTCCTGAAAGCTAGATATAGACCAGGTCTCATGAGATAGGTCATATGTTCACATGTATCTATAAATTAGGGCAAAATACATGCCTGAAAGCAAAAGTGCACAGTAGTCTGCAGTGAGTCAGTATATGCAGAAAGCAAGTAGAAAGACCTAAAAAGACACCATAAAGTTCATAATGAAATAGTGTCTACTTAGAGGTAGATACTCTCTTCACCTACTTTCTATTATACTTCCCTCATTCACTCTAAAGCTAACCTTATCAAAGTAAGGACTGCAGAAGCTGAATAAGGGCAAGAAACTGGCATACTTTAATGATGACTCTTTAGTCACTATATGGCCACCCCATCAGCTGGGGCACTAGGTGGGAGGTCCTGAGATTCCCAAACAGACATGATGGGCCTAGATATTGAATATATCCCTATCTCCATTGTTACTGGTCATCTCTATCAGGAACAACACAATAGAACCCTTTGTGAATCCCCATAGGACCTTGCCTTCACCTCTGATCAACAAAGGTAGAGAACATTCCATCCTCCAAAGGAGGCTGGAAAGCATATTCTATGTTCTACCTGAGGAAGGTGGGTCCTGAAATTGGGGCAGCTTAGAACATTCCTACTCATGACCATAGAATGTGAGCTCAGATCTAGAGGGATGCGGATGTCACATTGGCTCCTAAGCTGAATACGGGCCCCAGATCACAAACAAATCGATGGGGTTTACATTTACAGTCAACAATATTTATATACCTTTCCCATATTTTAGAGCTACTCTTTTCCATGATCTAGCTTTCTGGTTCTTTTTCCAGCCATGACATCATCTCTCCAGCCAATAACTTGAATGCACGTTCATGTCAGATGTCAGGCTCAGAAAAAAAAAAAAAAAAACTGGTATAGTCATGAGCTCTTTGGAATATAACTAAAATAGGACTACTAACTATCTACAAAACAGAGACCCCCCAACTCTTAATCTGCATTATTCCAGCCTTTAGTTTCATAATTAGTCAACAGTTTGTTTGGCTCTACATTATAACTCTTTTTTCAGTCACAAGGTTCCGGATGCTAACATAATGCCAACCAGACTTCTCTGGGCAGACAACCCCACCAATGTGTCCTGGAGCCCTGCTTCCCCAGAACCCCGCTCCACTAGGGAAAGAGGCTAGGTATATGGCTCCACCTGCCAAAGTCCATGTTCAGAGGGGAAGCAATTATAGAAGCCAGACCTTCCACCTTCCGCATTCCCAGAGGGATAAAGAACAGGAAAGCTATCAGGGGAAGGAATAGGATATGGAGTTCTGGTGGTGGGAATTGTGTGGCATTATATCCCCTTATCCTATGATTTTAGTCAGTGTTTCCTTTTTATAAATAAAAAATAAAAGAAGTAGAATTGTTGGAGGAAACTTTGTCCTTTCAGGCTACCATTATATCTAAAGTGCCTTGGGAATAAAAGAAGAGGAATTCAGAAATGAACTGCTGGTAAACATTGTGATTTGTGTTTTATTTTTTTAATTATTACAACAAATAATTGTAAAAACATTTTAAGTTAACGTAAAGACTTTCTTCATTAGGAAGAAATCAGCATGAAGTTAACACCTGGGTCTCATTAATATGCATGGCAACCTGTTACAAAGGTAAACAACAGAACTCATGTACACCATTTAATATAAAATTCATCACACAGAGACATAAGCCATGCAATTCATGCTGAGCTTTTAATTTTAACTTAGTCAATAATTGGGCTGCTTAATCTGAGGATCAAGAAATTAAACATTTAAGTTTAGGTTAATTTTTGTTGGAATGTATGAACCTATAATTAGGATTTCACTGTGATATTAAAGTGCTCTAAGCCTAGGCATAGAGAAAAGCTTCTATCAACACATAACACGTGACGTTCTAGCTCAGAAATACACTGTTTGGGGAGTTGGGCTGTAGCGCAGCGGGTTAAGCGCAGGTGGCGCAAAGCACAAGGACCGGCATAAGGATCCTGGTTCGAACCCCGGCTCCCCACCTGCAGGGGAGTCGCTTCACAGGCGGTGAAGCAGGTCTGCAGGTGTCTATTTTTCTCTCCCCCCCTCTGTCTTCCCCTCCTCTCTCCGTTTCTCTCTGTCCTATCCAACAATGACGACAATAATAACTACAACAATAAAACAACAAGGGCAACAAAAGGGAATAAATAAATAAAATAAAATATTTTTTAAAAAAAGAAATACACTTTTTACTCTTAAAGGAACATACAACTAATTCCTTATGACCCAGTCATATCATGAGTAATATAAATGGACTTCCAGAAGCCTGGTTAAGGAATAGTAGTAGTGGCAATTTTCTCTTCCAGTCAACTAAGAATATCAAAAAGGATCATAGGAGAACATATCAAGGTAAAACTAGGATCACTCCAGGAACCCACTAACTCATGGGTGAGTGCAAAAATGAGTGGCTCATGAACAGAGAGGGATTTAAGAAGAGATTCCTGGGGCTAAAATTCTGTACATACTTAGAAGATACTGGTACCAATCCGGCATTCTGTAGGTTGAAGCACCACGTCTGGTCTGAGTTTTATGAACAAAAAGAGTGATGAAGGGAGAACTTAAGCTTCACCAATTTATAACTGTGGGTCTCCATTGCTGTTATAGCCCTCAGGGGCTATAAAAACATCAAGGAAGACTTATACAGATATAAAGGGGCAGAGAGCTGGCCTGGTGACCCAGGAGAAAATCTACAAAACTAGTAGTCAGGAGGTTTGATTTTATAGTAGGAGACGTTTCACATTGTTCTCATGATAAATGAGGGAAAGGGGTGAATACTTACCTCAGAAATCAGGATTTATTAAGAAACATAGGGCCACAAAGTGCTGCTCAGCTCAGCTATATTTGGCAGTGGAATGGGATTGGGGCTGGGATGCTGGACACTCAGGAAGTGGGAATCTCTTTACATAACCAATGTGGTATCTCTCCCCCACACTGTTTTTTTTATTCTTATTTTTTTATTAGTAAAAAGGAAACATTGACAAAACCATATGATAAGATGGGTACAACTCCATACAATTCCCACCATCAGAACTCCGTATCCCATCCCCTCCCCTGATAGCTTTCCTGTTCTTTACCCCTCTGGGATATGAACCGAAGGTCATTGTGGGATGCAGAAGGTGGAAGGTCTGGCTTCTGTAATTGCTTCCCTGCTGAACATGGGCAGGTCAATCCACACTCCCACCCTGTCTCTCTCTTTCCCTAGAGGTAAAGGGCTCTGGGGAAGCAGAGATACAAGGCACATTGGTGGGGTTGTCTGTCCAGAGAAGTCTGGTTGAATCCTGGTAGTCAAACAAATTGTTGAACAATTATGGACCTAAAGGCTGGAATAGTGAAGATGAAGTGTTGGGAGGTCCTCCATTTTATAGATAGCTAGTAGGCATATTTTAGTTATATTTCAAAGGGCCTATGGCTATACTAGTTGTTTGTTGTTTTTTTGTTTTGTTCTGTATGCTGATTCTTTTCTCTACCTCTTAAATTTTTATTTGTTTTGCAGTGTAAAATTGTACTTGTTTTAATAATCAGAAGGTTGCATTTAATGTATTCCTGTAAACTGAGTTTTGTTAATAAAGTATTATTTGGGGAATATGGTATTATAATATTTAAAAACAGAAAAAAAGAGAGAAGACTAAAATAAATAGAATTGTAAACAATAGGGGATATATCACAATGGACACCACAGAAATCCAAAAAATCATGGATACATCTACAAAGAACTATACAACACCAAGCTAGAGAATCTGGAAGAAATAGGAGAATTACTTAAAACATATGCCTTTTCAAAACTGAAGAAGAACTACAAACCTAAATGTACCAATCACCTATAAAGAAATTGAAACAGTTATTAATAATCTTCCCAACAAAAAAGTCCTGTACCAGATGGCTTTATAAACAAATTCTACATAACCATCAGCAAACAGTTAATACCTATACTTGTAAAGATCTTCCACAGGATTGAAGAAACAGGAATACTCCCTTCCACCTTCTATGAATCCAACATCATCCTGATAACAACAGCAGATAGGGACACAACAAAAAATGAAAACTACAGACCAATATCTTTGATGAACATAGATGCTGAAATATTAAACAAGATCCTGGTCAACCAGATATAGAAGTATATCAAAAAGATTGTTCATCACGACCAAGAGGGATTTATCTCTAGAATGCAAGGTTGATTCAACATATGTAAGTCAATCAATGTCATTCACCACATCAATAAAAGCAAAACCAAATACCACATGATTATCTCAGTAGATGCAGAAAAAGCCTTTGACAAATTCAAACACTCATTCATGCTAGAAACACTACAAAATGGGAATATATGGGTAATTCCTCAAGATAGTGGAGTCCATATATAGCAAACCTACAGCCAACATCATACTCAATGGACAGAAGCTGAAAGCATTCCCCCTCAGATCTGGGACTAGACAGGGCTTTCCATTATCACCAATACTCTCCAACTTAGTATTGAACCTCTTTCCATAGCAATCAGGCAAGAGAAAGAAATCAAAGGAATACAGATTGGAAGGGAAGCAGTCAAGCTCTCATTATTTGCAGATGATATAATAGTATACATAGAAAAACCTAAAAAAACTCAAAACTACTGGAAGTTATTAGGCAATATAGCAAGGTGTCAGGCTACAAAATCAGTGTACAAAAACCAGTGGCATTTCTTTATGCAAACACTAAATCTGAAGAAAAGTATATCCAGAAATCACTCATATTCACTGTTGCAGCAAAATCAATAAAATACCTAGGAATAAACCTGACCAAAGAAGTGAAAGACTTGTAAACTGAAAACTATGAGTCACTATTCAAGGAAACAGAAAATGATACCAAGAAATGGAAAGACATCCAATGCTCACAGGTTGGAAGAACTAATATCAAAATGAATATTCTCCCCAGAGCCATATACAAATTTAATGTAATACCAAAGATCCACCAAGCTTCTTTAAGAATAGAATATAAATTGCAATCACTTATCTGGAACCAGAAAACACCTAGTATTGCCAAAACAATCTTGAAGAAAAGAAACAGAAATGGAGACATCATACTCTCAGTTCTCAAACTATACTATAAGGGCATTATCATCAAAACAGCATGGTACTGGAACAAAAATAGGCACACAGAACAGTGGAACATAATTGAAGGCCCATAACTAAACCCCTACACCTATGGACATCTAATCTTTGATAAGGGGGCACAAATTATTAATAGAGAAAGGAAGATCTATTCAATAAATGGTGCTGGGAAAATTGGGTTGAAATATGCAGAAGAATTAAAAAGAACCACTTTATCTCAACAGAAACAAAAATCAACTCCAAATGGATCAATAACTTGGATGTTAGACCAGAAACTATCAAATACTTAGAGGAAAACATTGGTGGTATACTTTCCCACCTAAACTTCAAGGACATCTTTGATGGTACATTTTGGGGTATCTCTCTCTCTCTCTCTGGAGGGGTGGTCTCCAGGGGAAAGATAACGGGCTGGTTCTTTCTCACTCACAACAGGGGTGACACGAAGTAAAAGACACCAGGGGACTCTTAGCATGCCTAGAATCTGAGTCCATTTATTAGCAAAGGACAGGAGTTTAATAAAAAAGCAATGGAGGTAATTATTGTTGAAATATATCAGAAATTACAGGTTTCTTAACAGTCAGCATGCCCCTAAGGTAGGGGGCTGGTATGACAGGAATTGATGAGATACAAGACAGTTATTCTCCATGACACAAGCAACTTAATTATCCAAAGGTATTTGAGAGAAGCATAAGGGTTAAACCCATAGGGTGAGACAGAAAGAAGATGGATATCAAAAAGCCATATAGTTTGGAATTTCTCTTATCTGGGGTCTGAGGTGTGTGATGAAGTGTGTGATAAGGTGTGTTCTTCTGTGATCAGAAGGTGACTTTGAATAAGTGAATCTGTGGCCATGTGGCCTGCAGTTAATGGAGGGAAGTACTGGGGTTTCTGTGGGCCTGAAAGTCAAGAAGGAAAGAACCAAGTCTGAGTTTCCCCCCTAATGCTCACCTCGGTTGAGAGAGACTTACCAAGAGATTATCTTCTCAGACCTCCAACCAAGGATGGGGGTGGTTCTCCCTAAGCTCTATCAGGCTTACACATGGTCCCAACAGGTACAAACCCAATTGGGTCTGCAAGGAAGATTAAAACAGAAACAAACTAATGTGAATATATTAAATTGAAAAGCTTCTGCACAGCCAAAGAAACTATCACATAAACAAAGACAACCCTCACAGAATGGGAGATCTTCACATGCCATACATCAGACAAGAGACTAATCACCTAAATATACAAAGAGCTCAGCAAACTTAGCACCAAAAAAGCAAATGACCCCATCCAAAAATGGGTGGAGGATATGAACGGAATATTCACTACAGAAGAGGTCCAAAAGGCTAACAAACACAAGAAAAATTGCTCCAGGTAACTTAGTGTCAGAGAAATGCAAATGAAGTCGACACTGAAATACCACCTCACCCTTGTGAGAAGGGCATTCATCAAAAGACAGCAGCAACAAATGCTGGAGAGGCTGTGGGGACAAAAGAACCCTTCTGCACTGCTGGTGGGAATGTAAAGGTCCAACCTCTGTGGAGAACAGTCTAGAGAACTCTCACAAGACTAGGCATGGACCTTCCATATGACCCAGCAATTCCTCTCCTAGAGATATACCTCAAGGACTCCATAACTCCCAGCCAAAAAGATATGTGTACACTGATATTCATGGCAGAACAATTCATAATAGCTAAAACCTAGAAGCAACCCAGGTGCCCAACAACAGATGAGTGGCTGAGAAAGCTGTAGTATATATATACAATGAAATACTATGCAGCTATTAAGATCAATGAATCTACCTTCTGTGACCCATCTTGGATGAAGCTAGAAAGAATTATGTTAAGTGAGCTAATTCAGAAAGAGAAAGATGAGTATGGGATGATTCCACTCATCAACAGAAGTTGAGAAAGAAGAAAAGAAAGGAAAACTCAAAGCAGGCTTTGACTGAATTTGGAGTATGGCACCTGAGTAAAAACCCTGGGTTGAGGGTAAAGGTGGATGTTCAGCTTCATGGGGCAAGGATGGGGGGAGGAAGGAATAAGACACAGTCTTCTGGTGTTGGGAATGGTGTTTATGTACACTCCTATTAATTTGTAGTCATATAAATCACTATTTAATTAATTTGAGAGGGGAAAATTGATTGAATGTCTCAAACTGTTTAATGTACAGACAAAAGAATGAGTATTTGATATCTGACTCTCTAAAAAGCTTACACCAGGAAGTCTGGCAGGAGCACAGAGCATTAAGCACAGGGGGAACAAAGCTCAAGGATTGGCGTAAGGATCCTGGTTCAAGCCCCCCTGCTCCCCACCTGCAGGGGAGTTGCTTCACAGGCAGTGAAGCAGGAATGCAGGTGTCTCTCTTCCTCCCCCCCGTCTTCCCCTCCTCTCTCCATTTCTCTCTGTCCTATCTAACAATGACAACATAACAACAACAATAAAAATCAACAAGGGCAAAATAGGGAAAAATAAATAATTATTTTAAAAAAGCTTAGTCCAGGAAAAACAAAAGCAACCGGTGACACAGCTATATATACATATAATGTCAAAAGATATAAATTATGGTGGTCTTGTGAATGATACAGCAAATCCTTATAAAGGGATATTTCAAAGTTAACCCATCTGCCAAATAATGTGGTTATAACAATAACTATCTATTGCCTTCTTAAACCCTAAGACAGCAGGAACCTCCTGCTTCCTCTATAGAGCCCATATTTCCCCCAGTCCTGGAACCTCTATGGTGGGGCTCACTCTCCTGAATGCTTCTCTCAATTCTTACCAAACGATATTGCATCCACCTATCCCAGTCTAATCAATGCACCAAATACCACCTCACCATGCTTCATTTCAGACTTTGTCCAGACACGTCAGACATGGAATGTCAACCCTTCAGCCTCATTACTTGGGTGAGACCTTTCTTTCATAGGATTCTCTAATTCCAGTCCAGGTAGTTCACTTCCTAACAAGTCCCGAAAACTAGATATAGACCAGGTCTCATGAGATAGAGCATAGGTTCACATGTATCCACAAATTAGGGCAAAATATATACCTGAAAGTAAAAGTACACAATAGTCTGCATTGAGTCAGTATAAAGTTCATAATGAAATAGTGTTTACTTAGATTTAGATACCTTCCTCACCTACTTCCTATTACACTTCCCTCACACAACCCCAAGCTACCCTGAATAAGGGCAAAGAGACTGGCATACTTTAACGATGACTCTTTAGTCACTATCAGACCACCCCATCAGCTGGGGCCCTATTCAGGAAGTGCTGAAATTCCCAAACAGACAAGATGAGCCTAGACCTCAAATAAATCCCTCTCTCCATTGTTACTGGTCATCTCTATCAGGAACAACAAAATAGACCACTTTGTGGTCCCCCATAAGACCTTTCCCTCAACTTGGATCAACAACGGTAGACAATGTTCCATCCTCCAAAGGGAGGCTGGACAACATACTACATGCTACACCTGAGGAAGATCAGTCCTGATACTGGGGCAGCTTGGAATGTTCCTACTCATGACCACCGAATGTGAGCTTGGATCTACAAGGATGCAGAAGTCACATAGGCTCCTAAGCTGAATATGGTCTATCTACAAAATGGAGATTCCTCCCATATCTTCATCTGCAGTATTCCAGCCTTTAAGTTCATGATTATTCAACAACTTGTTTGGCTTTACATGTTAACTCTCTTTGCAGCCACCAGGTTCCAGATGCTAGCATGATGCCAACCAGACTTCCCTGGACAGACAACCCCACCAATATGTCCTGGAGCTCTGATTCTCCAGAACCCCGCCCTACTAGGGAAAGAGAGAGGCAGGCTGGCGGCATGGATCAACCTGTCAATTTCCATGTTCAGGGGGAAGTAATTACAGAAGCTGGACCTTCCACCTTCTGCATCCCACAATAACTTTGGTTCCATACTTCCAGAGGGTTAAAGAATAGGAAAACTATTGGAGGAGGGGATGGGATATGGAGTTCTGTTGATGGGAATTGTGTGGAGTTGTACTCCTCTTATCCTATGGTTTTGTCAGTGTTTCCTTTTTATAAATAAATTAAAATAAAAAAACAGTAAAATGTGATGCCAAATACCTGAAATAGATAACTGATTTACATGAGGTCCTTTCCTGGTTGTTTATTTATCAATTCAAATCTCATAATCTAGAAGAGACATTTCTTCAACACACTATTATTTCTCATTTGATTTTATCACACTGTCTCATCAGTCACTCACAGAACTCCATCTTTTTATATTTACAACAATTGTCTCTTTGTGATAATCATTTGTATGTTGTCTTATTTATTATTTATCATCTGTTTCACATTGCACACTAGCATGTAAGAGGACAGGAATTTTACATTTGTATTTACATCTCCAATTTTTCTCTATTTATTTCAAAATAGTTCTTAGCATCAATATAATTTTTAAAATGTTAAATGAGTAAAATATTACTATTCAGATCCCCTTTTGCTGCACAATGCCTCTCTCTGGATTACACTGAATTACTATTCTCCATATGCATGAACTTGTAAAGTCATGAGATTAATTTTTATATATTTTATAAAATGTTTCTGATATATATATTCACCTAGTAAATTTTTCACAACTTACATGTATCTTAAATGAACTCTATAAATATAGATTTAACTTCCTTAGTTATATTTTTTCACAACACACTGTTGAACAATAAAAACAAAACTCCAAAAATATCACTTCAGTCATTAACAAATAAGTTTTGAAAAATGTTACTTTTGTCCTAACAGGAGCTCATCAAAAGGGAATTTCTCTTAAATTTCAAACAAACTGAGATATAGCTATTTTAGTGCTGTCACCCTCTTATTTTTGTTTGTTTTTGTCTCCAGGGTTATTATTGGGCTTGGTGCTGGCACTATGATTATGTAGTGACTCCGCTCCAGGTGGGAAACTGGGGCTTGAACCAGAATACTTGCACAAGTCCTTATACTTTTCACTATGTGAGTTTTTTTGTTTTGTTTTGTTTTGTTTTGTTTTGGTGCACCTCCACCAGATCCCTGCTGGGCCCTCACTGGGAACCTGTTGTCCACAGACTTCAGCTGCTAGCAATTACCCTGTGGATAGCCATGCTGACAGAAATCACAAGGACTTCTTTTGTTCTTACCTCAAAAAAATGACTAAAGAGTCTGATGTCATTCCTATAAAGAAGGAATTTAACCAAACTGTCCAAAATATCTACATCTGTACTCATTCCTGGTGACTTGCTCAGTATCAGGATTTCCAGAGATAGCTATCAGACAAGATTGAGTGTGTTCAGGGTGGTGTAGATTCTGACATAAAGGTAGATTACCTTTTGCAATTGTGGGTTTTTAGACTACCTACCTATATTCTGAAAGATTCAAATTCCTTGTCAGTACTTCCTTTTTTTATTTGTACATCTATTTATGTCAGTGGAGGCAAGGAATGGAGTACTATTGTGAGAGGTGTTAATGAATTAAGAAGTTTAGTTCCTATCTCAGAGACAAAGATACTTGTCCAGAGGCTTTTCTATCCATAAATGCTTTCTCAGAGCAGTTATTAAACAGAAAAAAATCTTATAGATAAAAGATCTGAGTAATTAATAAAAGAAATTCAACAATTAAAATTTACCAGGAATTAAAATATCAATTGTTACTCTAACAAAGGCAGTTTTTCCATTTCAGGACCAAAAAGACTTACACTTAAATAAATTAAGCTAAGTATGTGTACATAGATATTGATAGATAAGGCAGGGCCTAAGAACATTTATCTGACCAAATTGCTTTTGTAGAATATTTATCTCTCCAATTAAAAGTTTTTAAAGAAAACTGAAATAATTACATTCCCTCATAAGGAATGAAAGACTCACCAGCAGAAATGCTCTAAAGTGAGATAAAATTATACACAATGCTCTGTTTGATACAGACTCAGTCAGCAGGAAAAGAGATAATGTAAATATACCTGCTATGTTGAAGCTCTTTATAGAAGACAGCTGGATAACATGGACTTGAAAGTCTCATGTCAGCTAGTAGAAACACACTGAATCCAAGGTAACCTCCAAAATGAGAAACTTCTGCTTTGCTGGAAAATTAGTTCTGCTTGAACCAACACCATCTTCTATTTTATGGATTATAGACTTTACAACATTATTTGTTTTGTTTTGTTAGATATAGAGTAAAGAAACTCAGTACTGTCCTTTATGAAATGATGGCAGCTCTACCCTCTGCATAAGTGCTGAACCTCACCAATTCTCACAACATTCAGTGCATCCATTCTGGGACAAACCACTTTTAACACCTGCTTGGGCTATTGGAATAGTCTCTTTACTGATGCCTCTGCTGTTGTCTTGTCCTCCTTTTATTCCCAATACTGTAGTCACAGTGATATTGTAAGGTAAAAGTCAGTTCAAGATATTAGTATTATTATTTTTTAATAATTATTGACAAGGCCATAGGATAAGAGGGATAAAATTCAACAAAATTCCTAATACCAGACAGACATATCCTATCTCCTCCATTGAAAACTTTCCTATTCTTTATCCTTATGGGAGTATGGACCCAGGATCATCATGAGGTGCAGAAGGTGGAAGGTCTGGCTTCTGTAATTGCTTCTATAATGGACATAAATGCTGGCAGTTTGACCCACACTCCCGGCCTATTTCTATCTTTCCCTAGTGAGACAGGATGGTGTCACTGTAGCAACTGCAACTTGGTTGCTTAAAAGCATTAAGATATAAAGCAGAACTAATTGTTTAATAATCAGGAACCTAAAGGTAAGAATATCTCAGATGAAATTTGGAGTCTCCCTTTTTGAAAAGGCTAAAATTTCTATTTTAGGAATATTCCAAGGGGTCCATGACTTTACTAATTTTTACCTGAGCCCAAAAGCTAGCATGCAGTTAGGCCAAAGATATTGTCTGGGGAGATGGTGTCAGGGTTGGAGATAGTACTAGAAACCTGGATCGGGGAAGAGAGTTGCTCCCATATATGGGAAAAGTATAAAAATATTGTTGACTTTAATTCCCATCAATCTAATCTGGGGCCCATATTCATCACAGGAGCCTATGTAAACTCTGCATCCCTGTAGGTCTGAGCTCACATTCTGTGGTCATGGCTCAGAATATTCTAGGGTATACTCATTGCAGGACCCATCTTCCTCTAATGGCAGAGTATGTTAACCCAAGGAAATAGTCCTTAAATGAAGCCATAGATGAGATTAACTTAACATTTATAGTCAGAAAATTTCATCCCCTCAAAAAGTTGCATTCTTTTCAACATCCATTTATGATAAATGCAATGGATAAACTGAAAATAGAAGCACAATTCACCAACAAATTAAAAATCATTTATGACAACACTTCAGTTAATGTCATTCTGAATGGGTAAAAGCTGAAATTGTTCCCCCTAAAATCAACAACCAGACAAGGATGTCCACTAACTCCACTGTTATTCAACATAGTCCTCAAGGTCCTTCCCATTTCAATCTAACAAGAAAAATATATCAAAGAAGAAAAAAGAAGAAATCAAACTATCACTATTTGATGATGGCATGATAATAAACCTAGAAAACCACAGAAACTAGAGCAAGAAAAATCTGGATATAATCAATACAATCAGCAAAGTAACAATATACATAAATGGTATTTCTGTACAAACAAGGAGTCAGATAAATGGAAATAAAAGACTTGGTCTATTAACAATTGAACAGAAAAAGTGTTGGTATGCTTCTAGGTCTGCTTCTGGGATGTAGTTCTGCTTCTGTTACATTGCTTGACATTGTGGTCTATTTACATGGTCTTTTCTGTTACATTGGTTTGGTCTCACTCCCCCCCACCTCCGGGAGATTGTGGTTTAGTCTTTGCCTTTTCGTGCTTCTCCGCACCCCCTATCCTAGGTACTTCCTGAGTTCCTGACGCTGCCGCAGGGGGAGAAAGATGGAGGAGCACATTGTGTGGTGATTAGGTTGTTTGCCAGCTCGTGAATAAAGATTAAACTGCGTTCTCAGCTCAACTTTGTGTCCCTGGTCTCTGTCTCCCACCCACGAAGCTAGCCTGGCATACTGGTACCCAGAACTCTGACGACAAAAAAGGTAAAATACCTTTGGGTAAAACTCACTAATACCTTTGGGTAAAACTCACTACAGAGTCACACCCTACTAGGGAAAGAGAGAGGCAGACTGGGGGTATGGACCGACCAGTCAACGCCCATGTTCAGCGGGGAAGCAATTACAGAAGCCAGACCTTCTACCTTCTGCAACCCTCAACGACCCTGGGTCCATGCTCCCAGAGGGATAGAGAATGGGAAAGCTACCATGGGAGTGGGTGGGTTATGGGGATTGGGTGTTGAGAATTGTGTGGAGTTGTACCCCTTCTACCTTATGCTTTTGTTCACTAATCCTTTCTTAAATAAAAAATTAAAAAAAATACTCCAAGTCATTGATTGTCAGAGAAATGCAAATAAAGACAACAATGAGATACCAAAAAAAAAATTAAAAAAATAAAACTCACTACTCATATGTAATTTTTACAGGGAAAACTACATATGTAACATGATACCATACACTGTACTCTTACAATCTGGTTTATATACTATTAATCAAAAATAAAATTGAAAACAAAAAATAGATAAATTAGACTACATGAAACTAAAAAGCTTATATTCATCGAATACATACTACACCAGAATAACCAGGCAACCTAGTAAATGGGAGAAGTTATTTTCACTTCACACATCCGAGATGTGACTGATATCTGACTGCTTCACTCATATATGGTATTTAGAGAACACATGGACTTGAAAATAAAAGAAAGAGAATGAATGAAAGAGGAAAGAAAGAGTAAAGTAAGAAAAAAGAAAGAAAGAAAATATAAACTGTTTCTAAGACTTTGTGAGTACTATGGTGATTAGTACTGAGAGATGGGAAAGCGGGTAGACAAAATTTTGATGGTAGGTATGGTGTGTAACTATACTCTGAAATGTCACAATCTTATAACTGTTAACCATAAAATATTCTTAAATGCGTATATGAAAATTAACTTAAATACATCAGTAAAGAAGAATATCAGTTCAGAACTACAATCACTCTGAGCTAACAGCTAGCTAATGGGCTAAACATCTTTCACAGATTTAACATGTGTATTTTTAATAGAAACCTTCTATAAAAGATGACTGAACTTTGGCATAAATGAGTAGTGACAATCAGAGCATCTCCAGGTACTGTAACAAGCTGATATGTTTGATATTCTGGGATAGGTGTTCTTTAAGAAGACTCTTAGTTAATATCAGGTAGGTTATCACTCATTCTGACTAGACCAAAGGCATCTGGTTAAAAATGGTCACTATAAAATCAGTGTTTTGGGAACATAAGAATCAAGGTAAGCACCTGGTTTCAATATTATCTATTTTATATACATGTAAACTAGCTATCAGAATAGTACAAGAAAAAGCTTACCCCAATCTATGTAACAATAAACCAGCATAGTACAGAGAGATAGTATAATGATTATGCAAGCAACTCTTATATCTGAGGCTTTGAGGGCCCATGTTCAATCACTAGAACCACCACAAATCAGAGCTGAGGGGCATGCTGCTAATGAAGAAACAGAAAGAGGAGGAGGGGGATAAGGATGAGAATGAGAAGGAGGACGGCAAAGGAGAAGGAGGAGGAGGAGAAGAAGAATAAATAAATCAGAATAGATATACTGGACCATTATGGATATTATAGAACAGATATTCTATAACAATACAGCTGTATGTAGTTTCAAAATCTGAAGATTCTGCAGTAAATAGTGATGGAGATGTGAAATTTGAAGTTAAGGAATGGTAAACAAACTATGTCCCACCTTGAAACCACTCAAATGTAAAAATGAATGATCTATAGATACACACAACATGAATGCATATTAAATGCAAATAGCCGAGTTAAAGAGGTCAAATTCAAAAAGCCAAACATCATATAATTTGAATTATATGACAATTAAAAAGACGATACTATTGAAAAATTAGACAGTGGTTGCCTAAGGTTGAAGAGAAGAAGAAATAGACTAGAATAAACATGCTGTGCCAGTATGAATATCAAAAAACAGGTATTCAAGAACATTATATCTGCATGCAGTTTCAGAATCCAAGGATTATGACAATAGTGATGGAGATGTGAAATTTGAAGTTATGAAATGGTAAGCAGACTATGGTGCATCCTGCATTGAAACAGTGCTCAAATGAAAAAAAAAAAAAGAATGTTCTAGGATACAGATGGTGATGCACCTAATTAAGTGCACACAACACAGTGTACAAGGATCCATGTTCAAGCCTGATCCCAACCTACAGGAGGGGAAGCTTCATGACTGGTGAATCAGTGCTGCAGGTCTCAGTCTCTCTCTCTCTCTCTTTCTCTCTGTCTGTCTGTCTCTCATTCTCTCCCTATTTCCCGTTTTCCACCAAATTTCTCTCTGTCTCTATCCAATGATAAATAAATAGTATTTTTCTTTAAAAAGAATGATCCTTCAACACATACAACCTAAATTCATCTTAGATGTAAATTGCTGAGTTAAGGAAACCAAGACTTTATGGTGTAACATTACAGATTTTTTTTCTCAGTTGTTCATGGGACTTCTTTTTTATTAGTGGTTTAATTATTGATAAGACTATCAATAGGATAAGAGAGGTACAATTCCATACAATTCCCACCACTAGAGTTCCATATCCCCTACCCTCCATTGGAAGTTTCCCTATTCTTTATCCCTCTGGGAGTATGGACCAAGCATTTTTATGGGGAGCAGAAGGTGGAAGTAGTACTAGTATATACATAACTGTATAGTACTAGTATATACATAACTGTTAGCATGTGTCAAATCCTCATATGGTCAGAGAGACAGATCATCTAATAGCGTGTTCATATTGCATTGTGTGTGACCTAAGTTAAAACTTTTGTACCAGTTGGAAGGTAATATATTAATGGAGTATTGGAACCATGGTATCCTCTCCTTTTCCTCTCTTTTTTTTTGGGGGGTTGGAGAAGATAGGGGTTCTTTTTGGGTGGGAGAAGAGAGGAGTTTCGACTTCTTTGATTCTTTGCTGGATTTTGGGCTTTAGCAAGATGATCCGTACCTCCAGTCTGTTTCTATCTTTCCCTAGTGGGATTGGGCTCTGGAGAGGTGAGGTTCCAGTAAACATTGATAGAGTCAGTGTGGAATCATGGTAGCATCTGCAACTTGGTGTCTGGAAGGTATCAGGACATACAGTGAGACAAAATGGTTAATGTACAAGAACCAAAAAAATAGGAACAGAATAGAAAGATTGGGGATCTTAGAGTGGAAGAAAGCTAGGAAATCCATTTCAAGCATGTTTCTAGGGGCCCACGACTATGGTAGTTTTTGCTTGAGTTTGATAGATAGCATGAAGTTGGATAAAAACATTGCTTGAGAAAATGGTGTCAGAGTAGAGAAAAGGACTAGAGAGTTCGATTGGGGCAGAGAGTAGATCCTATTATTGCATTCTTGAAAAACAAACCTGTAGGGAGTCAGGTGGTAGTGCAGCGGGTTAAGCGAGTGTGAAGTGAAGCACAAGGACAGGTGTAAGGATCCCAGTTCAAGCCCCCGGCTCCCCACCTGCAGGGAAGTCACTTCACAAATGGTGAAGCAGGTCTGCAGATGTCTATCTTTCTCTCTCCCTCTCTGTCTTCCCCTCTTCTCTCCATTTCTCTCTATCCTATCCACCAAAAAAGAAAGAAAGAAAGAAAGAAAGAAAGAAAGAAAGAAAGAAAGAAGGAAGGAAGGAAGAAAAGTAAAATGAAAAACAAACCTGTGGATAGAATTAACTGTTTACCTCCATCCACCAAACCCAGGGCATGTACATGTATATATATATATATATATATATATATATATATATATATATATATATATATATATATATATACATATACCAGAACCTGTGTAACCTCTAAGTCCCAATTAGTCTGAGCTCATAGTTCATGATCATAGCTGGGAACAGTACAGGGCGTACTCATTTCAGGGCCAGTCTTCCTACAGTCTCTTTAGAGACTGAGGCAGTCCCAACCCTAGCTGCTCTATGGTAAGAGCAAGGTCCTGAGAGTGGTCACAAGAGGACTTCTGATGACATTCCTGATAGAAGAGACCAATGGTGGTGCAGAGGGGTCTGTTTGAGGTCTAGGCCTATCATATTTGTGTGGAAATTCAAGGATTCCATAATTAGGGCCCCATATGGTGAGGTGGTATGGTATTGACCTAAAGGGCCATTATTAAGTGAACCTGTCTTTTTCACTTATGCAGCTTTTATAGTTCTCTCTTTGTCTTATAACCTTTATCCCAGTTGTTTAAGCATAGAGTGTCATTTGTTCACCCCAATCAGAATTGTTTTTTTTTGGGGGGGGGCGGGATCTGTCATCTTTGGGCCTTTATGTTAGACTGATAAGATAATTTTGCCTAAGTCTGATTAGAGAATTTATGATGCCTTCTTTAGGCTGTATAACTAGGATACCAGGTTCATTAGGTCTAAGTCTATTCATCAAGGACTATGAATACTATTACTTTGGGTTCTATAATTGTCCCTAGCTTATTGTTACATGTACAGCTGTACCCAGTATCTTAAACACTATCCCATACCTAGTATATGTAACTTTGTTAGATGATATACTTTCTAAAGGGGATGTAGGTAGTCCCATGTGTCAGGAAAGATCTCATCAGGTTTGAAGAGTTGTGAGGTTGACATATCAGACACCATTTCTCTGGTTTCAGTCCACCATAAGAACTCAGTAGTAGCATAATGTGGCATGGCAGCACTAGCAGCAATTTGGTTGAGGTTATCATAGGTGATGTGGTGGTGAGGAATCAGAGAGAAGATAGAGAATCTGGAAGAAGTGGACAAATTCCTATATACCTACAGACTTCCAAAATTAAATAAAGATGAACTACATATTGTATTCCTTGAGGGTACAAAGAAAAAGTCTAGTTGATCATACCAGTGAAACACTGGCCAATGATGGATTAAGTTCTGGGGATCAGTAGGAAGTGACAACTCTGTAGTATGTCTATCTTGGACCCAGAAAAAAAAAACTAGGGTGCACCATCCATTCAGTCAGGTGGTAACCATGGCCATAGATTCTGTCCATACAGCCATTGGGTCCCATTTGGTGCTGGCCACTTGATGCCTGGTATACAGACCAGTCAGTAACAAAACATTCTAATGTGTTTAGCACGATATGCTTGATAGCATAAGGTGGTAACCATCCTAATAATTTGGTTAAATTATCCCACTTTGAAAACTTTTGGGCAGAATGTCCCCAGCAGAGAAGCAACTGTTGACTAAGAATACTGTCAAAGGGGTTATCTAGAGGTATGCATCACATATTTTATAAGTGCCCCCAGCTGCATGACAACTGTTGTGAGGTAGACTTAGGGGTCCCTTTTCCATGGGTTCAAGAGTGGAGTTATCAAAAAATATATATCTGTGTCATAAATAGTCTGGAAGATAGATAATGGATTCCCATGGCCTTTAGAAGCCCAGGAAGACATAATACCTGACAGATCAAAGTTAGTAAGGGATGACTCTCAGAACATGTTACTGTACTCTTTTATCTTGTTTATAAAGTATTATTGCTATTTCCAGTCACAGTCTTGAAGTGAGAGACACCCTCCAAGGGAGGCCTGACATACTAGAAAAAAGGGATTAAGGCACTTACTCAGCAAGAACTCTTATTTTATGCCTCTGCATCATGATTAGCCCATTGTACAAGAAGATTGGACCCCATCACAGCAGAGGTATGAAAAGTGAGACTAATGACCAAGATTAAAAGGCTGCCTCTCATGACAGAAGATATCACTGAGATAAAGCAAAGAAGGTGATAGAGGACAATCCCTGTGACCCAGGGCTGTACACACTAGTGAAAATAGTGTCAGTGCTCATGTACTGTTGTATGCTTCACATTGGTTTGGTTTCACCCCCCCACCTCTGGGAGATTGTAGTTTAGCCCCTGCTAGTTTCGCGCCTCTTTTTCTCCCCGCCCCCTGCCCTAGGTACTGGGAGAGTCCCTCTTTGCCGCCGGAGGAGAAAGACAGAAGAGCACATGTTTGCCTGCTCATGAATAAAGATTAAACTGTGTTATCAGCTCAGCCGTGTGTCTCTGGTCATCTCTGTTACCCGCCCGTGAAGCCAGCCCAGTTACAACAACATACGGCGCCTACAACGTGGGACATGACCTGCCCATCCCCCAGATAAGTGATAATTTGGCTACCTATGCACTATGGCCTTCTATTTTGCTTGTGAAGAGATCTCCAAAGGCCTCTGCCCTTTCTTCACGAGACTGTTTCGCTGTTTCTGGAACATTTATCTCTGGATCACTCTGTGGTTTCCACCCAATGCCAGCCCACAGGAGCCCAACGCCAGCCAACATGAGCCGGCTTTCCACAGCATGGCGCAGGGCATTGGGAGTGGGCTCCCCCCACACTGCTCGGCCGCCGAGAGCAGGGCAGCAGGCATGGCAGGCAGGGATGCAGCCCATCCTGGCTGCCACCCCGGGCACCTCGGCCTGCGCCTTCTGCACGGCGGGCCCGCCCGCGCTCCTGCTATGAAGTCTGGACAGATCCTGGACCACCCGGGGACCACGGGCTCCCTGCCGAAACTGGGCCCCCTGGCTGAGATCCCCAACTTGGCTCTGAAGTCAGAAAAGCTAGGATACACAGAGATTCCTGCAGAGATCGCTACCTACAATTCCTGGAGCTGAAGTTGTGCAAGAAGCCACCGCTGGACAACACACTCCCCAAACGGCTAAGACAGTATAGATCTAAACTTGTGTTTAAAATGACATGTCCTCGTAACAAAAGTTTTCCTCCTTGTGTATTGAAGACCATGTTTACGTGTGTGTTTAAAGTTTGGTAAACATTAACTTTAAGGTTAAAAATGTAACTTTAAGGCTATATTCTTACCAGACAGAATTAAATGAAAAAGGTTTTCAACATAGTTCTCATAAAGGTAAAATTAACTTACATTTAAAGTCTAAGTTAAAATTAGTTAAAAATCAATATATTTTGATGATGTTTTTTTTTTTTTTTTCCGGGGAAGATGGCGGAATGAGAAGCTGCTAGGCTTGAGCTCTGATCACATTTTCTGGAATCGGTAGGATTTTCTGCCTTTAGCAAGCCAGTCAATAAGGGGTCCTAGCGGTGACACCAAGGAGGTGACTATAACTTAATTTGGCTTAAGAATTAAAGTAGAGGTGGCACAGACTAGCGGGCGGGCTGCTACAGACTTCCCAGGCAGCAGCAGGCAAGGCGGGTGCGCCGGGCATTGTCCTCGACCCAGGAAGGCGGCTTCTCCGCCAGTTGCAGAGCGCTTCTGGGCGGCCGGCAGAGGACCAGGAGGGAGCACTGTAGCTCGGGGGCTTCCTCTTGGGAGTCTCCGGGGACCACCGCGACCCTGAGGGCGATCCGAGGACATCCTTGAGTACAGCTCTCATTGGATCAAAAGGACTTGGAGCTAGTTTTCATCTTTGAGAAATCCTTTAAAAAAGCTTCAGGGGGGGGGAGTTTCCCAGAAGATGGCAGACTGAGAAGCTGCCGGTGGCTGAGCTCTGACCACATCTCCTGGAAACAGTAGGATTTTCTGCCTTTAGCAGGCCAGCCAATAAGGGGTCCTAGCGTCAACACCAAGGAGGTGACTATAACTTAATTTGGGTTAAGAATTAGAGTAGGGAAAAAAGGGGGGAAAAAAAAGGAAAAAAAATTTTTTCTTCCTTTTAATTTTCAAGCATACCTCCTTCCCGCGCCCCCCACCCATAACCAGTCCTTTTCTTAACCAAATTCCTGTCCCACCACGGAGTATCATTAATTCTAAGTCTATACCCTTCTTAAACCTCTGGCCTTTTTTCTATCTAAGTAGCCAACCCCCCCACCTCACCCCACATAGCTAATTAAATAATTAAAAATAAATACATTTTTAAAAAAAACCCTTTCCTTTCACTGCCCTTTTATGACTGTTCTTTTTCTTATCTTTTTCTTTATTTCTCTCTCTCTCTCTTTTTCTCATTCTTGTCATCCCTTCTTCCTTAATCCTACAGCTTCCAAAGTCACAGCCCCCAGCGCCCACACCAACAAACAGTGTGCTTTTTTGAATTCACTGATACACATTTGGGAATTTCCTTTCACTGCTCTTTAATTAAAGCTCTTTTTCTTATCTTTTCCCTTTTCTCTCTCTTGTCTCTCCCTCTCTCTTTTTTTTAATCTTGTCATACACTTCTTCCTTCTTCTTTGCCTGTCTGAATTTGTGAATCATTTTGGGGAAGAAATCTGACTCATATTGGACTCTATGTGTGTATCTCTGCTCTAGTTCCCTTTTCCCTCTTGTTACCCCTAGAATATAAAGTGGATAGTAGATTTGCATAAAGGTCTATTATTGCTATCCTTTCTTTCTTTTCTCTTTCTTCACTGGGATTTGGTTAATATTTTTTCACGGATTAGAGAAATTGTTTAGCTAACTGGTAACGATTAAACTACTTCAAAACTTGCTTCAGTTGCTACTGTAATTCCTGAGGTTGGTGAGTGCAATTGTCATAAAGGTATTTAGTACAGGGTTACTTGTACTCAAGACACAACGACTGAGGAACATCAGAGCATAAAAATAAAAAAAGAAACACATAAATAAAAAAAATGGGTAGATCAAAAACAAATAAAACTGCTACTCCAATGAATGAAGACAAGAGCCCAGAAGAAACTATAAATCAGCCAGAAGTAACCATAGATAAGAAAAGTATGCAAGCAATAATAAACTTATTAATCACAGAAATGAAAACAACATTGGAGGAAAGGAATGGCAGTATTAGGGAAACAACAGTTGAGACCCCCAAGGAAAATACTGATTATCTTGAGGCAATTAGAGAACTGAAAGCTGAAATAGCTGTAATGAAGAAAGAAGCTGAGGCAAGGGAAAGCAGACTAACAGAAGCAGAAAACAGAATTAGTCAGACAGAGGATGAGTGAGAGAAAACAAATAAAGAGATGAAAGAGCTTAAAAAGAGATTGAGAGACACTGAAAACAACAACAGAGACATATGAGATGATCTCAAAAGAAGTAACATTTGTATAATTGGCCTGCCAGAGGAAGAAAGAGAGGAAGGGGAAGCAAACATTCTAGAGGAAATAATAGAAGAAAACTTCCCAGACCTGAATAACAGAGAGGACATCAAGATTCAAGAGGCCCAGAGAGTACCAAACGGAATCAACCCAGACCTGAAGACACCAAGAAACATCATAGTCACAATGAGAAGGAGTAAGGATAAAGAAAGGACACTAAAGGCTTCAAGAGAGAAACAAAAGTCAAATACAAGGGAAAACCCATAAGATTATCTGCAGACTTCTCCACTCAAACTCTAAAAGCCAGAAGGGAGTGGCAAGATATCTATCGAGCCCTGAATGAAAAAGGGTTTCAACCAAGGATAATATATCCTGCTAGACTTTCATTCAAGCTAGATGGAGGGATCAAAACCTTCTTAGATAAACAACAGTTAAAGGAGGCAACTATCACCAAGCCGGCCCTGAAAGAGGTACTGAAAGACCTCTTATAAACAATAACATCACTATAATATTTGCAATATATCAGAGCAAACAAATTGTTTTTTAGAACAATGGCACTACAATACATTAAATCCATAATATCAATCAATGTCAATGGCTTAAACTCACCCATCAAAAGGCACAGGGTTGGGGGATGGATCAGAAAACATAACCCAACCATATGCTGCTTGCAAGAATCCCATCAGTCACAACAAGATAAACACAGACTTAAAGTGAAAGGATGGAAAACTATCATACAGGCTAAATGACCACAAAAAAGGGCAAGAACAGCCATTCTCATCTCAGACACGATAGAATTTAAATTAAATAAAGTAATAAAAGATAGGCAAGGACATTACATAATGATTAGAGGATCAATCAGCCAAGAAGACTTAACAATTATTAACATCTATGCACCCAATGAGGGACCATCTAAATACATTAAGCTCCTACTGAAAGAATTTCAAAAATACATCAATAGTAATACAATAATAGTGGGAGACTTCAATACCCCACTCTCACACTTAGACAGATCAACAAAGCAGAGAACCAATAAAGATACAATAGAATTGAATGAAGAGATTAACACACTAGACCTCTTGGACATTTTCAGACTCCTACACCCCAAAAAAATTGGAATACACCTTCTTTTCAAATCCACATAACACATACTCAAGGATAGACCACATGTTAGGCCACAAAGACAGCATCAATAAATTCAAGAGCATTGAAATCATCCCAAGTATCTTCTCAGACCACAGTGGAGTAAAACTAACATTTAACAACAAACGGAAAATTATTAAAAGACACAGAATTTGGAAACTAAACAACATGCTCCTTAAGAAACACTGGGTCAAAGACTCACTCAAGCAGGAAATTCAAATGTTCCTGGAAACTAATGAAAATGAAGACTGAACCTATCAGAACATTTGGGACACAGCTAAAGCAGTACTGAGAGGGAACCTTATAGCCATACAATCACATATTAAACACTAGGAAGAAGCTCAAATGAACGACCTTACTGCACACATAAAGGACTAAGAGGAAGAGGAACAAAGGAACCCTAAAGCAACCAGAAGGACAGAAATCACTAAAGTTAGAGCAGAAATAAACAACATCGAAAATGAAAGAACCATACAAAAGATCAATGACGCCAAATGTTGGTTCTTTGAAAGATTAAACAAAATTGACAAACCCCTAGCCAGACTCACCAAAGAAAAAAGAGAGAAGACTCAAATTAATAGAATTGTAAACGATGGAGGAGATATCACAACTGACACCACAGAAATCCAGAGAATCCTGCAAAAATTCTATAAAGAACTATATGCCACCAAGCTAGAGAATCTGGAAGAAATGGAAAAATTCCTAGAAACATATGCCCTTCCAAAACTGAACCAAGAAGAACTACAAAATCTAAATGCACCAATCACAGACAAAGAAATTGAAACCATTATTAAGAATCTCCCCAACAACAAAAGTCCTGGACCAGATGGCTTCACAAATGAATTCTACAAAACGTTCAGGAAACAGTTAATACCCATACTTCTTAAGCTATTCCATAAGAGAAAGAAATCAAAGGAATACAGATTGGAAGGGAAAAAGTCAAGCTCTAACCATTTGCAGATGATATGATAGTATACATAGAAAGACCTAAAGAATCCAGTAGAAAATTACTGGAAGTTATTAGGCAATATAGCAAGGAATCAGCCGACAAAATCAATGTACAAAAATCAGTGTCATTTCTTTATGCAAACACTAAATCTGAAGAAGAAGACATCCAGAAATCACTCCCATTTACTGTTTCAGCAAAATCAATCAAATACCTAATAATAACGTTGACCAAAGAAGTGAAAGACTTATATTCTGAAAACTATGAGTCGCTACTCAAGGAAATAGAAACTGATACCAAGAAATGGAAAGATATCCCATGCTCATGGTTTGAAAGAATAAATATCATCAAAATGAATATTCTACTCAGAGCCATATACAAATTTAATGCAATACCCATTAAATTTCCACCAAGCTTCTTTAAGGGAATAGAACAAACACTACAATCATTTATCTGGAACCTGAAAACACCTACAATTGCCAAAACCATCTTGAGGAAAAGAAACAGAAATGGAGGCATCACACTCCTAGACCTTAAACTATATTATAAAACCTTCATCATCAAAACAGCATGGTACTGGAACAAAAATAGACACATAGACCAGTGGAAAAGAATTTAAAGCCCAGAAATAAATCCCCACACCTATGGACATCTAATATTTGATAAGGGGGCCCAAAGGATTAAATGGAAAAAGGAGGCTCTCTTCAATAAATGGTGCTGGGAAAACTGGGTTGTAACATGCAGAAGAATGAAATTGAACCACTTTATCTCACCAGAAACAAAAATCAATTCCAAATGGCTCAAAGACCTAGATTTCAGACCAGAAACAATCAAATACTTAGGGGAAAACATTGGTAAAAACACTTTCCCACCTACACCTCAAGGACATCTTTGATGAATCAAACCCAGTTGCAAGGAAGACTAAAGCAGAAACAAACCAATGGGACTACATCAAATTTAAAAGCTTCTGCACATCCAAAGAAACTATTAAACAAACAGAGAGACCCCTCACAGAATGGGAGAAGATTTTCACATACCATACATCAGACAAGAAACTAATCACCAAAATATATAAAGAGCTCAGCAAACTTAGCACCAAAAAAGCAAATGACCCCATCCAAATATGGGCAGAGGATATGAACAAAACTTTCACCTCAGAGGAGATCCAAAAGGCTACCAAACATATGAAAAATTTCTCTAGGTCACCGATTGTCAGAGAAATGCAAATTAAGACAACACTAAGATACCACCTCACTCCTGTAAGAATGGCATACATCAAAAAGGACAGCAGCAACAAATGCTGGAGAGGTTGTGGGGACAGAGGAACCCTTTCACACTGCTGGTGGGAATGTAAATTGGTACAGCCTCTGTGGAGAGCAGTCTGGAAAACTCTCAGAAGGCTAGACATGGACCTTCCATATGATCCAGTAATTCCTCTCCTGGGGTTATACCCCAAGGACTCCATAGCACCCAACCAAAAAGAGGTGTGTACTCCTATGTTCATAGCAGCACAATTCGTAATAGCTAAAACCTGGAAGCAACCCTGGTGACCAACAACAGATGAGTGGCTGAGAAAGCTGTGGTATATATACACAATGGAATAATATGCAGCTATCAAGAACAATGAACTCACCTTCTCTGACCCATCTTGGACAGAGTTAGAAGGAATTATGTTAAGTGAATTAAGTCAGAAAGATTAAGATGAGTATGGGATGATCCCACTCATCAACAGAAGTTGACTAAGAAGATCTGAAAGGGAAACTAAAAGCAGGACCTTATCAAATTCTAAGTAGGGCACCAAAATAAAAACTCTGTGGATTAGGGGTAGACATGCAGCTTCCTGGGACAGTGGGGGTGGGAATGGGTGGGCAGGATGGGTCGCAGTCTTTTGGTGGTGGGAATGGTGTTTATGTACACTCCTAGCAAAATGTAGTTAGTTAAAAATCAGTAGTTAGTTAATAAGAGAGGGGGGAAATCAATTGTATGTCTCAAAGTTTTTCAAAACACAAAGTGAATCTTTTTAATATATAGGCTGTGTATTTGATATGCGGACTCTCTCAAAAGCCTAGACCAAGTAGATTAGAAGCATCCAATAGCACAGCTATATACAAGATACTGGGTACTGTACAGCAAATCCTAACAAAAGGACTTTTCATAGTTAACCCAATTAACAAATAATGTGATGATAACATTAACTATCGATTGTCTTTTTGAACCCTAAGACAGCAGGAACCTCACATCTCCACTATAGCGCCCCTACTTCCCCCAGTCCTGGAACCCTTGGATAGGGCCCACTTTCCCGTATGCCTCTCCCAATCCATGCCAAATAATATTGCATCCGCCGATCACAACCTAACCAACGCAACGATTGCCACTTCAATATGCTTCACCTCAGACTGTGTCCAGAGACTTCACGTGTGGAATGACAACCCTTCAGCTTCATTACTCGGGTGAGACCTTTCCTTTTATAGTACACTATAATTTTATCTCAGGTATTTCCCTTTCTAACAAAGTCCCATAACCTAGATATACACCAGTTTCTGTGAGAGAGAGCTTATGTTCACACGTATCCATAAACTACTGCAAAATATGTACATGAAAGCAGAAGTACACTAGAGTTTGCAGTGAGTACCTCCCTAACACTTCCTCTCCACTATTCCAAGCTTTGGGCCCATGATTGCTCAACAATTTGTTTGGCCTCGTATATTAACTCTCTTTTCAATCACCAGGTTCCAGATGCCACCAGGATGCTGGCCAGGCTTCCCTGGATTGAAGACCCCACCAATGTGTCCTGGAGCTCAGCTTCCCTAGAGACACACCCTACTAGGGAAAGAGAGAGGCAGACTGGGAGTATGGACTGACCAGTCAACGCCCATATTCAGCGGGGAAGCAATTACAGAAGCCAAACCTTCTACCTTCTGCAACCTTCAATGACCCTGGGTCCATGCTCCCAGTGGGATAGAGAATGTGAAAGCTATCAGGGGAGGGGATGGGTTATGGAGATTGGGTGGTGGGAATTGTGTGGAGTTATACCCCTCCTACCTTATGGTTTTGTTAATTTTTTCTTAAATAATAAAAAAAGAAAAAAAAATCAATACATTTTAACTAAGTTAGTCTAAAAAAAACCTGCGCACATCTAGGGTGTGTCTCCATTTTCAATGGGTGTAACAAAAGGTTAAATAGACGTGTTGATATGTAAAACTCTTGAATCCTTCTCTATTAGAAATGGTAGATTGCACAATGGTTATGCTAATGATTCTCATGCCTTAGTTTTTTTCCCATGGTTGTTCTGTTTACCTTTCCACATTTTATTGTTTAAACTTTAAACAACCTTAAAATCATACTTAAAAAGACTTCCAATTGTAATAGAGTTATCAATTGTGGTAAACTTCTAACCTGCTACAAGTTTTGTTTCATAAGTAAGTGAATTGCAGCTGTCAAGTTTTCTACAGAAAAGCGGAATTCCAACAGCTGACCTTCCTCATACAATGATCCATCCCCTGGCATTCTTCAGCAGACATCTGCTTTGGACTGACACTTCTATCGGACTCACTGGTACACCTCTTGGACACTTTACACAACTCTACAGCAGCTTCCCTTTATGCTGCTGGGTTTCTCAAAGAATGACTGCAGCCAGTTGCCTTAGGACTCTAGGCCATACCTCCCCATGCTAGGTAATGCCCACAGAGAAAAAAAATGCCCGTTGAGGCAAAAGCCCACAGAGGCAGCGAAGGTTCTTTAGCTCATAAAGCTTTGCCCACAGAGGCAAAAAATGGCCCCCTCAGGCTTTCCCTTGGCAGCACACTGGTTCTTGTTGCTCGCTTACATGTTCCTCCATGTTTGTACCAGTTTCTTTTTTAAAAATTCCTGTACGATATAGGTTTCTGTTCAGCCCACACTCCTGATACTATGCTCAATTAGTTAACAAGAAAAGGGGGAATTGTTGTATACTTCACATTGGTTTGTTCTCACCTCCGCCACCTCTGGGAGATTGTGGTTTTGCCCCTGCTAGTTTCACGCCTCTTTTTCTCCCCGCCCCCTACCCTAGGTACTGGGAGAGTCCCTCTCTGCCACTGGAGGAGAATGACAGAAGAACACTTTGCCCACTCGTGAATAAAGATTAAACTGCGTTCTCAGCTCAGACTTGTGTCTCTGGTCATCTCTGTTACTCGCCCGTGAAGCAAGCCCAGTTAAAACAACAATGTACTTTGTTAGAAAGTGAACCACCTGAGATGAAATTAGAGTATACTATGAAAGGAAAGGTCTCACCCGAGTAATGAAGCTGAAGGGTTGTCTTTCCACACGTGAAGTCTCTGGACACAGTCTGAAGTGAAGCATGTCGAGGTGGCAATTGTTGCATTGGTTAGGTTGTGATCGGCAGATGCAATATTATTTTATATGGATTGGGAGCGGCATACCATACTGGAAAGTGGGCCCTATCCAAGGGTTCCAGGACTGGGGGAAGTAGGGGCTCTATAGTGGAGATGTGAGGTTCCTGCTGTCTTAGGGTTCAAAAAGACAATCGATAGTTAATGTTATCATCACATCATTTGGTAATTGGGTTAACTTTGAAAAGTTCTTTTGTTAGGGTTTGCTGTACAGTATCCAGTATCTTGCATATAGCTGTGCTATTGGATGCTTCTGATCTACTTGGTCTAGGCTTTTGAGAGAGTCTGCATATCAAATACACAGCCTATATATTAAAAAGATTCACTTTGTGTTTTGAAAAACTTTGAGATATACAATTGATTTTCCCCCTCTCATATTAATTAACTAGTGACTTATATGTCTACATTTTGCTAGGAGTGTACATAAACACCATTCCCATCACCAAAAGACTGTGACCCATCCCGCCCACCCACTCCCACCCCCCACTGGCCCAGGGAGCTGCATGTCTACCCCTCACCACTGGGTTTTTACTTTGGTGCCCTACTTACAATTTGATCAGGTCCTGCTTTTAGTTTCCCTTTCAGATCTTCTTAGTCAACTTCTGTTGATGAGTGGGATCATCCCATACTCATCTTTATCTTTCTGACTTAGCTCACTTAACATAATTCCTTCTATCTCTGTCCAAGATGGGTCAGAGAAGGTGGGTTCATTGTTCTTGATAGCTGCATATTATTCCATTGTGTATATATACCACAACTTTCTCAGCCACTCATCTGTTGTTGGGCACCTGTGATGCTTCCAGGTTTTAGCTATTATGAACTGTGCTGCTATGAACATAGGAGTACACACCTCTTTTTTGTTGGGTGTTATGGATATATACACCAGTTTCTGTGAGAGAGAGCATATGTTCATATGTATCTATAAACTACTGCAAAATATATACCTGAAAGCAGAAGTACACTAGAGTTTGCAGTGAGTACCTCCCTAACACTTCCTCTCCACTATTCCAAGCTTTGGGTCCATGATTGCTCAACAATTTGTTTGGCTTCGTATGTTAACTCTCTTTTCAGTCACCAGGTTCCAGATACATCAGAATGCTGGCCAGGCTTCCCTGGATTGAAGACCCCACCAATGTGTCCTGGAGCTCCACTTCCCCAGAGACCCATCCTACTAGGGAAAGAGAGAGGCAGACTAGGATTATGGACCGACCAGTCAACGCCCATGTTCAGCGGGGAAGCAATTACAGAAGCCAGACCTTCTACCTTCTGCAACCCACAATGATCCTGGGTCCATGCTCCCAGTGGTATGGAGAATTGGAAAGCTATCAGGGGAGGGGGTGGGATATGGAGATTGGGTGGTGGGAATTGTGTGGAGTTGTACCCCTCCTACCCTATGGTTTTGTCAATTAATCCTTTCTTAAATAAAAAAAATTAAAATTAAAAAAATTAAAAAACAATGTACTCTTAGTCTCATCATATTTATAGACAAAACAAAGCCCTTCTAGTGGTTCCACAGTGTATGAAGTTGTCTTGACAAGATATTGAGTGGAGGCTGTCTCAGCTAATGTTTCAGGAGTGACTTGTGTATAGTCACTCTGGAAAGATGGATCCAGCTATCAATTCCCAGATCCTTCACTGCAGAGTAGGTAGAAGAAAGTATTGTGAAACAGCCCTTCCACTTTGGAGTTAAAGGATTATATTTTCCTTTGATCCAGGACTTGATAAAGACCTGTTGACCAGGATGAATAGCTATAGAAAAAGCATCTTTCCATTTTTAAGTTTCTTTTCCCCATTGGTGCAAGAGGCACTGGACTCTCTTAACTGGATAACGTGTTTAGTCATTGTTACTATTTATAGGTCTACTAAAAAAATCTGTAGTCAATAATATCCTGCCATAAATTATCTCAAAGGAGCTGTAAGTAATCCTTGGATGAGGCAAAGTACAAATCCTAAGAAGAGCCACAGGTAGTAAATCAAGCCATTTACCCTGTGTCTCCTAGCATAACTTAGCAGATGGATTTTTAAAATCCTATTCACCATTTATATTTTTCCTGATGACTGCAGATGCCATGTTGTATGTAAATGGTATTTAATTCCTAAGACTTTGGCTACTCCCTGAATGAAATGTGCTATAAAAGATGAACCACTGTCACTCTGCAGTCTCCTGGGAAGTCCAAAACAAGGAATAATCTGTTTTAATAAAGCCTTGGAAACTTCAATTGTCCTCTCTGTCTGGGATGGGAAGGCTTTAATCCATCCTGTGAGTGTCCACTAAGACCAGTAGAACCTTATACCCCCTTAAGGGAAGCATATGGACAAAATCCAATTGCCAATCTTCCCATGAAGCTCATACCTACAGGGATGCAGAGTTTACATAGGCTCCTGTGATGAATGTGGGCCCCAGATCAGATTGCAATATTTATATACTTTTCCCATATTTTGGAGCTACTCTCTTCCCTGATCCAGGTTTCTAGTACTATATCTCCCCCTAGTCAAAAGTTCTTTGCCTCTCCTCCCTTGATTTATTTTCCTTCAGGGTTATCACTGGGGCCCTGTGCCTACACTACGAACCCACTGCTCCTGGAGGCTATTTTTTCCCTTTTGTTGCCCTTGTTGTTTTTCATTGCTGTTGTTATTATTTGTTGTTAGTATTATTGTTGCTGAACAGGGTAGACAGAAATGGAGATAGGAGGGGATGACAGAGAGGGCGAGAGAAAGACACTTGCAGACCTGCTTCACTAATTGTGAAGCGATCCCCTGCAGGTGGGGAGGGGGGGCTCGAATTGGGATCCTTACGCTGGTCTTTGTGCTTTAAGCCATGTGTGCTTAATGCACTGAGCCACCACCCGGTGCCTATGATATTTTTTGAAAGCAGAGATGAAGTGGGAGTGGGAGGTAACACACTGTTATGCAAATTTATTTTATTTTATTATTTTATTTTTTCCTCCAGGGTTATTACTGGAGCTCAGTGCCTGCACTATGAATCCACTGCTCCTGGAGGCTATTTTTTCCCTTTTGTTATCTTTGTTGTTTGCTGTTATTATTGTTGGTATTGCTGTCATTGTTGGGTAGGACAGAGAGGAATGGAGAGAGGAGGGGGAGACAGAGAGAGGAGAGAAAGATAGACACCTGCAGACCTGCTTCACCACTTGTGAAGCGACTCCTCTGCAGGTGGGGAGCTGGGGGCTCGAACTGAGGTCCTTAAGCCAGTCCTTGCAATTTTGCAACATGTGCTCATAACCCACTGCACCACCAAACGGCACCCTAAATACATTTTATACTTGGGGCTCCAGAGTGTCAGGCTTAATCTCAGGCATCAACAGAACCCTTTCCATCACACCCAGTCCAAGTTTCACCCTGTGCTTGCTTCGTGTCTACTTGCTGTTGGACTGCTACTTCTCACCGGATATGTCTATGAGATATATGTATTCATCACTTTATAAAAAGTTGTATCTCTATTTCATCTTTTCATTTTTTCTTAGTGATTTAATAATGGTTTACAAGATAATAGGAGTGCATGGGTATAATTCTGTCAAGGTCAGAAATGGGAGGTAGTACCTGGGGGAACAAACACCATTGCACCATAACAGAACTCATATTCCCCCAGCACACTTATGTGCCTGAGGGAAGGAAATTCTTGCACAGGAAATGGGAGTGGTAACAGGTATAGGTCTGGCTTAGTTAGGATAAGAAGGTGGGGCTTAAACCTACATCCTTGAGCACAGTGTTTGGCTTAACCAGATGTGCCACTGCCTGGTGCCAACTTCTTTTTCTTTTATTAGTGATTTAATAGTGATCAACAAGATTGCGGGATAAGAAAGGTACAATCTCATACAAGTCATACCACCAGTGTGCCATATCCCATCCCTTCCATTGGAAGGTCCCCTATTCTTTATCCCTCTGGGAGTATGGACCAAATATCTCTATGAGTCACAGAAGGTCAGTGGTCTGGCTTCTGTAATTGCTTCTTCACTGGAAATGGGCATTGACAGGTCAATCCATATCCCAGCCTGTCTCTATCTTTCCCTGGTGGGGCTGAGATTTGGGGAAGTGTGTTTCAAGGATACATTGGTGAGGTCCTCTGCCCAAGGAACTCAGATTGAAGTCATGGTTGTATTTTTAAACTTTTGTCTATGATAGAGATCATCCCATATTCATCCTTCTCTTTCTGAATTATCTCATTTAACATGATTCCTTCAATCTTCACATGGCTTTAGGTAGTATATTTGTTTTGATGATGTTAGGTCTCCCAACTAATCATCATAGCATATCTTTATACTTCTTTGTGTCTTTTTCTATTTATTGAATAGTGACTCATAATTTTTAGTATACAAACCTTTCACTTCATTTGTTAGGCTTATTCCTAGATGTTTTGTTGTTTTGTTGCCATAGTAAAAGGGGTTGATTTCTGGATTTCTTCTTCTAATTTAGAATTAAATTAGGAATGTTTGGATAGGGGTATGCCACTGACTTCTGTATGTTAATTTTGTAGCCTCACACCTTACTATATTTCCTGATAATTTCCAAGAGCTTCCTACTGGATTTTTTAGGTTTTTCTATGAACAATATCATATTATCTGCCAATAGTGAGAGCTTGACTTCCTCTCTTCCAGTCTGTATCTCTTTAATTCCTTGTTCTTACCTGACTGCTATGGCAAGAACTGCCAATACTGTATTGAATAGTAATAGTGATAGTGGGCAGCCCTGTCTAGTACCTGATCTGAGAGGGAATGCTTTCAGATTTTTACCATTAGTATGATGTTGTCTGTAGATTTCTTAACCAACTTTCTAAACCACACCCATACCTGGTACTACTCTCATTTCCCTTGCAACCATTTCCTATGGGGAACATGTGTGCCTGGGGAACATGTGTTCTGGCATGGTTCAGCAGTGTCTGTGTTCCCCCAGGTACTTCCTGTCACTTTATAATCTGAACACATTGGTGACAAGATCAACTATTGAGAAATCCTTATGTCGGTCCTTGCGCTTTGAGCCACCTGCTCTTAATTGGCTGCACTACCACAGTATACAACCTGCTACTGAGAAATCTTAACCAGAAGTAGGCTATTTTCATACTTTCTATGTATGTCTCCCCAGGTATTTATATATTACATAAATAATAACAGTACATTTATAGTAGGGAATCAAGACAGAAACTAATTTAACCAAGTCATCAAAATAACCATTACTTATATACACAGCATTCACATAATCCTGAGATTGCACATAGAAGGGTAAAACACTGTGTTAGCCTTTCCAGTAACATATAAGCATGATCAAATCATTATAACATATTAGAAAAGCCTAATGTCGAGAGAGACAGAGTCAAGATGGCAACTTGGAGGCAGCTGCTGGCGTGCGCTCCGACAACAACCACTGACTAGGGTAGGATACTGGGCCACCAGCAGGGTGGTGAATAAGGGGTCCTAAGTGTGAAAACAAGGAGGTGACTACAGTTCAATTTGGGATAGAAAACAGAAAAAAGAAAGAAAAAATTTTATTATTTCTGAAGCACACCTCTCCCCCCACCCCATAATCAGATGCCAGGGGCTGGAGAGCTGCTACTAGCAGGCTCCCTGCTGAGATTTTTTCTTTACCAAGATTCCTGGCTCACCAGGAGTGAGATTCCAATTCTTTTCCTTTCTGATTCCTTTCTCTCTCTTTTTTTTTCTTTCTAAGTGGCTCAAGTTCAATTGGAGTGACAAAATATCTGACCAATCAGAGCCTGACCCCTGCTTGGGAAAGACTACCTGGAGGATTTTTTTGTTTGTTTGTTTCTTTAACAATTGGCTGTCTTTGCTCAGGCTGCCTAAGTCAATCTGGAGCCTTTCAAGCTGCAGACTGACAGGGTTTTTTACTCTGTTCTATTTTATTATTACTATTATATATACACTTGTACCTTCCCCCCCTTCAGGTTGACCAAAATTGACTCTTAGTGTATTTTCCATTGCTAGGTGACTGGGTGTCCTATCCATTGTGAGAGGAAATTGTTTCACTCTACCTACCTCCTCTATCCACTCTCCCCATTCTCCCTCCTCCTAGCTAATTAAAAAAAAAAAAAAACTTTTTTAACTTTTTTATTTTTTTCTCATTCTTGTCTTCTTTTCTTCCTCCTTCTTCTGCTTTCTGAATTCACTGATACTCATTTGTGAATTATTTTGGGGAAGAAATCTGACTCAGAGTGGACTCTCTTTGTGTGTGTCTCTTCTATACTTCCCTTTCTCCTCTTGCTACCCATAGAATTTACAGTGAACAGTAGATTTGAATAATTGTCAATTATTCCTTCCCCTGTTTTCCTTTCTCTTTCTTTTTCATTTGGATTTGGTTGCTATTTTTCTTGGACTAGAAGCGTTGTTTGGCTAACTGATATTGGTTAAACTGCTTCAGTCCATGCTTCAGTTACTATTGTAATTTCTGAGGTTGGTGACTATATTTGTCATAAAGGTAGTTAGTACAGCATGGCGTGTACTAAAAACATAATAACTGAAGAGCAACAGATCATAAAAATAAAAAACACATCAATAAAAAATGGATAAACCAAGTGAAAATAAAAATGCTACTACAATGAATCAAGACAGGAGCCCAGAAGGAACTCCAAATCATTCAGAAGTAACCATAGATAATAAAGTATGCAAGCAAGAGTAAACCTAATAATCACAAAAATGTTGACAACTATAGAGGAAAGGGCTATCAGAATTAGGGAAACAACAGATGAGACCCTCAAGGAAAACGCAAGCTACCTCGAGGTAGTTAGAGAATCAATAGCTGAAATAGCTGAACTAAAAGGTCACTTAGCAGAACAAGCAAATACTATAACTTAACTGAAGAAAGAAGCTGAGGGAAAGGACAGCAGACTAACAGAAGCAGAAAACAGAATTCTCCCAATAGAGGTTGAGCTAAAGAAAACTAAGAAAGAGGCAAAAGAGTAAAAGAGCTCAAAAAGAGATTGAAAGACACTGAAAACAAAAACAGAGACATATTGGATGATCTCAAAAGAAGTATAATTCGTATAATTGGCCTGCCAGAGGAGAAATACAGGAAGGGGAAATAAACATTCTAGAGGAAATTATAGAAGAAAACTCCCCAGACCTGAACAATGGAAAGGACATTAAGATTCAAGAGGCCAAGACAGTCCCAAACAGAATAAACCCAGACGAAAAGACACCAAGTCACACTATAGTTACAGTGAAAAGGAGAAAGGACAAAGACAGGATCCTAAAAGCTGAAAGAGGAAAACAAAATGTCACATAAAGGGGAAAAAACCGTAAGACTATCAGCAGACTTCTCCACTCAAACTCTAAAATCCAGAAGAGAATGACAAGATATCTATCAAGCACTGAATGAAAAAGGGTTTCACCCAAGGATAATATATCTTGATAGACTGTTATTCAGACTAGATGAAGGTATCAAAACCTTCTCAGAGAGACAAAAGTTAGTGGAGGCAACCACCACCAAGCCTGCCCTGAAAGAGGTTCTAAAAGATGTCTTATAAACAAAAACATTACCATAATACTTGCCATATATCAGAGAAAATTTTAAAAATTGTTGAATAATGCCACTACAATACATTCAATCCATAATATCAAAAAAGTAAATGGCTTAAACTCACCCATCAAAAGGCACAGAGTCGTAGGATGGATCAGAAAACATAACCAAACCATATGCCTCTTGCACGAATCCCATCTGTCCCAACAAGATAAACACAGACTTAAAGTCAAAGAATAGAAAACTATAATACAGGCTAATGGACAACAAAAAAGGACATGAATAGCCACTCTTATCTCTGATACAATAGACTTCAAATTATATAAAGTAATAAAAGATAAAAAAGGCATTACATAATGATTAGAGTATCAGTCAGCCAAGAAGACTTAACAATAATTAACATCAATGAACCCAATGAGGGACCATCTAAATACATCAAACACCTACTGAAAGAACTAAAAAAATACATCAACAGTAATACAATAAGAGGGAGAATTTAACACTCTACTCTCACACATAGACAGATCAATGAAGCAGAGAATCAACAAAGAAACAAGAGAATTAAATTAACAGATGGACAGACTAGACCTCCTGCACATTTTCAGAGTCTTTCACCCAAAAAATCTGGAATACACATTCTTTTCAAATCCAAACAACACAACTCAAGGATAGAGCAAATGTTATCCCACAAAGACAGCATCAGCACATTCAAGAGTATTGAAATAATCATAAGTATCTTATCAGACCACAGTGGACTAAAGCTAACATTTAACGACAAACAGAAAATTACTAAAAGACTCAGAATTTGAAAACTGAACAACATACTGCTTAAGAACCATTGGGACAGAGGGGTACTCAAGCAAGAAATTCAAATGTTCATTGAAATAAATTAAAATGAAGACACAAGCTATCAAAATATTTGGGACAGAGCTAAAGCAGTATTGAGAGGGAAACTCATAGCCATACAATCACATATTAAAGAACAAGAAATAGCTAAAAAAAAAAAAATGGCCTTACTGCACACCTCAAGGACTTAGAAGAAGAGGAACAAAGGAACCCTAAAGTAACCAGAAGGACAGAAATCACTAAATTAAAGCAGAAGTAAACAACATAGAAAATAAGAGAACCATACAAAATATCAATGAAGACAAATGTTGGTTTTTTTGAAAAATTAAACAAGATTGACAAGCCCCTAGCCAGACTCACTAAAAAAAAGGGAGGACGCTCAAATTAATAGAATTGTAAATGATAGAGGAAATATCACAACTGACACCACAGAAATCCAGGAAATCATGCAAAACTTCTATGAAGAACTGTATGCCATCAAGCTAGAGAATCTGGAAGAAATGGAAAAATTCCTAGAAACGTATGCCCTTCCAAAACTGAACCTAGAAGAACTACAAAATCTAAATGCACCAATCACAGACAATGAAATAGAAACAGTTATTAAGAATCCCCCCAACAACAAAAGTCCTGAACCAGATAGCTTCACAAACTATTTCTACAAAAACTTCAGGAAACAGTTAATACCCATACTTCTAAAGCTTTGCCACAAGATTGAAGAAACAGGAACACTACCTTCCACCTTCTATGAAGCCAACATCACCCTGATACCAAAACCAGATAGGGCCACAACAAAAAAGGAAAACTATAGAACAATATCTCTGATGAACATAGATACCAAAATATTAAACAAGATCCTGGTCAACCGGATACAGCAGTATATCTAAAAGATTTTTCATTTACACCAACTGGGATTTAGCCCAGGAATTCAAGGCTGGTTCAACATATCTAAGTCAATCAATGTCATTCACCACATCAATAAAAGCAAAAGCAAAAAACATGATTATCTCAATAGATGCAGAGAAGCCATTGACAAAGTCCAACACACATTCATGCTCTAAACACTACAAAAAATGGGAATAGAAAGGAAATTCCACAAGGTAGTTGAATCCATATATAGAAAATCTACAGCCAACATTATACTCAATGGACAGAAGCTGAAATCATTCCCCCTCAAATCGGGGAATAGACAGGGATGTCCACTATCACCATTACTCTTCAACATAGTATTGGAAGTTCTTGCCATAGCAATCAGGCAAGAAAAAGAAATCAAAGAAATACAGATTGGAAGGGAAGAAGTCAAGCTCTCACTATTTGCAGATGATATGATAGTATACATAGAAAAACCTAAAGAATTCAGGAAAAACTACTGGAAGTTATTAGACAATATAGCAAGGTGTCAGGCTACAAAATCAATGTACAAAAATCAGTGGCATTTCTTTATGCAAACACTAAATCTGAAGAAGAAGACATCCAGAAATCACTCCCATTCACTTTTGCAGCAAAATCAATAAAATACATAGGAATAAAGCTGAGCAAAGAAGTGAAAGACTTGTATACTGAAAACTATGAGTCACTGTTCAAATAAATAGAAACTGATACCAAGGAATGGAAAGATAACCCATGCTCACTGATTGGAAGAATAAATAATATCAAAATAAATATTCTCTTCAGAGCCATATACAAATTTAATGCAATACCCATCAACGTTCCACTAAGCTTCTTTAAGAGAATAGAACAAAAAACTGCAATCATTTATATGGAACCAGAAAACACCTAGAATTGCCAAAACCATCTTGAGGAAAAGAAACAGAAATGGAGGCATCACCCTGCCAGATCTCAAACTATATTATAAGGCCACGGTCATCAAAACAACATAGTACTGGAACAAAAATAGGCACAGTGACCAATGAAACAGAATTGAAAGCCCAGAACTAAACACCCACACCTATGGATATCTAATCTTTGATAAAGGGGCCCAAAGTATTAAATGGAGGAAGGAGACTCTTTTCAATAAATGGTGCTGAGAAAACTGGGTTGAAACATGCAGAACTATGAAACTGAACCCCCTTATATCACCAGAAAAAAATCAACTCCAAATGGATCAAGGACATAGATGTTAGACCAGAAACTACCAAATTCTTAGAGGAAAACATTGGTAGAATACATTTCCATCTAAACCTCAAGGACATCTTTTGAGGAAACAAACTAAATTGCAAGGAAGACTAAAGCAGAAACAAACCAATGGCACTACAGTAAATGGAAAAGCTTCTGCACAGCCATACTAACTATCGCATAAACAAAGACAACCCTCACAGAATGGGAGATCTTCACATGGTATACATCAGACAAGAGACTAATCACCAAAATATACAAAGAGCTCAGCAAACTTAGCACCAAAAAAGCAAACGATCCCATCCAAAAATGGGAAGAGGATATGAGCAAAACATTTACTTCAGAGGAGATCCAGAAGGATAACAAACATATGAAAAATTGCTCCATGTAGCTGATTGTCAGAGAAATGCAAATAAAGACAACATTGAGATATCACCTCACTCCTGTGAGAATGGCATACATCAAAAGGACAGCAGCAACAATGCTGGAGAGGCTATGGGGACAGAGGAACCTTTCTGCACTGCTGGTGGGATAATAAATTGGTGCAGACTCTCTGAAGAGCAGTCTGGAGAATTCTCACAAGGGTAGACATGGACCTTCCATATGACCCAGTAAGTCTTCTCTTGGGGATATGCCACAAGGATTCCATAATGCCCAACCAAAAAGATATGTGTACACCTATGTTCATAGCAGCACAATTCCTAATAGCTAAAACCTGGATACAATCCAGGCTCCCAACAACAGATGAGTGGCTGAGAAAGCTGTGGTATATATATACACAATGGAATGCTATGCAGCTACTAAGAGCAATGATTCCACCTTTTTTGACCCATCTTGGATGGAGCTAGAAAAAATTATGTTAAGTGAGCTAATTCAGAAAGAGAAAGATGAGTATGGGATGATCCTACTCATCAATAGAAGTTGAGAATGAAGAACAGAATTGGACACTAAAAGCAGGATCTAACTAAATCTAGAGTAGGGCACCGAAGTAAAAACCCTGTGGTGAGGGTGGCCCTTCCGCTCTCAGGGAAGGGGGCGGAGGGTGGGCAGGGACACAGTCTTTTGGTGGTGGGAATGGTGATTATGTACACTCCTATCAATTTGTAGTCATATAAATCACTATTTAATTAATATGAGAGGGTAAAGATTGATTTTATGTCTCAAACTTTTAAAATCACAGACTTTGTCTTTAAAACATAGGGTGAGTCTTTGATATGTTGACTCTCTCCAAAGCCTAGACCAGGGAGAACAGAGGCAACCGGTGGCAAGCTATATACAAGATGTTTGGCATTATAGAGCAAATCCTAACAAAGGAACTTTTCAAAGTTAACCCAATTACCAAATAATGTGATGATAACAATAATTATCTATTGTCTTCTTGAACCTAAGACATCAGAAACCTCACATTTCCACTACAGAGCCTATATTTCCCCCAGTCCTGGAACCTTAGGGTGGTGCTCACTTCCCTGCATGCTTCTCTCAATTCATATCAAATAATATTGCATCCTCCGATCAAAACCTAATCAACACAACGAGTGCCACCTCAGCATGCTTCACTTCAGACTGTGTCCAGAGACTTCAGGTGTGGAATGACAACCCTTCAGCTTAATTATTTGGGTGAGACCTTTCCTTTCATAGTATTCTCTAATTCCATTCCAGGTGGTTCACTTCCTAACAAAATCCCAAAACCTATATATAGACCAGGTCCCATGAGATAGAGCATATTTTTACGCTTATCCATAAACTAGGGCAAAATGTATACCTGAAAGCAAATTACACAATAGTCTGTAGCGAGTACCCCCCAACACTTCATCTGCACTATTCCAGCCTTTTGGTCCATAATTGTTCAACAATTTGTTTGGTTTTGTTTGCTAACTGTCTTTTCAGCCACCAGGTTCCAGATGCCAGCATGAGGCCGACCAGATTTCCCTGGACATAGGAATCCACCAATGTGTCCTGGAGCTCCACTTCCCCAGAGACGCACTCTACTAGAAAAAGAGAGAGGCAGACTGGAAGTATGGATCGACCAGTCAACTCCCATGTTCAGTGGGGAAGCAATTACAGAAGCCAGACCTTCCACCTTCTGCAACCTACAATGACCTTGGGTCCATACTCCCAGAGGGATAGAGAATGGGAAAGCTATCATGGGAGGGGATGGGATATGGAGATCTGGTAGTGGGAATTGTATGGAGTTTTACCCCTCCTATCCTATGGTTTTGTTAATGTCTCCTTTTTAAATAAATTAATTAATTTTAAAAAAGGAAGCTTACTAAATCATTGAAGTCTTATCAGAAAGGCATGAAGATTTAATCTGAGTTGTGAATTTTTTAGCATAATAAAGAATAAAGTGGAAAAAAAAAGAAAACAATAAAAGCCTAATGTCAGGCTCTTCTACAAAATTAACCAGTTAATGGTCTTCAAAAGTGCAGTGTTATAAAATATACAAACTTGAAGAGTTGTCACAGAATGGGAGAGACTATGAAGATATGACACTGCACTGTAATACAAGGTTCTGAATTGGTGTCTGGAATAGAAAAGGCATATCAGTGGTAAAAATGGTGAAATCTGAATAAACTCTTTTAGGTTACTTAATAGTATGGTGTCAAGTTTATTTTCTGAGTTTTGATATTTTTGACATAGATATATAAGATATAAGCATACTAGTGATGGTAAGTATACAGAAATGCTATGTAATACTTCTATAATTAGTCTAAAGCTACCTAGAATTATTGCTTCCCAAAATTGTCTTCTCCAAGAAAACAAAATGAGTTAAGTCCAGTAATGGAAAATATCAGATTGGATAAGAGTGCCTCATACAAAATAAATGCAACTGAACACTATAACATGGTCTGAAGAATAAGAAAGTGGTATATAAGTCAACTCTCTCTAGTACCTATCAGTGTTACTTGTGTTAATTGTCACTGATTTTAAGTACACACCACTTAAGTGGACCTTCTGTGGTAATTATGTAGGCTGTCTGCTTAAATATCAGAATACTGAAAATAACATATAAGTAGATCCATATAAGAAAAATGAGATGTCCTAAATTTACTTTCCTGGAAGCCAAGTTTATTATGTCAGACACCACTTAAGTTAATCAGAAGATTTAGAATAAGTCATTATAAAGTCAGATTACCTTTGAATTGCTTAAGATATATGAGAACTCATGAAATTTCTTTAAATTGTTCTTAGTAAGTTTCCAAAAGCACTAGTGTGGAAAATAGGATGGTAAGTGTAAGAGATGTTATGAACACCTAGAAAGTACTCAGTCTAACTATACTTAAATCTAAGTGAAGACTTTCATAAATTTCACTGATTTCCGAAGACAATTATACATTATAGATCACGGAAGCTAACACATGTTACTAAATACTTTACATATTGCTTTAATTTTCTTTCCTTTTTTGTTATTAGTGATTTATCAGAGTTTTAGAAAATTATAAGTGATTTATCAGAGTTTTAGATAAGTGATTTATCAGAGTTTTAGAAAATTATAAGATTTCAGCAGTGCAGTTTCAAATCCACACTTGTGTGTATAAAAGTTTTGTTGGCACATTGCTTTACTTAACATTATTAATCCTCAAAATGATACAAAGTATGTGGTAATACTATCTTCATCACTAACAGATAAGGAAAATACTCTCTACAGAAGTTAAAGAAATGGCCAGCTTCACAGTCAATATGTAATAGAAAACATTTTTTAGTTTTATTATCTTTATTTACTATCTGCCTCTGCCCTCATCTAGATTTTTTAAATTATCTTTATTTTATTTACTGGATAGAGACAGCCATAAATTGAGAGGGAGGGGAGATAGGTAGTGAGTGAGACAGAGAGACCTGTAGCACTGCTTCAACACTTGTGAAACTTTCCTTCTGCATGTAGGAACTGGGGGCTTGAACCCAGGTCCTAGTGCATTGTAACATGTGCCACCATCTGGCCCTACAACATCTTCAGGCCTACATAGTCAAAGTCCAGGGCTTGTGATTATAATTACTATGATATACTACTTCATGAAGTCAGAGTCTCATTTTTGAATTGCCTATGAATTGGGCCCGTATTTAGAAATGTGAAGTTACACAGTATTAGTTTTCTATTTTTAGTCTAGTGTATTACTAATATTATGCCTTTTGATTAAGCATATTATATACCCAGTTTGAGCATTTATAAAAATAGCATTTTTCTAGCAGTTGACGACATGCTCCTGGTATAGTCCAAACATTTAAGCATGAAGCAGAGTCAGGAGGTGTTGTATCAGTGCACTTTATCACTTGAGTTTTAAAAATGTCCACAAATTGTATCTCTGAGACAACTGCCATATAAAAAATTTCCTCAGTAGATTTTTTCCAAATAACTCCTATGTAATTATGAGAAAACTCAACTGAGAAGCTACCCAAGCAAACCCAGAGAACTATGAGAAAATCAGCTCCAACCCTATATTTAGCTGTCACAAAGTGTAACTACCACAGTGTTGAAAGTTCTGCTTTGAAATTGATGAACTTGGGACAAAGGAACCCTCCTGCATTGCTGGTGGGAATATAAAATGGTCCAACCTCTGTGGAGAGCAGTCTGGAGAACTCTCAGAAGGATAGAAATGGACCTACCCTATGACTTTGCAATTAAACTCCTAGGAATATATCCTAAGGAACTAAACACACCCATCCAAAAAGATCTGTGTTATACCTATGTTCATAGTAGCACAATTTGTAATAGCCAAAACCTGGAAGCAACCCAGGTGTCCAACAACAGATGAGTGGCTGAGCAAGTTGTGGTATATATACACACTGGAATACTACTCAGGTATTAAAAATGGTTATTTCACCATTTTCAGCCCATCTTGGGTGGAGTTTGAAGAAATCATGTTAAGTGATTAGTCAGAAACAGAAGGATGAATATGGGATGATCTCACTCACAGGCAGAAGTTGAAAACAAAATCAGAAGAGAAAACACTAAGCAGAACTTGGACTGGAGTTGGTGTGTTGCACCAAAGTTAAGTAAAAGACTCTGGGATGGGTAGTGGTGAGAGTTCAGGTCCTGGAACAGGATGGCAAAGAACCTAGTGAGATTTGTATTCTTATGTGGAAAACTGAGAAATGTTGTGCATGTACAAACTATTGTATTTACTGTTGACTATAACACATGAATCCCCCAACAAAGAAATAAAAATAAATAAAGATAATAAAATAATTTAAAATAAATAAAAAGAAATTTATGGCTTTCTTATGTTAAGTCGTTGTTCTACAATAATTTAGAATATTTTAGAAAATTGTACTCTCTTCAGTCAGAAGGTTTGAGTAGTAAAGAAGGATAGATTTCAGTCATTAACCAGGATCACTTAACTCATTTACTCTACAAAAGGTCCACTCTCAGCACTTGAGAGGATCTTACTTCAGTATCCACAATTTTGAGTTAACATCAGTTTTAATTATAGAAAGTACATACTTTGTACTTACATGAACATATAAAAGGTTTACTGAACAACTTTGCTGATGAACCTAGCTGGAAAGCATTGACTAATTCATTGAAGGTCAAAATCCAATTCAAAATATTATCAGTAGACTAAAACCAACAAAAATTCAATTACACAAATACAAGATGGGGAAAGCTTAAATTGACAGTAACATTTGATGTTAAAACATCTTGGGAATTTCAGTTGACTACAAATGTAGTTGAGTCAATAGTGTGCTGTGGCCTCTGAAATGACTAATTTTGGAGGTTATACTTTAAATTAATGAAAACTAAGTCCAGTTATTTTCTATACATAGGGCTGATAAGGCCAAAATGGAACACTTACATTCTGAGAGACCATGACAACTTCAGAAATTTTTAATAGACAGGGCTTTGGATGTTCAAGTACTTAGGGATAAAATGTCCATAATTCATTTGAAGTTATTTCAGTAAAATTAAAAGTATATAAAGCAAGTATAGCAAATCTTAATATAAGTGAGGAAGCATATGAGAGCTCATTGTATGAATCTATTTTTGTATGATTGAAACTCTTATGATAAATAGTAAAAGAGGTCTCAGTGAGGCAATCTAATTGGTGGCTAGGAAGTCTAAGTAAATTATCTTAAAGCTTCATTTTTATAACATGTGCTTTTTATTCTTATTTGAAGTGTTTAACATAGAAATTAATGGAAAGTGTTGAGAGGAATAAAGTAAAGCCCTTTCCAAAGATCTCTTATTATATTAAAAAAAAACTAGTATAAAATCTGGAAAAGGGCAAGAGATTGTCTCACTTAATGATGGCCTTTTTGATCATTTCCAGGCCACCCCATACCCTGAGGCCTTAGTCAGGGAATCCTTGGATTGTGTCACAGATACAATGGGCCTAGACCACTAATAGACCCTTCTTCCCAACATCACTAGTCACTTCCATCAGGAATGTCATATTTTTTTTTAATTTTTTATTCTTAAGCCATCTTGTAGGCTTCTTCAGAATTTTGCCCTCATTATGAACTAGCAGTGGTAGGGACTCCCTGTTGTTTTCACCGGGCTAGTTTCACGGGTAGGTAACAGATGACCAGAAACACATGGCTGAGCTGAGAACACAGTTTAATCTTTATTCATGAGCGGGCAAACAGTCCAACACCTAATCACCACACCATGTGCTCCTCTATCTTTCTCCTCCTGCAGCAGAGAGGAACTCAGGAAGTACGTAGGGTAGGGGGCGGGGAGAAGGGAGAAGCACGAAACTAGCAAGGGCTAAACCAAATCTCCCAGAGGTGGGGGGAGTGAGACCAAACCAATGTAACAGACAAGACCATATAAATAGACCACAATGTCAACCAATGTAACATAAGCAGAACTACATCCCAGAAGCGGAACTAGATGCATACCAACAACTGCCCCACTCTCTGAATGGATGGGTCATCCTTCCCTGCCACTCCAGGAAAACTAGTCCTGAAATGAGGGCAGCCTAGAATGTTCCCAGCCGTGACCATAGACTGTGAACACAACTGACAGGGACTTGGAGGTTATATAGGCTTCTTGTGAACACAATTGACAGGGACTTGGAGGTTATATAGGCTTCTTGTGAACACAATTGACAGGGACTTGGAGGTTATATAGGCTTCTGTGATAATTATGAATATATATGTGTCCTGTGTCAGATCAATGTGGTAAAAATTTAATTGTATTTATATATTTTCTTCAAGTTTGGGAGCTATTCCTGCCATGATCCAGCTTTCTAGTCCTAGTCTCACCTCCAACAGCATCTTCCCAGACAATATTTTTAGACTGCTTTCATGTTATCAAGCTCCAGCAAAAATTACCAAAGTCATGTGACCCAAGGGACATAACTTAAATGGACTTCCTAGCTTCTTACCACTGTAAAATCCCCATTCTCATCTGATCTAATCTACTTTTTGGTTCCTGTTTATTAAATATTTTGTCCTGCTTTATATCTTACAGCCTTTCAGTCACCAACTTGCAGATGTTATTATGATTTCATCCTGCCTTTCCTAGGCAGATTACCTCACCAATGTGTCCCCAAACCTCACCTCTCCTGCACCCTACCCCAGGCTGGGGATATGGATCAACCTGACAATGTATATATCCAGCAGAGAAATAATTACAGAAGCCAGACCTTCCATCTTCTGAACTCCAGAAAGAGTTTTGGTCCATACTCCCAGATGGGTAAATGATAGGGGACGATGACCAGAGGACTCTGAACTCCAATTCCATCAAAACTCATAGAGATAGAAGGAAAAAAAAAACTACATTCAGAAGTAGTAGGAGATAGGACCATAGGAAAAATATATATAATAGTCACTCAATATCTGTGATTTTGGGATAATTATGGCAGTTTCCAATAGAGGGAATGGGGTCACAGAACTCTGGTAGTGGAAAAGATATGGAATTATACTGTTATCCTTTAATTTTGTAAATCAATACTAAATAACTAAAAAAAAATCTAGTAAGTCCCTCAGTTTAGACATTTAAGAGACAAAAGAAAAAAATGTAAGATAAACAGAATATTAAGAGTCCTGGTACAAGCCACTGCTCACCAGCTTCAGCAATACAAAGTGGTAAAAAATCAGTCTCATGAGGAGTCTTTAGTTAATACTAATCATCTACCTTCAGCTAACACAAGTCTAATTCCCAAATGTCTTAAATTCCTTTTACTCCAATTGTCTCTACAAGTTCCAATCTTTTAGTGTTCATCGTTGTCTGGATTCCTGACTTATTAAAGGTCTATATATCCCCTAATATGACTCAATGTTCTACTTAAACAATGAACTTCAAGTCCTCTTACTCTTACCATGTCTTCTAAAATTCAGTCTACCGTCAGCAAATTCCTCTATATACTCAGCATTTAATTGATTTTCTTGTCCTAATGGAATTTTAACTCTTCCCTGAAGTCTTCACATTCATGCAGCCCTTTGACTTTGTGCGTGCTTTATTTCCCATGGCCCTTGTATCATTCACTGATCCTTGATGTGAAAGAGTGTCCTCCTTACTCATTGCCAAGATCAAAAGCAAACTCCTACTGCTTATCTTATTAAACTTATTGGGAACATTTGACTCAGTCTTTCTTTTTGAAACATGTCTTAGTTTCTCTAACTATACTGTCTCCTGGTTTTGTTCTCCTACCTCTCAGCTACTTTTTTTTCAGTCTCTCTGGCTTGCTTTTTTATATCTCCCCAAAATTTAACTGTTGCAGTACTCCAGCATCCATATATATATATATATATATATATATATATATTTCCATATACATGTATATTAGATACTGCAAATATAACTCTTGATCCTGTCTTCTCCAACCTATTCATCATGCATTCTTCTCTATTATAGTACCACCCACCATCCTAATATCAAGGTCCAAACCCAGATATCATCTGTGATTTCTACTTGTTCCTCATCTAACATATTTATCCATCAATAAATTCCAAGCTAGTTTCCTACCACTTCCAAGTTAATCACTTCTTATCTGGGTTATATCAAGAATTACATAACTGTTCTCATGGTTTGAATCCTATTCCCTCGTCTCTTCACCATAAAATGGCAAGAGGTATCTTTTTAAAAACAACTCATATCAATGCACTTCTTTATTTGAAATTTTCCAGTGGCTTAAGGTCATGATTAGACTAAAATGCAAAGTTTGTACTGACTTTTCCCTCAGTCTGGATTGCTCCCTTACTTTATTCAGACTATTATTCAAATGTCACTTCTTCAAAAGGCATTTATATGACCACCCTACATAAAATAGCACCCCCATATCTCTTTTCCTTGCTCTGTATTTCGTGATAAGTTCCATTACATCAGTTATTATTTGCTTACTTATTTATGTACAGGTAAGAACCTGTCTCTTGTTTCAAAGAAGCTAACCTATTGACTCTGGTACACAGTATTTTATCAATTGAGAGAAGAAAACAGGATTATCTGGAAACCATAACATAGTATATAAGGGGGAGAGAGTACTGTAATGGCTCAGTCTTTAAAATTCAGAGGCCTTTTCCTAATCCAGTAAAAGTAATAAGCATTCACTAAAATCTTTAGGATAAAATTTACAGAAAGGCAGGAGAAGGCACTTATTAGTAGGACTAATATTTAGTAGAAGTCATCTCTATTCCATATTTTATACAACATTCTGAATATGAGTTTTTATTATACTAATTTATTTAATATTTACAATTATATAAAGTAGACTCAATTATTATTACCCCATTTTACATATGAAAAAATTAATCTCCTTTGAGTTCAATATGGGGGCTCTTTACTATATTATACTGCCTGGAAATGCTTCAGATGAACAACATGAACAGACAGAGAGATTGTCAAATTACTCAATGCACAGGGTTGTCCCCACCTGTAGGAGGAAAGCTTCACAGGTGGTGAAGCAGTGCTTCAGGTGTCTCTCTCTGTCTCTCTCACTCTCTGTCTCCCTCTTCCTCTCAATTTCTGGATGTCTCTATCCAATAAATAAAATAAAGATAAAAAATTTTTTTAAAATGAATGAACTGAAATTTGAAAAGTGTTTTATAAATTAGGTCTTGTTCTTTCTTGACGATCTTAAACATTCATATTCACAGGTGATTAACTCAATACCAGCCTACCAACTGATGAATGACAGAAAACCAAGCTAATTTCACCATCCATATTAACAACCAGCCACCAACATATGAGTGAGGTCAATTGAAATAAATGGGTGTGTGAACCCATTGAAACACATGAAGCAGAGACAACCCCATACAAGTACAGTCCAAACAAACCATTAATAAATAAGTGGTTTTGTTTTGAAGCCACAAACCTCTGAGATATTTTGTTATGCATAAAGTCCTAGGTGATAACAATGATTTATTTACAGAGAAGTAAATGAAGGCTCAAAGATGTTATATAAATTTACTGAAAGAAGACTACAGTCAGTCTGTAGTAGAAGGAAATTTTTAATGTAGATCTACATATCACCTATTTTAGTATTTAAATATGCTCTTCAAGGTAAGCATACTATTATCACTATTGTTTTAACAATGAGGAATTATATGCAAGTAAATTAAACATGTTCAAAATAACAAAAATAATAAATAGTAAAGTCAAGATTTACACTTAACTGTGCTTTATTTTGTGAGTTTCACAACTTCAGTCTTTAGGTCCTGGTACTTTGATGGTCACCGCTTATTATTCCCTAAAGAAAAAATCAGATAACTCTAGCACTGTATTAGTGATTTGTAAGTGTGTATTTTAAAATGCAATACACAACTTTAAATGCACAAGCATAAAAATCATAAAGTAGAAAGATCAATAGAAAAGAAACTGGCTTGGAAATATGAATGATTAAAAAAACAACAATAAGAAAACATTGGAAAATGGATCTAGGCTTATAAATAGGAGATAAGAAAGCTTGTTAAAATAGTCAAAGCACTAAGAGGAGTATATTATAAAACAGGAGCTCATGAGAACTATGTTTTAATCTGGAACTGAAATAGCTCGTAGGCACTGACTCAAACTGAGGAGAAAAGTATTCATTAACACTAAAAAGCAATGCATTCTAGTGCCTATCATATTTACAATGAGTCCTTCTACTGACTTTATGCTGTCTACATGCTGCCTGACATTGCAATTATTACGATTGGATAAAAAGAGCATGGAAGAAGAGAGGGATCATTAAGACCTATTGATGATGGCATGGGAAAAGTACTGACCTGCAACTAAATAGTCAAGTGACCTTGGTTGTTGCTTGACCTCTACATATCTTAATTCCCTGATCTCTTGTAAAAATTCAAGATTAGTTGATTATATATACACACTTAATTTTAATTTAATTTATTTATTTTGGATAGAGATATAAGTTTGGAATGGGGATTTAGAGATGGAGAAAGAGAGAGACTTGCAGCACTGTTTCATCATATACAACCCCCCCCTGAAGCTGAACACCAGGGGCTTGAACCAGGATCCTGTGCATTGTAATATGTGCTCTCTGCTTGATGTGACACCACCTGGCACTAGTTGACTATATTAAAGAGAAACAGTGGTGATTTGTCACTGCTGAGGGTCAAAATAATTAACAAATCAGCTCAGATAACAGCATTCCTTAATTCACTCAACAAACATTTATCTAGCACCAACTGTGTGTTAAGTTTGTTCTTGTCCTTAATATCATAATTCAGTAGTGGAAAGGGATATGTCAACAAATTGTTACAATTAAGTATGATAATCCCTACAATAGACAAGCAAAGTATATGTAGATGTATAACTAATGACAAGAATGTTGATGCATGGGCACTAAGAATTAGATGAACTGGAATTCAGTCTCAACATAGCTGTTCGCTAACTATTTGATCTTAAGCAAATCACTAATTTTTCTGAACCTCAGTTGCTTCCTATAGTCTCACCAAAATGTACACTGAAACTAAAATTTTAGTTAATTTTAGCCATAATGCAGTCATTTGAAGACTGAAGATTAAAGAGGGCTTTAGAAGGAATAAGATATTAGTAAATATTAGAAGTACCAAGATAACCAAATGGAGCATATATACTTCCTTCCTCCTCCTGAAATAACAACAAAGTTACAACAACCTATGAAAAAAATCCTGAAACTCAAGAAAATTTTCACAGAAACAGGGCTAAATGTTATCATCCAGGTGGTATGAACATAGAGAAAAACTTCTCCAAGAAGAAAAACTCCACACAAGTCACAATAAGGAAAATATTTCTAAAGTATAGAACTTTAATCTGGGAAACAGAAAGTTAAGTTGTACTGAATTCCCAGAACTCCAATCCTATTATAATTTTATACTTAAAACTTTACAACAATTGGTGACAAGAAACTAAAAGTTATAAACCTAGCAAGGTCAAAGCAGCAAATTATTGCTGAGAGCACCTCTGGTGGAGAGCCATGTTGAAATTGAACCTCTTTTTTTTCAGAATTTCATTAATTTTTATTGTGCACCAACTAGTTTATATTTTAGTTTGTTACAAAGAAAACGCTAAGAAAATTATAACCATATCCCCCATAGGTGACCATAATAGTTTTCTCATTTTAAATATGGGTTGTGTTGTGTCTGGTTGTTTATTTTATGTATGGGTGTTCAATTCTCTAAATTCCACATATGAGTGAGACCGTCCTAAAGGTTTCCTTTACCTCCTTGCTTATTTGACTAAGCATAATGTTCCCAAGTTTCATGCATTTTATCTCAAAGGTTGTAAAATCATCTTTTTATTGCTGAGTAATATTCCATTGAGTATATGTCCCATAACTTTTTTAACCAATCATCTGTGGAGAGACATTTTGGTTGCTTCCAAATTTTTGCTATTTTAGATAATGTGGCTATGAATATGGGAATGCATATATCCCTTCAAATTAGTTATGTTATCTCTTTTGGATAAATGCCTAGGAGTGGGATTGCTGGGCCATAAGGTATTTCCATCTGTATTTGCTTAAGGATTCTCCATACTGTTCTCCATAATGGTTGTACCATTTTAAATTCCCACCAGCAGTGTATTAGAGTTCCTGTCTCTCCACATCCTTTACAACATTTATCTTCTCCTGTTTTGTTGATGAAGGCCATTTTTACAGGTGTGAAGTGTATCTCATTGTGGTTTTAATTTGTATTTCTCTGGTGATGAGTGAATTAGAGCATGTCTTCATATGTCTGCGGACCACGTGTATCTATTCCCTAGAGAACTGTCTATGCATGTTCTCTGCCCACTTTTTTATTGGGTTGTTCTTTTTCTTTTTGTTGAGCTGAATGAGTTCATTATAGAGGTTTGATATCAAGTGTCTGTCTGAACTATGATGTACAAATATGTTCTCCCATTTGCTGGGTTTCCTGTTTATCTTTATAGAGCTTTCTTTTGATGTATGGAAGCTTTTTAATTTTATATAGTCCCACTTGTTCAATCTTGCTTTTCTTTCCTTTGCCCATGGGATGAAGTCTCCGAATATGTCTTTAGTATTAATATCATGAAATGTTTCACTTATATGCTCTTCTGTGCATTTTATACTTTCAGGTCTGATATCCATATCTTTGATCCATTTTAAGTTAATTTTGGTGTATCGTGTTAATTGGTGGTCCAGTTTCATTTTTCTACATGTATCTGTCCAATTCTGCCAACACCATTTGTTAAAGAGACTTTCTTTTCCCCAATTGGCTCCTTGGTCCTATATAAGGTATCTGTATATGTATGGATTGAGTTCTGGGCTCTCTATCCTATTCTCTATCCTATTCCATATGGCCATTTTTTGTTCTAGTACCACATTGTTTTGATTAATACTAATTTCTTGGGTATTGTTATGCTTCCACTTTTCTTCTTTTCCTTAGGAGTGTTTTTGCTATTCATAGTTTTTTATAGTTGGTGTTTTGTATTTGTGAACCTGGGTGATCAATCTGCCTCCAAAATAAGTATATTCTGAGGATTGCCTAGGTAAGGGAAATTTTTATCTAAAATTTCTCTGAAAAGTATGCATAGTTTCTGGTATAACATCCAAGTCTTTGATCCACTTGAAATTTACTTTTGTATTTGGTGAAATATAGTGGTTCAGTTTCATTCTTCTACATGTTTCAACCCATTTTTCCAACACCATTTGTTAAAGAGGTTCATCTTTCCCCATTTAATAATCTGCACACATTGGTCAAAGATTAAATGTCTTCTGAAGAAAATAGAACAAAAACTATAATCATGTATCAGGAACCAGAAAACACCTAGAATTGCACAAATCATCTTGAGGAAAAGAAACAGAAATGGAGTCATTCCAGAAGTGAGCACCCACACCCATGGACATCTAATCTTTGACAAAGGGGCCCAGATTATTAAATGGGGAAAGCAGAGTCTCTTTAACAAATGGTGTTGGAAACAATAGGTTGAAACATGCAGAATAATAAAACTGAACCACTGTATTTCACCAAATACAAAAGTAAATTCCAAGTGTATCAAGGACTTGGATGTTAGACCAGAAACTATCAGATACTTAGAGAAAAATATTGGCAGAACTCTTGTCCGCATATATTTTAAAGACATCTTCAATAACCAAATCCAATTACAAAGAAGACTAAGGCAAGTATAAACCTATGGGACTACATCAAATTAAAAAGCTTCTTCACAACAAAAGAAACCACTACCCAAACCAAGAGACCCCCTCACAGAATGGGAGAAGATCTTTACATGCCATATCAGACAAGAGTTTAATAACCAACATATATAAAAAGCTTGCCAAATTCAATAACAAGACAACAAATAACAGCATCCAAAAATGGGGGGAGCACATGGACAGAATATTCACCACAGAAGAGATCCAAAAGGCCAAGAAACACATGAAAAATGCTCCAAGTCTCTGATTGTCAGAGAAATGCAAATAAAGACAACAATGAGATACCACTCCACTCCTGTGAGAATGTCATACATCAGAAAAAGTAATAGCAACAAATGCTGGAGAGAGTGTGGGGTCAAAGGAACCCTCCTACGCTGCTGGTGGGAATGTCAATTGGTCCAACCTCTGTGGAGAACAGTATGGAGAACTCTCAGAAGGCTAGAAATGGACCTACCATATGATCCTGCAATTCCTCTCCTGGGGATATATCCTAAGGAACCCAGAAAATCCATCCAAAAAGATCTGTATACACATATGTTCTTAGCAGCACAATTTTTAATAGCCAAAACCTGGAAGCAACCCAGGTGTCCAACAACAGATAAGTGGCTGAGCAAGGTGTGCTATATATACACAATGGAATACTACTCAGCTGTAAAAAATGGTGACTTCGCCGTTCTCAGCCTATCTTGGATGGACCTTGAAAAATTCATGTTCAGTGAAATAAGTCAGAAACAGAAGGATGAATATGGGATGATCTCACTCTCAGGCAGAAGTTGAAAAAAAAGATGAGAGGAAGAAAAACACACAAGTAGAACCTGAAATGGAATTGGCGTATCACACCAAAGTAAAGGACTTTGCGGTGGGGGTGGATGCGTAGGGAGAATACAGGTCCAAGAAGGATTACAGAGTACCTAGTGGGGGTTGTATTGTTATATAGGAAACTGGGGAAAGTTATGCATGTACAAACTACTGTATTTACTGTTGAATGTAAAACATTAATTCCCCAATAAAGAAATAAAAAAAAAATGGAGGCATCACCCTGCCAGATCTCAAACTATATTATAAGGCCACGGTCATCAAAACAGCCTGGTACTGGAACAAAAATAGGCACAGTGACCAATGGAACAGAATTGAAAGCCCAGAACTAAACACCCACACCTATGGATATCTAATCGTTGATAAATGGGCCCAAAGCATTAAATGGAGGAAGGAGACTCTTTTCAATAAATGGTGCTGGGAAAACTGGGTTGAAACATGCAGAAGAATGAAACTGAACTCCCTTATATGACCAGAAACAAAAATCAACTCCAAATGGATCAAGGACATAGATGTTAGACTAGAAACTACCAAATTCTTAGAGGAAAACATTGGTGGAACACATTCCCACCTAAACCTCAAGGACATCTTTGACAAACAAACTCAATTGCAAGGAAGACTAAAGCAGAAACAAACCAATGGGACTACAGTAAATTGAAAAGCTTCTGCACAGCCATACTAACTGTCACATAAACAAAGACAACTCTCACAGAATGGGAGAAGATCTTCACATGTCATACATCAGACAAGAGACTAATCACCAAAATATACAAAGAGCTCAGCAAACTTAGCACCAAAAAAGCAAATGACCCCATCCAAAAATGGGAAGAGGATATGAGCAAAATATTTACTTCAGAGGAGATCCAGAAGGATAACAAACATATGAAAAACTGCTCTAGGTCATTGACTGTTAGAGAAATGCAAATTAAGACAACACTAAGATACCACCTCACTCCTGTAAGAATGGCATACATCAAAAAGGACAGCAACAACAAATGCTGGAGAGGTTGTGGGGACAGAGGAACCCTTTTACATTGCTGGTGGGAATGTAAATTGGTACAGCCTCTGTGGAGAGCAGTCTGGAGAACTCTCACAAGGCTAGAAATGGACCTTCCATATGATCCAGTAATTCCTCTCCTAGGGATATACCCCAAGGACTCCATAACACTCAACCAAAAGATATTTGTACACCTATGTTCATAGCAGCACAATTCATAATAACTAAAACCTGGAAGCAATCCAGGTGCCCAACGACAGATGGGTGACTGAGGAAGCTGTGGCATATATATACAGAATGGAATACTATGCAGCTATTAAGAACAATGAATCCACCTTCTTCGACCCATCTTGGATGGAGCTAGAAGGAATTGTGCTAAGTGAGCTAGGTCAGAAAAATAAAGACGAGTATGGTATGATCCCACTCATAAACAGAAGTTGAAAAAGAACAACAGAAAGGGAAACTCAAAGAAGGCTTTGACTGAATTTGGAGTAGGGCACCAAAGTAAAAACCCTGGGGTGAGGATGAGGGTGGATGTTCAGCTTCATGGGCCTGGGGTGTGTAGGGGAGGAAGGATGGGATGAGACGCAATCTTTTGGTGGTGGGAATGGTGTTTATGTACACTCTTATCAATCTGTAGTCATATAAATCACTATTTAATTAATATGAGAGGGGGAGAACTGGTTGCATGTCTCAAACTTTTAAAATCACAGACTGAGTTTTTTTTTTAATTCACAGGGTGAGTCTTTGATATGTTGACTCTCTTAAAAGCTTAGACCAGAGAGAAAAGAAAAACTGGTGGCACAGCTATATACAAATAATGTCAAAGGACATAAATTATGGTGATGTTGAGTATGATACAGCAAATCCTGACAAAGGGATATTTCAAAACTAACCCAATTGCTAAATAATGTGATTATAGCAATAACTTGCTATTGTATTCTTAAACCCTAAGACAGCAGGAACCTCCCACTTCCTCTATAGAGCCTATATTTCCCCCAGTACTGGAATCTCTAGGATTGGGAGCACTTTCCTGCATGCTTCTCTCAATTCATACCAAATGATATTGCATCTGCCAATCCCAACCTAATCAATGCAAGGAGTACCACCTCAGCATACTTCACTTCAGACTGTGTCCAGAGACATCAGACATGGAATGTCAACCCTTCACCCTCATTACTCGGATGAGACCTTTCCTTTCATAGTATTATCTAATTCCATTCCAAGAGGTTCACTTCCTAACAAACTCCCAAAACCTATATACATATATAGACCGGGTCCCATAAGATAGAGCATATGTTCACATGTATCCCTAAATTAAGTTAAAATATATACCCGAATAGTTAGGAAATCAATGAGAATCGCAAACCTATCTGCTGGGCAACATATTTAGGAGGAATTCAACAACTTTGACCTTCAAAATAGGCATTTCTAAAGGGCACAGTAAGCAGTAAGGGTTTTAGGGAAAAGTAGATTAAAGTGACTTAAGTCTGAATGAAAATCAAAGTAAATTTTATTATAGAAAGTAAGTAATAGGGAGCTTTGGGAGGTATGGGACTAGTTCTAATAATCATAGAGGCAGGTGATCAGTCTACTTTATGTTAAAGTCCAGAACAGGTCATCCATTGACAGTTTTCATCCCTGGGATAGCCACACTTCTTTTTCTTTTTTCTTTTTATTTCATTTACAAAAAGGAAAGACTGACAAAGCCACAGGATAAGAGAGATAAAATTCCACACAATTCCCACCACCAGAACACCATATCCCATCCCCTCCCTTGATAGCTTTCCTATTATCTAACCCTCCGCTAGTATGGACCCAAGATCATTGTGAGATGCAAAAGCTGGAAGGTCTGGCTTCTGTAATTACTTCCCCACTGAACTTGGGAACTGAGAGGTTGGTCCATACTCCTCTCCTAGGGATATACCTCAAAGACTCCATAACAACCAACCAAAAAGAAATGTGTACACCCATGTTCATAGCAGCACAATTCATAGTAGCTAAAACCTGGAAGCAACCCAGGTGCCCAACAACAGATGAGTGGCTGAGGAAGCTGTGGTATATATATATATTGAAATACTTTGCAGCTAGGAAGAACAATGAACCCACCTTCTCTGACCCATCTTGGACAGAGTTAGGAATTACACTAAGTGAGCTAAGTCAGAAAGATAAAGATGAGTATGGGATGATCCCACTCATAAACAGAAGTTGAGAAAGAAGAACAGAAAGGGAAACTAAAAGCAGAATTTTACTGAATTTGGAGTAAGGCACCAAAGTAAAAAACCTGTGGTGAGGGTGAGGGTAGATTTTCGGCTTCACAGGGTGGTGGTGGGTGTGTGACAGGACACAGTATTTTGGTGGTAGAAATGGTGTTTATGTATACTCCTATCAATCTGTAGTCATATAAATCACTATTTAATTAATATGAGAAGGGAAATTGATTGAATGTCTTAAACTTTTTAATGCACAGACCATAGGGACAGCCACACTTTAGACCCACTTTAAACACATTTAAACACATGTGAGCACTTGTCAGTTAGAATTCCTATAATGAAAGGGTTAAATATGGAATGGAGTTTGTGAAATGCACAACATTTCCTCAGGCCTTAACTCATGAAATGTTTGAAAGCAAAATATTCTGCCTTTCTTTGCATAGGATAGAACTTAACCTCCAATTGTATCTTTTGCTAATAGTTCTGTGTTTCAGAAAAAAAAATGAAATTAACTCTGTGATCTTTTCCAGTTCAAAGTTCAGTACAATTAGTGTTCACTTAGTGACCTACTTGTTTATCAACTATTGGGAATTAGGAACAGCTCTCTGAATAGATAGTATTGTTGTAATATATGATAACTTTAGTCATTTAAAATATCAGTATAATAACTCAGCTTCAAATATCTTATTTCCCATCATCTCTCTATTTCAGTCATATTCCTGAAGTCAGCTGGTGTGCACTAGACCAGCATTGTCTATCTAAACAGTTCTAGGACATGCATACCTCCCCAGTCAGTTCCTGCCATCAGTGTGTCAGCTCTGCCAGTGACACTCCATTTCTTCTAGATACTCAGAATTGAAAGTTCTATCTCTCTTATTCAGTTTCTTCCAGTATACAGACTCATCAGGCCCTTTCACTACATGCTAGCCCAAGCTTTTATCACCTCATACACCCTGGCTTTTGACTCTATCTACTCATCTCCCTCACAACCTATTACACTACCACAAAACTAACCTGATCTCTGTGATCTTTTCCAGTCCAAAGTTAGGTACAGTTAGTGCTCATTGAATGACCTACTTGTTTATCAACTACTGGGAATTATGAACAACTCTTTGAAGAATCAGTATTGTTGTAATGTACAATAACTTTGGTCACTGGAAACAGCAGTATACCAGCTCAGATTCAGGCATCTTATCTCACATCACCTCTTTGTTTCAATCTTAGTCTGCATTCAGTTTGTGTATACTAAAGTAGCATTTTCTGTCAATATATTTGTACTTTATTGTGCTCCCCATGGTACAATTTGTTTCTTTTGCTCTCATAAAACTAAAATTAATAGTACACTACAGAATATATATTAAAATATGTTTGCAATGTTTAAAATGATTTAAATGTGACATAAAAGTATCTAAAGATGATTGACAAACCCACTATGAGTACAGCACCTTATGCCTAAAATTCTAGTGGGCCAGCTCCTCATTTATTAATAAATCAATTTTAACTGAGTATTAGGAATGGAACCTGATGAATAAGGAGAACTATATGTACTTCTTTCTGCATGTGATCTTTCTAATACAAAGGTTTCCATAAATCCTACTTCACTGAGCCTATATACTTCCAACAGATATTTCCAACAGTTTATTTACCTCCCAAGCAACTAAGTTTACCTCCTACATGATGGTTCTGGAAGTCTCAAAGAACACCTGCATCAGAGGCATCTTGGGTGTGCAGTAAAGGAACATAATCCTCAGATCCTCTTAAAATCTAAAAAATTGAAGACTATGCATATTTATCAAGCTTTCCAAGGAAATTTAACATATGCTAAAGTTGGAGAACCAGTTCTATTCTGTAAACAGAATCCATCATCATTCCCTCTGTATGTTATTTGCTGCTGTGTAACATTACAAAAAAAAACTTAGAGGATTACAACAATGTTCATTTGGTTCAATGTTCAATGTTCAATAGCTTATCTGAGTAGTGTGCTGACTTTGTCGTGTGTTTGACACAGGTTCTAGTCTAGCCTCCACTGTACTGAAAAAAAAAAGCTTTGATAATTTGGTGTATTTCCCTCACTCCTTATATCTCCCTCTCTCACTCTTTTATAAATGTAGAAATAAGTTGAGAGGAAAAGTGAGAAGTAAAAACACCTATAACACTGCATCACCACTCTTGAAGCTTCTGTGCAGAAAGGAGCTGGGTATTTGAACCCAGGTCCTTGTGAACGGTAATGTTTGCATTCTGTCAGGATATGTCATTGCCTGGCCTCTTGTCTCACAGTCTCTATTGAAAAAAAGTAGACTCAGTGACAAAAGAAACATGCCACATCTGTGACATTGGAAAAATTACTGCAGTTTCCATTGGAGGAAATGGAGAAAAACTGTTGGTGGGAACAGTGTGAAATTATACCCCACTGTCATCCTATAATTTTGTATTAAATATTAAACCACAAAAAAAGAAATAAAAAGAGATGCTGGCAATTTTACAGTTTAACAGCCACCTCCAGTCTGTTTTACAAACAAAAAGACTCCTGAAGGGAGGAGAGGACTCCCCTAAGGCTCATCAAATGCAACTATGAGTCTTCGTTGCTACTACGCTTCAGATGCTGGAGCAGCAGTGGGGAGGCCCTGTGCTGACATCAGGGGATTGAGAACTTACCAGGAAACTCAGAAGATCTATACCCCAGTGGTCTAGAGGTAGGGCTGTATAGTGGGAGCATTCCCACATTGTTCTTCTGATGAGAACAGGGTGAATAATTGCCTTAGTACCCACAGACTATGCATGGGACTTGTTTAGAAACCCACAGGGCCAGGCAGTACTTCCCAGCTTGGCTCTAACAGCCTGCAGAGAAACTGAATTGAGCCCAGAGTTTTGGATCCTTGGGGCATGGGAGTCTCTTTGTATAACCACTGTGCTATCTCCCCCACCATGCTTTATCTCTTGGTCAGGAATAAGGGATTAAGCTAAAAATTCCACTTATAAGTAAAAAGCCCTCAAGCTACCATAGCCTACAAAGGATAAAGAAAACAATAGAGGTTTTAATAGCCACTGTGCTTCAACTCAGGGATTGAGATAACATTGAAAAAATGTTAATTTCCACAGCTGTGAGCTCTTTAAATACCTTAAAAATATGTCAATCCTGGCAAGAGTGATCTGTGGATTGAAAAGTACGTAGAGAGGGACCTCAAAACACACTATATACAGTGGTTAAGCGAAGAACATTGGGAAAATGAACTAGGGCAAAAGCCCAGCTAAAAAACTCAAAGGTAGAAGCACATAAGAATGAGAACAACATCCAAACACTAACTGAGACATTAGTCATAGGAGTGAGGAAAGAGTTTGAAAGTAAAGTCATCAGAAATGCAGAAACAACAAATGAGACTATGAAAGAAAATACTTACTATATACAGGTAATTGGAGAGCTGAAAGATGAAATACTTGAGCTAAGAGCACAACTAGCTGAACAAGCTAATACAGTATCAAAACAGGGTAACAAAATAGCTGAGCTACAGAAAATAACAGAAGGGACAGAAAATAGAGTAAATGAGTCAGAAAACAGAATTAGCAAGATTGAGGATAAACTGGAAAAAAAAAGAAAGAACTAGTGCCCAAAGAGGAGATCTCAAAGAGAGATTAAGAGATACTGAAAACAACAGACCTATGGGATGACTTCAAAAGAAATAATATATGCATTATTGGCTTACCAGAGGAAGAAAGGGAGGGAAAGTGTTGTAGAGCCAGATGTTGTAGTGCGCGGGCTGCAGAGAAGAGAGAGAGAGAGGGTCCGGAGCAAAGAGGAAACACAAATCTTTATTCGCGCTGGCACCTCAGAGTTGGGTGTTAGAGAAGCAGGTTGGGCCACGTGGAGGTAGAGAAAATGGCCACCTCACGCAGTAACCTTTCCTGCGTCTGAACACCAGAGTGGAGCGCCGGCAAGAGAGTGAGGTGCGGAAAACAAAGGGTTTTTATAGGAGTAGCTTTTGCGAGAATGGGAAGGGGGAGGAGTAGCCATAGCACTCCAGGATAGGATGATAACTCTCGTGAGAATGGGAGGGGGGAGGAGTAACCAGAGCACTCCAGATATAGCGGGGATATAGACAATGTCCTGAGGGCACAACATGGCTGAACAGGCACTCCGAGAATGTCCCAACTCTCGCGGGAACTAGCAGTAGCCTGAAGGGACAACATGGCAGATGTGACTGCATTGGCACAATTTCCCAGCATCTCCCCCTTTCCTTTTATCTAATGCCCAGGGCAACAGTGTGTAAAGTCTATGAACTACTCAGGGTCAGTCTATGAAAAACCAGCAACGTGAAGGGAAGGAAGCTGCTGTAAAATTGTCTAAAGTGTCCAAAGGGTATACCAGCAAGTCCGATAGAAATCTCAGTCCAAAGTAGGCGACTAGGGGGAGAAATGGCAGGGGATGAAATGCTGCATGAGGAAGGTCAGCCTCTGGAATTCCGCTTTTCTGTAGATTGTAAGCTGGAACCACCAAAACGTGACAGGTCAAAGCAAAAGCAGGAAAGGCAGACAGGCAGTAAAAAGGTTCTGTCCTTGGAGTCTGTGAATCAGATTCTTCAGATCGCGTCAGGTGACATCTAGGGTTTCGGGGGGTGTGCCACTGTAGTCGTGCCATCTAGTGGGTGATGTCAGGGTGTGCAGGGGTCCAGATGTTTTTTTTCTGGGATTCCTGTGGAAGAAACATAAAAAATCTGCTTCTCGTGGTTAGCAGGGCATCTGATTTGAATGCTTTATAGAAAAAGAGGTTTGGTGCCTTGACCAACAGAGTATTGGGGGATGTATCTTTCCTATTCATTTATGATTATATTTTGTATTATTTGTCATGGTAGTCAGCCGTTTATCTGGAAGGTCCTGGGTGATTCTTTTAACAAAGACTCTAAGGTGTATGGAAGCAGGAACTATCTTATCCTTTTTTTTTTGTATCTTGCCTTTTGTTGCCCTAGTTGTTCTTGTTGTAATTATATTGTTGTTATTGCTGATATTGTGGTTGTTGGATAGAACAGAGAGAAATGGAGAGAGGAGGGAAAGACAGAGGGAGAGAAAGATTCCTGTAGACCTGCTTCACCGCCTGTGAAGTGATTTCCCTGCAGGTGAGGAGCCGGGGGCTCAAACTGGGATCCTCAAGCCAGTTCTTGCACTTAGCGCCACCTGCGCTAAACCCGCTGCGCCACCGCCCGATTCCCAGGAACTATCTTTTAACATAAACTCTATGGCCATGCCAATAGCAACCTTGAGGGCACATGTGGCTCCCCACATGTACCCCTGTCTTATATCATGTTTTGATGTTTGGCGGACTTTGTTTTGTGGCAGGGTGGACTGTGCCTGTCTTAGGTTGGGGATCAGCCTTCCGTCTTACCCATCATTGGAACACCTGGTCATTTTTGCCCAATAGTACCAGATGCCCTGTCTTAGGTTGACTGCATAGTGCTAGGTTCCTCTAACCCATCATTGGCCAGCCAGCCCTCTACATGGTGGACATTCTGATGGAGGGGGGCAAATCCTCCACAGCAACTCAATATTCTGCCATGTCCAGCCTATGATAGTGAGTTTGTATAGGTTGCATCTTTATGGCATCAATCTGTTGCCGCAAAAGGCCATGAGCTTGTTAAGAATTATAGGACTGTGGTCCGGGAGGTGGTGCAGTGACTAAAGCCTTGGACTCTTAAGCATGAGGTCCTGAGTTCGATCCCTGGCAGCACATGTACCAGAGTGAGTCTGGTTCTTTCTCTCTTTCTCATTAATAAATAAATTCAAAATGTTGAAAAAAAATAATTATAGGACCTATTGTGAGCAGAAGAAGTAAAACAAGCTAGGATCCCACAACTAAGGGTATACAGGTAAGGAAGGGGGAATGTATCCATTGATATGAAGAGGTAGAATCATATCTCAAGTCTAAGGGAAGCAGTCAGTGGATGTGATGTCGAGGGGAACAGCCATTTGTCTTTGGGGATAGTAAAGGATGTCCGTGGCATGGGTGATGTTATAAAGGGAAACATCTTTAAATTGTTGGCTGACAAAAGCAGGCCTATGGTGGCAAGACAAGATACACCAGTTAAGTTTACAAGAATATGTGAATGTTGCTAATTCACATAGGTTAGATATGGAGGAACTTCTTACAGTTTAATACCTTACCATATGAACAGATGATTCCTCATATGAAGGCTTGATAGCTGTAATCAGTTACTTGTGAAAAACAATAAAACTTGTAACAAGTTAGAGGTTTACCATAATTGACTTTGGACTATAAGCAGACTCAGGTTACTTAGAGAGTTAATGCATGTTAGTAACAATGGTTTTAACATTTAGAGTACTTCTGAGCAGATGGGTCATACAAAAATTTTTGGTCATTCAGCACACTCACTCACAAAACACAACTGGCCATTCATAACATAAGACATTCAGGGAAGGGGTAGGAGAGAGGGCCCTGTGAGCCAACTTTTGTAGGTTCTGCCATGTCATATTATGGATCCTGGGATGTATCCTGCATCTAGTCCTCTTGTGTTTCTTGTTCTTCAGGGATAACAGTGCCATCATGAGGGTATTGTCGGACATGGCGGGCAGGAACCCAGACAGGTTTAGAGTAATTATGAGGGAAAATGCATGCAAAACCTCTTCCCATGGTCAATAGAGGGTCAGGCCCTTTCCAAATTTTATCAAGTGGGTCTTTCTATTTGATCTTAATAGATGGGAGAGTAGATGGTGTTTGCCAGTGAAGAATAATAGGAGGTAAGTCCGAGTTATTGTAAATATTAAAGAGATTTAACTTAGTTAAGGCTTTTGCTAGCTGGATATTGGGTGGATAAATTCCTCCTTTATATTTATTCATTTGAGCCTTAAGAGTTTGATGGGCCCTCTCGACAATGCCTTGTCCCTGTGGATTATAGGGAATGCCTGTGGTATGAGTAATGTTCCAGAGGGAACAAAAATCTTTAAATTGTTTGCTGGTAAACGCTGGTCCAAGGCCGGTTTTCACTTGAAGAGGTAAGCCCATCACAGCAAAACAGGAGAGCATGTGGATTATAAGCTTTTTAGAGCTTTCTCCTGTCTGAGCTGTTGCCCACATAAATTTAGAAAAGGTATCAATTGAGACAAACACATATTTTTGTTTGCCAAAGTTTGGTATGTGGGTGACATCAATTTGCCAAATAGCATTAGCTTTTAAGCCTCAGGGGTTAACACCAAGAGTCTGAATAGCAGGTGTTTTTATGAGACTTGCACAGGAAGAGCGTGTAGCTAGGATATGTTTTAACTGTGGTAACGGAACATCAGGAAATCAAGCTCAAAGGCCTTTAAGATTAACATGGGTTAGAGAACGGAAATCAGCAGGATCAGAGACAGAGACTAGGAGAGCTCCTGTGGAGGCAAGGTGGTCAGCTGCAGCATTCCCTTATGACAGGGAACCAGGAAGAGGGCTGTGGGAACGAAGGTGCTGAATATATAGTGGTTGGGTTCGAGAAGAGAGCATAGAGGCAATTTGAATCAAGAGAGGAGAAAGTGGGTTGTCATCAATTTTCACATAAGAACGAGCAAGCCATGGAAGTAAGTTAACAATATACACACTGTCAGAAAAAAGGTTGAAGGATTCTGGTACAGCTTTTAATGCAAGGAAAACAGCATAAAGTTCTTTTTACTGAGGGGAATTCTCAGGAAGCTCAGTAAAGAGAGGTTTAGGAGATTGTTTGTCTGGGTAATATATAAGGGCAGCAGCTCCCTTTTTTCCACCATCAGTGAAGACTGTAGGAGCAGAAGGAATGGGATCTCGAGAGAAAAGTTTAGGTGCTAGTAGAGGCAGAAGAGGTAAAGAAGCTATCAATTTATTGGAAGGAAAATGGTTATCTATTTGTCCTGGAAACCCCAGGAAGCTTATGGCAAAGCGGGAATGATGGCGTATAAGCCACTCTGTATCTGTGAGAGAAAAGGGCAGAATAATTAAATCCGGTTCTTTCCCTAAGACCTGCACAGACCTATTTCTCCCTTGGCGAACCATGAATGCTAACGCGTCTATCTCAGTGAGAAGTCTTGGAGTTCCTCCTACTGGCGTGTGAAGCCACTCAAGAACCCCATGGTCTTGCCACAATGCCCCTACTACTGTGGAGGTGGAGTTGAAGATTAGAAGGTTTACCGGAGAGAGGAGGGAGAGAATCGAACAAGGTGCATGTCCTGGAGGGCCTGGTTAACCCTTTCCAGTGCCAAGGAGGCCTCGGGAGTTAACTTATGTTTTGAGGAGGGCTGTTTGTTTCCTTTTAACAGGTCAAACAGTGGTTGGAGGCAGCTTGTAGGCAGATATAGATACTGCCTAAGCCAATTTAAATTTCCTAGAAAACTTTGTAAAGAAGCAAGAGTAAGGTTAGAAGGAAAGGTGACATTAGGTTTTAAGGGACGAATTTCCGTTAAAGAAATCTCTGAACCTAAGAAAGATATTGGAGGAATTAGCTGTATCTTCTCAGGAGCTACATTAAGGCCACTTTCCTTTAATGCAGGAATGAGAAAATCACATAAGGCATAGAGATCTGTATCTGATTTTCCCCATATTAAAATATCATCTGTATAATGAAAAACATTAAGGCCCTTATGAATATATGGGACAAGGGCAGATTTAACAGCCTCCTGACAAATTATAGGACTGTTGGCCATACCCTGGGGCAGCACCACCCATTCAAATCTGTGAGCAGAGCTGTCGTTATTAATAGAAGGAACAGAGAAGGCAAAACATTTACAATCTTGTGGATGCAAGGGAATAGAGAAAAAACAATCTTGTATATCAATAGCTATGAATGGAATTCCTGTGGGAATTGCAGAAGCAAGAGGCAAACCCCTTTGGGGAGAGCCCCAGACCTGCATGGTTTTATTTACTGCACGGAGATCTTGAAGGAGGTGCCATTTTCCCGAGCGCTTTTTAATCACAAAGACAGGAGTATTCCATGGGCTTCGAGAATGATGAGTGTGTCCTAAGGACAACTGATCTCAGATGAGCTCTTTTAAAATTTCTAGTTTATCCCTAGGTAAAAGCCACTGTTCCACCCAGACAGGCTCATTAGAAAGCCAGCTTAAACGGGGTGTTTGGCTACGAACAGTGGCATTTAGTATTGGGGGTGCTGATTAGACTTGGTCTCGCGGGAACGGGTGTTACACTCTGCAGAGGCATCTGTGGATATCCTAACATCAAGACATTGTAGAAGATCCCTGCCCAATAGGTTGGTGCTAATATTAGCTACCAAAGGGCGGAAGTGTCCGGTAGAACCTTCCGGGTCTTCCCACATGAGCGAGTCTCGTGTGCGAAATGATTGGGTCACCCCTCCTACTCCATGTATACTGGGTCCAGGGATGAGTTACCAATCTTGGGGAACCTCTTCTTGCCTTAAAATCGTCTTTGCTGCCCCCGTGTCAATCAAAAATTTAAAAGGAATATTGCAAATCTTTACTGTCATAGAAGGGTTACCTTGTTCTAGAACAGGAGTGGTCCACAAAATCTCAGGCCCCGAATTTGTACCATTCAGGGGCGAACCATCTTTATGAAATTGGGACCAACAATCTCTCTTCCAATGAAACCCCTTATGACATCTTGGACAAACAGTACATGGCCTCTGGCTCCCTGACTGAAAGTAGGGTTGCTCTGACTGGAGGCGTGGTCGCAGCTTATCAGGACATTGGTTACGCCAATGTCCTTGGCGACCACATTGAAAGCAGGCCCCATTGTGATTCCGTGGGGTAACTGCATAAACCTGTGTCATAGCGGATGCCCCATAATTGCCTGATGTAAGTTCCTGTGTCGCTAAAATCCAATTATCTGGGTGTAGGTGTTTAAGACTAAGGCATGCCTGACGGAATTGTGGTATCATGCCTTCCCAGACAATAGTGCGCAGGAGCAGTGAGTAGATGTCAGGATTATAAACCTTTCTCTCTAAGCTTGTCTTCACTCTTGAGATGAAGCTCGCTAATGATTCATCAGTGCCTTGGTGAATAGAGTTAATGGGAACTGACGAATCTACATTGGATGGGGTCACCCTTTCCCATGCTTGTGTTGCACAGATGCGTACCTGTTCAAAATAACCGGTTGGAAACCTGGCTTCTGCCTGCTGAGCTCCAGATCCATAAGCTCCTTCTCCAAACAAAGCATCAGAATCCCATTCTACCTGTTTGTTACTATTTTCCTGCGACTGTCTAGAGCACTCATCACGGAAATATGCCTTCCACTGTAGGTAGAGGGGGTCTGGGAGTGCAGCACAAGCCAGATCTTTCCCATCTTGGGGCGTGTTAAGATGGTGGTAAAAACTCCTTAAAATGGACTTGGTCCATGGAGAGTGCATACCGTCATCCCTGGCTGCTTGTCTGAGTGTTTTGAGGTCTTTAGCGGAGTATGGCTGCCACTGCTGAGGGTTTTGTTTAGACGGGGCCACGTTTACCGGGAAGGTGTGGATTTGGTTTGATGACACTGGGGAGAGATCTACAGAAGTGGAAGGTGCCGTGGAAACTGCTGTAGTGGCCGCAGGGGAAACTGAACACGTATCTACGGGGATGGAGCTCTTGGGGTGGACTGCAAATGGTTTAAGGTCCTTAAATGCTAAAAAAAATATCCTTTAACTCTCGTATCTCAGCTACAAGGTCTCTTAATGATGACGTATCAGCAGGGGGTGGGGTCAGAGAAGCAGAAGCCTCAGGGGAAGCCAAAACCAGGGCGGTAGGAGGAGGGGCTAGAGAACCGGAAGCCTCAGGGGAAGCAGGGGCGGGGCCAGAGAAGCAGAAGGAACTGAACACATGTCTGCCACAGAAGGGAACGAACACGTGTCTGCAGAAGGAGCCGAACACGTGTCTGTGGGGACAGCTGGGGGAGGGGTCAAAGGAGTGGCCGAACACGTGTCTTCGGGGGCAGTGGTTTTGGGGCTGACTGCAGATTGCTTAGGGTGTTTAAGTCTTAAGCAAATATCCTTTAACTCCTGTATCTCAGCCTCAAGGTCACTTAACCTTTTGGCAGGAGGCCTTGTACACATCCTGAAAATAGTAAATATAGCCATGAGAACCCACGGTGTAGCAAAAATTAAAGCGTCTCTGAGATCGAAAGCCTGTCCCAGGAGAGAAGGATAGAATGTCTGGGACACCTCCTCATAAAACGGAAAAAATCCCATGGTGGAGAGAAACGTAGGGCCACAGAGGCGGGTGGATGCCACTTACCTGTGTCTGGGCGGCTTTTCTGGACCTCAGGCTGGGCGTGAGTGCAGGACATGTTGAACGCCAGATGTTGTAGAGCCAGATGTTGTAGTGCGCGGGCTGCAGAGAAGAGAGAGAGAGAGGGTCCGGAGCGAAGAGGAAACACAAATCTTTATTCGCGCTGGCACCTCAGAGTTGGGTGTTAGAGAAGCAGGTTGGGCCACGTGGAGGTAGAGAAAATGGCCGCCTCACGCAGTAACCTTTCCTGCGTCTGAACACCAGAGTGGAGCACCAGCAAGAGAGCGAGGTGCGGAAAATGAAGGGTTTTTATAGGAGTAGCTTTCGCGAGAATGGGAAGGGGGAGGAGTAACCATAGCACTCCAGGATAGAATGATAACTCTCGTGAGAATGGGAGGGGGGAGGAGTAACCAGAGCACTCCAGATATAGCGGGGATATAGACAATGTCCTGAGGGCACAACATGGCTGAACAGGCACTCCGAGAATGTCCCATCTTATCCCCTTTTTGTTTTTTTGTATCTTGCCTTTTGTTAGCCTATTTGTTCTTGTTGTAATTATATTGTTGTTATTGCTGATATTGTGGTTGTTGGATAGAACAGAGATAAATGGAGAGAGGATGGAAAGACAGAGGGAGAGAAAGATACCTGTAGACCTGCTTCACTGCCTGTGAAGTGATTCCCCTGCAGGTGACAAAATCCAGTATCCCTTTGTGATCAAAACACCACAAAAATGGGAATAAATGGAAGATTCTTTAAAATAGTGGAGTCCATATGTAGCAAACCTACAGCCAACATCATTCTCAGTGGTGAAAAACTGGAAGCATTTCCCCCTTAGATCAGGTTATGGACAGGGCTGCCCACTAACACCATTACTATTCAACAGTGTTGGAAGTTCGTGCCATAGGATAAGGCAGGAGCTAGGAATTAAAGGGATACAGATTGAAAGAGAAGATATCAAACTCTCCCTATTTGCAGATGCTTTATTTAATTTAAAATCTATCGTGTCTGAGATGAGAATGGCTGTTCCTGCCCTTTTTTGTGATGTGTTAGCCTATATGATAGTTTTCCATCCTTTCACTTTAAGTCTGTGTTTATCTTGTTGTGACAGATGGGATTCTTGCAAGCAGCATATGGTTGGGTTATGTTTTCTGATCCATCCCCCAACTCTGTGCCTTTTGATGGGTGAGTTTAAGCCATTGACATTTATTGATATTATGGATTTAATGTACTGTAGTGCCATTGTTGAAAAAAAAATTTTTTGTTTGCTCTGATATATTGCCAGTATTGTAGTGATGTTCTTGTTTATAAGAGGTCTTTAGGACCTCTTTCAGGGCCGGTTTGGTGATGGTTGCCTCCTATAACTGTTTTTTGTCTAAGAAGGTTTTGATCCCTCCATCTAGTTTGAATGAAAGTCTAGCAGGATATATTATTCTTGGTTGAAACCCTATTTCATTCAGGGCTCGATAGATATCTTGCCATTCTCTTCTGGCTTTTAGAGTTTGAGTGAAGAAGTCTGCAGATAATCTTATGGGTTTTCCCTTGTATGTGACTTTTTGTTTCTCTCTTGCAGCCTTTAGGATCCTTTCTTTATCCTTACTTCTCATTGTGACTATGATGTGTCTTGGTGTCTTCAGGTCTGAACTGATTCTGTTTGGTACTCTCTGGGCCTCTTGAATCTTGATGTCCTCTCTGTTATTCAGGTCTGGGAAGTTTTCTTCTATTATGTCCTCTAGAATGTCTGCTTCCCCTTCCACTCTTTCTTCCTCTGGCAGGCCAATTATGCGAATGTTTTCTTTGGAGATCATCCCATATGTCTCTGTTGTTGTTTTCAGTGTCTCTCAATCTCTTTTTAAGCTCTTTCACCTCTTTCTTCGTTTTCTCTAACTCATCCTCTGTCTGACTAATTCAATTTTCTGCTTCTGTTAGTCTGCTTTCCCTTGCCTCAGCTTCTTTCTTCATTACAGCTATTTCAGCTTTCAGTTCTCTAATTGCCTCAAGATAATCAGTATTTTCCTTGGGGGTCTCAACTGTTGTTTCCCTAATACTGCCATTCCTTTCCTCCAATGTTGTTTTCATTTCTGTGATTAATAAGTTTATTATTGCTTGCATACTTTTCTTATCTATGGTTACTTCTGGCTGATTTGTAGTTTCTTCTGGGCTCTTGTCTTCATTCATTGGAGTAGCAGTTTTATTTGTTTTTGATCTACCCATTTTTTTTGATTTATATGTTTTTTTATGCTCTGTTGTTCCTCCGCTGTTGTGTCTTGAGTACAAGCAACACTATACTAAATACCTTTATGACGGGAGTCGGGCTGTAGCGCAGCTGGTTAAGCACAGGTGGCACAAAGCACAAGGACTGGCATAAGGATCCCGGTTCAAACCCCAGCTCCCCACCTGCAGGGGAGTCGCTTCACAGGTGGTGAAGCAGGTCTGCAGGCGTCTATCTTTCTCTCCTCCTCTCTGTCTTCCCCTCCTCTCTCTATTTCTCTCTGTCCTATCCAACAACGACAACAACAATAATAACTACAACAATAAAACAACAAGGACAACAAAAGGGAATAAATAAATAAAATAAATATTAAAAAATATATTAAAAAATTTTAAAAAATACCTTTATGAAAATTGCACTCACCAACCTCAGGAATTACAGTAGCAACTGAAGCAAGTATTGAAGCAGTTTCATCACTACCAGTTAGCCAAACAATTTCCCCATTCCGTGAAAGAATAGTAAACAAATCTCAGTGAAGAAGAAAAAGAAAATAAAGAAGGGATAGCAAGAATAGACAGTTATGCAAATCTACTATCCACTGTATATTCTAGGGGTAACAAGAGGAGAAAGGGAACTAGAGCAGAGATACACACATAGAGAGTCCACTCTGAGTCAGATTTCTTCCCCAAAATAATTCACAAATTCAGAAAGGCAAAGAAGAAGGAAGGAAGCAGTGTATGACAAAATATAAAAAAAAGAGAAAAAGAAAAAAGAGACAAGTGAGAGAAAAGGGAAAAGATAAGAAAAAGAGCTGTAATTAAAGAGCAGTGAAAGGAAAGGCTTTTTTATTACTTTATTTTAATTTAATTTAATTTTTTAATTAGCTAGGAAGATGAGGGAGGGGAGAGTCTGTAGAGGAGGTAGGATTAAGGACATAAGTTCCTCCCACAGTAGATAAGATGCCCACTACCCTAGCAATGAAAGATACCCTCAGAGTTAATTCTGATCAACCTAAAGCAGGGGGAAGATATATGCCTTTATATAATATTAATAATAAAATAGAGCAGGGTAAAAAAAAAAACCCTGTCCCAGATTACCTCAAACCTCGTGATCAGAGGCAGCTGATTGTTAAGAATGAGAAAAAAAAAAAAACCTCAGGACTAGACAAGGATAGCTGAAATAGACAGTTATGCAAATCTACTATCCACTGTATATTATAGGGGTGGCTAAAGGATGAAGGGAAGTTGAGCAGAGACACTCGCAGTGGGAGTCCACACTGGGTCAGAATTCTTCCCCAAAATAATTCCCAAATGTGTGTCAGTGAATTTAAAAAAGCACACTGTTTGGTGGTGTGGGGGCTGGGGCCTGTGGCTTTGGAAGCTGTAGGATTAAGGAAGAAAGGATGACAAGAATGAGAAAAAGAATAAAAAATAAAGAGAGAGAGAAAAAATAAAAATAACAGTCATAAAAGAGCGGTGAAAGGAAAGAGTTATTTATTTATTTATTTATTTTTAATTATTTAATTAGCTATGCGGGGTGAGGTGGGGGGGTTGGCTACTTAGAAAGAAAAAAGGCCAGAGGTTTCAGAAGGGTATAGACTTAGAATGAATGATATTCCCTGGTGGGACAGGAATTTGGTAAAGACAGAAGCTCAGCAGGGGAGCCTGCTAGGAGCAGGTCCCCAGGGACTGGTTATGGGGGGGGGGGCGAATGGGGAGGCGGTGTGCTTAATAATTAATAGGAAAAATATTTTTGTTCCCTTTTTTCTACTCTATTTCTTAACCCAAATTAAGTTATAGTCACCTCCTTGGTGTCACCGCTAGGACCCCTTATTGACTGGCCTACTAAAGGCAGAAAATCTTACTGTGTCCAGAAGATGTGGTCAGAGCTCAAGCCACTAGCAGCTTCTCAGTCCGCCATCTTCCGGGAACCGCCCTATTTGCAGATGCTATGACACAGTACATAGAAAAACCTAAAGAATCCAGCAGGAAACTCTCCAAAATTATCAGGCAATACAAAACCAATAGAAAAAGTAAGTGGCAATCTTCTATGCAGAGTTAGAAGAAGAAGAAATCCAGAAAACAATCTTTTTTACTATAGCAACAAAAAACAATAAAATATCTAGGAATAAACCTAACCAAAGAAGTGGAAGACTTGTATACCGAAAATGATGAGTCATTATTCAAGGAAATTGAAAAAGACACAAAAATGTAAAGATATTCCACTTTATTGGGTGAGAATAATTAACATCATCAAAATGAATATTCTTCTCAGGGCCATATACAAATTTAATGCAACCCTGACCAAGAAAGATCCCACCCAATTTTTAGGAGAATAGAACAAAACCTACAAATGTTTATCTGGAACCAGAAAAAGACCTATAATTTCCAAAACAATCTTAAGAAGAAAGAACAGAACTAGAGGCATTACATTACCAGATCTCAAACTGTATTGTATGGCCGTTGTAATCAAAACCTCTTGGTATTGGAACATGAATATACACACTGATCTGTGGAATATAATTGAGAGCCCAGAAGTAAGCCCCCACACCTATGGACATCTAATCTTTGACAAAAGTGCCCAGGTTATTAAATGGGGAAACCAGAGTCTCTTCAACAAGTGGTTTTGGAAAAAATGAGTTGAAATATGCAGAAGAATGAAATTGAACCACTATATTTCACCAAAAACAAAACTAAATTCCAAGAAGACCAAGGACTTGGATGTTATACCAGAAACTATCAGATACTTAGAGGGAAATATTGGCAGAACTCTTTCCCTTGTAAATTTTAAAGACATCTTTAATTGCATTCAAACGAATCCAATTGCAAAGAATATTAAGACAAGAATAAACCAATGGGACTGCATTAAATTATAAAGCTTATGCACAACAAATAAACCACTACCTAAACAAAGAGAACTGTTACAGAATGGGAGATCTTTACATTCCCTACAACAGAAAAGAGGCTAATAATCAAAGTATATAAGGAGCTTGCCACCCTCAACAACAAGAAAAAAATGACCCCATTCAAAAATGGGGAGAGAACATGAGCAGAATATTCACCACTGAAGAGTTCCAAAATGTTGTGATCCCAACAGGAGTTTGGGACAATTAGCAAACTAATGACATCAGCCTGAGCCAAAACAGACTGAAAAGGGTATTATATAAGCACAGACTTGCAGTAGCTTGTGCTCTCAATTGGCACTCTCCACTTGGTGTGGCTCTGGATTGATTCAGATCTTTTCAAGTGGTAATCTTGGTTTGCAGACTTTGGACTTTTGCCTATTTTCCTAGCTAGCATTCTCCCCTCAAATTTACAGTGATTTTATGAATAAACTTCTCTTTTGTCTAACCTTAAATGGAGCCACTTATCTTGCAGTACCCTTTACCTCTACTTCACCCTAATAAAGTCTGATATTGTTTAAATCCATTCCCAGCATCCAGCACTCAATCCTTTACATGCCTCAGCCAAATCCCCTTTTAAGTTTTAGTTTCAACACCAAAAGGCCAAAAAAACATATGAAAAAGTGATCAAGTCACTGATTTTCATAGACATGCAAATAAAGACAACAATGCGACACCATTTCACTCCTGTGAGAATGTCATACAACAAAAAAGATAGCAACAACCAATGCTGGAGAGGTTATGTGGGCAAAGGAACCCTCCTGCACTGATGGAGTGGGAATGTAAATTGGTCCAACCTTTGTGAAGATCAGTCTGGAGAACTCTCAGAAGGCTAGAAATGGACCTACCGAAACTGAATGATAGCTTAGGGAAAATTGTGATTTATTAAAATCAACAGACTAGAAAATATTGGATGTCTTCCTTGATGTCATTCAATTTCAGTAATGCCACATTCTGAATAAAATATCTTCCTGTATTTCCACATTTACTATTTAATAAAGCTTTTAAATTAAATAATTAAAAAAAAGAAAAGTTTCCAGTGGAGGGGATGGGATGCAGAACTCTGGTGGTGGGTAATGTGTAGGATTTTACTCCCCTCTGCCCCTTTAGCCTACCATTTTGTTGATATTTTCTATATCTTATTTTATAAATAAATTTAATTAAAAATATAAGCTCCATAAATAAAAGAAAGAAATGGACCTAACTTATGACCTTGCAATTCCTCCCCTGGGGATATATCCTAAAGATCTAAAGACACCCATCCAAAAATATTTATGCATACCTTTGTTCATAGCAGCACAATTTGTAATAGCCAAAACCTGGAGGCTATCCAGGTGTCTAACAACAGATGAGTGGTTGAGCAAGTTATATATACACAATGGGATATTACTCATCTATTAAAGGTATATATACACAATGGGATATTACTCATCTATTAAAACTGGTTACATCACCATTTTCATCCCATCTTGGATGGAGCTTGAAGAAATCGTGTTAAGTGGAATAAATAAATAAAGGATGGATATGGAATGATCTGATTCATAGGCAGAAGTTAAAAACAAGATCTGAAGAGAAAAAATAAAGCAGAACCTCGACTGAAGTTGGTATATTGCACCAAAGTAAAAGACTCTGGGGTGGGTGGGGGAGAGAGTTCAGTTCCTGGAGCAGGGTGGCAGAGGACCTACTGAGGGTTGTATTGTTCTGTGGAAAACTGAGAAATGTATGCATGTACAAAATATTATATTTACTGTCAATTGTAAAACATTAATGCCCCAATAAAGAAAAAAAACTAAAAAAAGAAGAAAGAAACAAAGTTGCTAAGAGTGAACTCGGAAGTGCAATGGTAAAGCTCTGAGCTTACAAGCATGAGGTCCTGAGTTTGTTCCCCTGCATCATATGTGCCAGGATATTACTTTGACTTCCCTTTCCCGCTATCTCATAAAATAAAATAAAATGAATTTTTAAAAATAGGGTTGTTAGAGCATAGATTCTGGAACCACACCCAAGATATGACAAATGATCCTTTCTATCATTATTTAATGGCATGACAGGGTGAGTTTTTGGTTTTTTTTAACATTTCCATGAACCCATTTATTTCTCTAAAGTAGCCATATAGATAACACCCAATTTACATCATTGTTAAGATAATTGAGTTAGGGGGGATGGATCAGAAAACATAATCCAACCATATGCTGCTTGCAAGAATCCCGTCTGTCACAAAAAGATAAACACAGACTTAAAGTGAAAGGATGGAAAACTATCATACAGGCTAATGGACCACAAAAAAGAGCAGGAGCAGCCATTCTCATCTCAGACACAAAAGATTTTAAATTAAATAAAGTAATAAAAGATAGGCAAGGACATTACATAATTATGAGAGGATCAATCAGCCAAGAAGACTTAACAAATATTAACATCTATGCACCCAATGAGGGACCATCTAAATACGTCAAGCACTTACTGAAAGAATTTCAAAAATACTTCAATAGTAATACAATAATAGTGGGAGACTTCAATACCCCACTCTCACATTTAGACAAATCAACAAAGCAGAGAACCAACAAAGATACAAGAGAATTGAAAGAAGAGATTGACAGACTAGACCTCTTAGACATTTTCAGAGTCCTTCACCCCAAAAAACTGGAATACACCTTCTTTTCAAATCCACATAACACATACTCAAGGATAGACAACATATTAGGCCACAAAGACAGCATGAATAAATTCGAGAGCATCGAAATCACCCCAAGTATCTTCTCAGACCACAGTGGAGTAAAACTAACATTTAACAACAAACAGAAAATTATTAAAAGTCACAGAATTTGGAAACTAAACAACATACTCCTTAAGAACCACTGGGTCAGAGAGTCAATCAAGCTGGAAAATCAAATGTTCCTGGAAACAAATGAAAATGAAGACACAACCTATCAAAATATTTGGGACACAGTTAAAGCAGTACTGAGAGGGAAACTTATAGCCATACAATCACATATTAAACACCAAGAAGAAGCTCAAATGAACGATCTTACTGCACACCTCAAGGACTTAGAGGAAGAGGAATAAAGGAACCCTAAAGCAACCAGAAGGACAGAAATCACTAAAATTAGAGCAGAAATAAACAACATCAAAAATAAGAGAATCATACAGAAGATCAATGAAGCCTAATATTGGTTCTTTGAAAGATTAAACAAAATTGACAAAACCCTAGCCAGTCTCACCAAACAAAAAAAAAGGGAAGACTCAAATTAATAGAATTGTAAACGACAGAGGAGATATCACAACTGACACCACAGAGATCCAGAACCAAGAAGAACTACAAAATCTAAATGCACCAATAACAGATAAAGAAATTGAAACTGTTATTAAGAATATCCCCAACAACAAAAGTCCTGGACCAGATGGCTTCACAAATGAATTCTACAAAACTTTCAGGAAACAGTTAGATCTTCTCCCATTCTGTGAGTGGTATCTTTGTTTGTTTAATAGTTTCTTTGGATATGCAGAAGCTTTTCAATTTGATGTAGTCCCATTGGTTTGTTTCTGCTTTAGTCTTCCTTGCAATTGGGTTTGATTCATCAAAGATGTCCTTGAGGTGTAGGTGGGAAACTGTTTTACCAATGTTTTCCTCTAAGTATTTGATTGTTTCTGGTATGACATCTAGGTCGTTGATCCATTTGGAGTTGATTTTTGTTTCTGGTGAGATAAAGTGGTTCAATTTCAATCTTCTGCATGTTACAACCCAGTTTTCCCAGCACCATTTATTGAAGAGAGCCTCCTTTTTCCATTTAATGCTTTGGGCCCCCTTATCAAAGATTAGATGTCCATAGGTGTGGGGATTTATTTCTGGGCTTTCAATTCTGTTCCACTGGTCTGTGTGCCTATTTTTGTTCCAGTACTATGCTGTTTTGATGATGAAGGCTTTATAATATAGTTTAAGGTCTGGGAGTGTGATACCTCCATTTCTGTTTCTTTTCCTCAAGATGATATTGGCAATTCTAGGTGTTTTCATGTTCCAGATAAATGATTGTAGTGTTTGTTCTATTCTCTTAAAGAAGCATGGTGGAACTTTGATGGGTATTGCATTAAATTTGTATATGGCTCTGGGGAGAATATTCATTTTGATGATATTTATTCTTCCAATCCATGAGCATGGGATATCTTTCCATTTCTTGGTATCAGTTTCTATTTCCTTGAGTAGTGACTCATAGTTTTCAGCATACAAGTCTTTCACTTCTTTGGTCAACTTTATTCCTAGGTATTTGATTGATTGATTTTGCTGAAACAGTAAATGGGAGTGATTTCTGGAAGTCTTCTTCTTCAGATTTAGTGTTTGAATAAAGAAATGCCACTGATTTTTGTACATTGATTTTGTAGTCTGATACCTTGCTATATTGCCTAATAACTTCCAGCAGTTTTCTGCTGGATTCTTTAGGTTTTTCTATGTATACTATCATATCATCTGCAAATAGTGAGAGCTTGACTTCTTCCCTTCCAATCTGTATTCCTTTGATTTCTTTCTCTTGCCTGATTGCTATGGCAAGAACTTCCAATACTATGTTGAAGAGTAACGGTGACAGTGGACAGCCCTGTCTAGTCCCTGATCTGAGGGGGAATGCTTTCAGCTTCTGTCCATTGACTATGATGTTGGCTGTAGGTTTGCTATATATAGACTCCACTGTCTTGAGGAATTTCCCATCTATTCCCATTTTTGTAGAGTTTTGAGCATGAATGGGTGTTGGATTTTGTCAAAGGCTTTCTCTGCATCTATTGAGATAATCATGTGGTTTTTGGCTTTGCTTTTATTGATGTGGTGAATGACAGTGATTGACTTACAGATGTTGAAACAATGTTGCATTCCTGGGATGAATTCCACTTGTTCATGATGAGCAATCTTTTTGATGTGCTGCTGTATCCGGTTAGCCAAGAATTATTTAATATTTTGGCATCTATGTTCATCAGAGATATTGGTCTGTCGTTTTCGTTTTTTGTTCTGTCCCTATCAGCTTTTGGTATCAGGGTGATGTTGGCTTCATAGAAGATGGAAGGGAGTATTCCTGTTTCTTCAATCTTATGGAAAAGCTTAAGAAGTATGGGTACTGTTTCCTGAAAGTTTTGTAGAATTCATTTGTTAAGCCATCTGGTCCAGGACTTTTGTTGTTGGGGAGATTCTTAATAATTCTTAATAACAGTTTCAATTTCTTTGTCTGTGATTGGTTCATTTAGATTTTGTAGTTCTTCTTGGTTCAGTTTAGGAAGGGCATATGTTTCTAGGGATTGTTCCATTTCTTCCAGATTCTCTAGCTTGGTGGCGTATACTTCTTCATAGAAGTTTCGCATGATTCTCTGGATTTCTGTGGTGCCAGTTGTGATATCTCCTCTGTGGTTTATAATTCTATTAATTTGAGTCTTCTCTCTTTTTTGCTTGGTGAGACTGGCTAGGGGTTCGTCAATTTTGTTTAATCTTTCAAAGAACCAACATTAGGCTTCATTGATGAGACTGGCTGTTCCTGCCCTTTTTTGTGGTCTGTTAGCCTGTATGATAGTTTTCCATCCTTTCACTTTAAGTCTGTGTTTATCTTGTTGTGACAGATGGGATTCTTGCAAGCAGCATATGGTTGGGTTATGTTTCTGATCCATCCCCCCACTCTGTGCCTTTTGATGGGTGAGTTTAAGCCATTGACATTTATTGATATTATGGATTTAATGTATTGTAGTGCCATTGTTCAAAAAAATTTTTTTTGTTTTCTCTGATATACTGCCAGGATTATAGTGATATTCTTGTTTATAAGAGGTCTTTAGAACCTCTTTCAGGGCCAGTTTGGTGATGGTTGCCTCCTTTAACTGTTGCTTGTCTAAGAAGGTTTTGATCCCTCCATCTAGTTTGAATCAAAGTCTAGCAGGATATATTATCCTTGGTTAAAACCCTTTTTCATTCAGGGCTCGATAGATATCTTGCCATTCTCTTCTGGCTTTTAGAGTTTGAGTGGAGAAGTCTACAGATAATCTTATGGGTTTTCCCTTGTATGTGACTTTTTGTTTCTCTCTTGCAGCCTTTAGGATCCTTTCTTTATCCTTACTTCTTCTCATTGTGACTATGATGTGTCTTGGTGTCTTCAGGTCTGGACTGATTCTGTTTGGTACTCTCTGGGCCTCTTGAATCTTGATGTCCTTTCTGTTATTCAGGTCTGGGAAGTTTTCTTCTATTATTTCCTCTAGAATGTTTGCTTCCCCTTCCTCTCTTTCTTCCTCTGGCAGGCCGATTATACGAATGTTACTTCTTTTGAGATCATCCCATATGTCTCTGTTGTTGTTTTCAGTGTCTCTCAATCTCTTTTTAAGCTCTTTCACCTCTTCGTTTTCTCTCACTCATCCTCTGTCTGACTAATTCTATTTTCTGCTTCTGTTAGTCTGCTTTCCCTTGCCTCAGCTTCTTTCTTCATTATAGCTATTTCAGCTTTCAGTTCTCTAATTGCCTCAAGATAATCAGTATTTTCCTTGGGGGTCTCAACTGTTGTTTCCCTAATACTGCCATTCCTTTCCTCCAATGTTGTTTTCATTTCTGTGATTAATAAATTTATTGCTTGCACATTTTTCTTATCTATGGTTACTTCTGGCTGATTTGTAGTTTCTTCTGGGCTCTTGTCTTCATTCATTGTAGAAGCAGTTTTATTTTTTTGATGTACCCATTTTTTTGATTTATGTGTTTCTTTTTTATTTTTATGCTCTGTTGTTCCTCAGTTGTTGTGTCTTTAGCACAAGCAACACTGTACTAAATACCTTTATGACAATTGCACTCACTAACCTCAGGAATTACATTAGCAACTGAAGGAAGTGTTGAAGCAGATTAATCACTACCAGTTAGCCAAACAATGTCTCCAGTCCGTGAAAAAATAGTAACCAACTCCCAGTGAAGAAGAAAGAGAAAAGAAAGAAGGGATAGCAAGAATAGACAGTTATGCAAATCTACTATCCACTGTATATTCTAGGGGTAACAAGAGGGGAAAGGGAACTAGAACAGAGATACACACATAGAGATTCCACTCTGAGTCAGATTTCTTCCCCCAAATAATTCACAAATTCAGAAAGGCAAAGAAGAAGGAAGAAGTGTATGACAAGATAAAATAAAAAAAAGAAAAAATGAAAAAGAGACAAGACAGAGAAAAGAGAAAAGATAAGAAAAAGACCTGTAATTTAAGAGAAGTGAAAGGAAAGTTTTTTTGATTACTTTATTTTTAATTTAATTTAATTTATTTTTTTAATTAGCTAGGAGGAGGAGGGAGGGGAGAGTCTGTAGAGGAGGTAGGAGTAACGAGACAAGTTCCTCCCATAATAGATGAGATGCCCACTACCCTAGCAATGAAAGCTACCCTAAGTGTTAATTCTGATCAACCTAAAGGGGGGGAAAGATATATGCCTTTATATAATAATAATAACAAAATAGAGCAGGGTAAAAAAAAAATCCCTGTCTCAGATTATCTCAAACCTCGTGATCAGAGGCAGATGATTGTTAAGAAAAAGAAAAAACAAAAAAAAAAACAACTCAGGACTAGACAAAGATAGCTGAAATAGACAATTATGCAAATATACTATCCACTGTATATTATAGGGGTAGCTAAAGGAGGAAGGGAAGTTGAGCAGAGATACTCGCAGTGACAGTCCACTCTGAGTCAAAATTGTTCCCCAAAATAATTCCCAAATGTGTATCAGTGAATTCAAAAAAGCACACTGTTTGATGGTGTGGGGGATGGAGCCTGTGTCTTTGGAAGCTGTAGGATTAAGGAAGAAAGGATGACAAGAATGAGAAAAAGAATAAAAATAAAGAGAGAGAGAAAAAAGAAAAAGATAAGAAAAAGAACAGTCATAAAGGAGCAGTGAAAGAAAAGAGTTTTTTATTTATTTATTTTTAATTATTTAATTAGCTATGCGGGGTGAGGTGGGGGTGGTTGGCTACTTAGAAAGAAAAAACGCCAGAGGTTTCAGAAGGGTATAGACTTAGAATCAATGATACTCCCTGGTGGGACAGGAATCTTGGTAAAGACAGAAGCTCAGCAGGGGAGCCTGCTAGGAGCTGGTCCCCAGGGACTGGTTATGGGGGGGGGGAGAAGGTGTGCTTAATATTTTAAAAGAAAACAAATTTCCCTTTTTTTCTACTCTATTTCTTAACCCAAATTAAGTTATAGTCACATCCTTGGTGTCACCGCTAGGTCCCCTTATTGACTGGCCTACTAAAGACAGAAAATCCTACAGTTTTCAGAAGATGTGGTTAGAGCTCAAGCCACTAGCAGCTTCTCAGTCCGCCATCTTCCAGGAACCCCCCCCCCACCTAAACTTTAATATACCTCACCTGAGAATGCTATAAACATTCTAATTCTTACTGAATAGGTCTGTTCTGAGGTCTCTGGTTCTGCATTTATAATAATCACTAAGATAATGACAATAATCTGATCCATGAAAACACACTCTGGGAATCAAAAGTCTAAAACAGGGATCAGCAATGTATAGTGGCCAAATACAGCTGCTGCCTGCTTCTCTATAGCCTGTGAGGTAAAAATGTCTTTTAAAGGGGCCAGACAGTGTCACCCCCAGTTAAACACACACATTACCATCTACAAGGACCTGAGTTCAATCCTTCAACCCCCATCTACAGAGGGAATCCTCATAAGTAATGAAACAAGTGCTTCAGGTGTCTCTATGTCTTTATCCTTCTTAATCTACCCCTCCCTGCTTAATTTGTCTCTGTCCTATTAGACAAAAAAAAAAAGGAAAAATGGCATCCTAGAAAGGTGAATTCATCCTGCATACCCCATGCCCCAGTGATAACTCTAGTGACAATATATTTTTTTAAAGTGATTTTTAGATTTATTTAAATAGTTTGAGGAAAATAGAAGGGATAAAGTTTGATGGCATGTAATGGTCATGTTAAATTCAAATTTCAGTGTCTCTAATGAAGTTTCACTGGAAGATAGCATGTCCATTCATTTTAATATTATTTGACTGCTTTTGAAATTTTGCAACAAAGACCATATGATCCACAGACCTCTAATATATGAAACTGTACAGAAAATGTTTATCAATCCCCATTCATGATGAAAGATTAATGAAGGGTAATATTTTTATATCATATCATTAAAAGGGGAGCAGTGTTTGATTTGAGAAGATGGAAGTCACAGAACTTGAGATGGAGCTTGTACTCCCCCCCCAGAACTGGGAAAGATCTGAAAAGTGAGGGACAAAAGCAGTACCCCAGGCAGGACTGTAGTAAAAAAAGGAAAGCCTCAATCATCAATATCTCTGAGTCAATTGGAAACAGTAGTAACAAAGATAGTCCAGGGTAAACTTCCAGTGGTAGCAACCTCTGTAAGTACAAGAAGAAAGAGAACATCTAAAATCACTAAGAACCTGGTCTTTACCTAATTTCCTGGCAAAATAAAAGCCCAGGACTTTTCGGTGTATTCATGTAAGGTTGCAGAAAAACCTCCACCTCAAATAACTGAGGTTTAATTTCCTGATCATACAACATGTTGGGGGCATTGAAATTTCATTTAATTTATAAGTAAAGTGATACAACATAACCTGCTTATATCCATTTACTAGGCCTACTATAACAAAATATCACAGAATAGGTAAATCAATAACAGAAATTAATTTCTTATTATTCTGGAGGCTGAGAAATGCAAGGTCAGAATGTCAGATAGATAGATTTCGTTCTGAAGTCTCAACTTTTGATTTCTAAACCAACTTCAATCTCCATCTCATGTAGGCTAACAGGACTTCTTTGTACATGTGAAAGAAAAGAGGAAAGGAAGCAGAGAGAGAGAGGAAATAGGAAAAAGAGGGAGACTGCTCTCTAGTGTCTCTTTTTATAAAGATACTAATCCTATAGGTCAGGGCTAATCCTATGCATCAGGGTCCAATCCTTGTGATCTCATTTAGCTCTAATTACTTTATAAACTAGCTTCAAATAAAGCAACATTAGGAGTTACGACTTCAACATATAAACTGGAGGTGAGGGGAAAATTCATTTTACATCTCTGTTCTTAGGAATTAAAATGTGCTTATAGTCCTAGTTTTATGGAAACGCAGAAGATGGCAAGTTTTCAGACTGATTTTTGTCAGCACCAGTTTCACTGCTCTGAGATGTCTTGTTCAGATGAAGAGAAATAGATACAGAGAGAAACACAAAGAAATACCACAGTATTTAAGTTTGCTCTACTGCAGGGTAAGGGGGGGCTCAAACATAGGTCACACACAAGGCAGAACAAAAGCACTATCCATCCAGGTGAGATATATTGCCAGTCCTCTGGACTGATTTTATATGAGGACACAAGCAGGAAACCTTATCTTAAACCATTTCTCCCACTGATCTGCCATTCACCCCTAAGCCCAATATTATAGTCATTCCTCTACATAACATTTATTACATTCAGAAGTTCAGGTCAACTATGAATCCATTTCATTTAAGAGTTTCATTTTATTGTGATGACAGAAGAAATTCCGAGGTTTGGAGGGTACAGTACGACATGTCCACAACAGGAAATACAGTATTATAGGTAAGAGCATATAAACTCTCAGGCTGTCATTTACTCAGTTCTATTTTATTTATGTTATTTTAATGAAGACAAGGGGAGAGGGAGAGGAAAAAGGAGGGAGAGGGAGAAGGAGAGGGAGAGGGAGGGGAGGGGGAGGGGAGGGGAGGGAGAGAGAGATGCTAGAGCAATGCTTATGGTGGTGTTGGGGATTGATCCCGAGACCTCAGAGCCTCAGGCATGAGAGTCTTTTTCATAATGACTATGCTATCACCCAACCCACATATACCCATTTCTTTGACCTTGCAAAGTATTATTTAGCTATTTTGTGCTTAAGTTTTCCTATCTTTAAAATTATAGTTACTACCTCTTAAGTGTGGAGAAGGTTAACCTAATTAATATGTAACAAGCACTTAGAACCAAGTCTGGTATACAGTAAGCACTTAATGGACATCAATTATTCTTTGATCTTGAATATTTGAAGGAAATTTGGATTATTATACAGAATTTATTTAAATAAGTTGTCACCAAGACAACCATAAATTATGGCAAAATATATACCTGAAAGCAGAAATGAACAATAGTCTTCAGTGAGTCAGTATATGCAGAAAGAAAGTAGAAAGAACTAAAAAGATACCATAAAGCTCATAATGAAATAGTGTCTACTTAGACTTAGATACCCTCCTCACCTACTTCTTATTATAATCCCTCAGTCACTCCAAAGCTAACCTTATCAAAGTAAGGACTACAAAAGCTGAATAAGGGCAAGAGACAGGCATACTTTAATGATCACTCTTTAGTAACTATCGGGCCACCCCATCAGCTGGGGCCCTATTCGGGGAGTCCTGAGATTCCCAAACAGACATGATGGGCCTAGATCTTGACTAGGTCCCACTCTCCATTGTTACTGGTCATCTCTATCAGGAACAACACAATGGACCCCTTTGTGGGCCCTCATAGTACCTTGCTTATCCTTGATCAACATGTATCAACAACAGTAGAGAATGTTCCATCCTCCAAAGGGAGGATGGACAACATACTCTATGTTCTACCTGAGGAATATGGGTTCTAAATTTGGGGCAGCTTGGAATGTTCCTACTCATGACCACAGAATGTGAGCTCAGATCTACAGAGATGCAGAGGTCACATAGGCTCCTAAATTGACTATGGGCCCTAGAGCAGATAAAATTGATGGGGGTTATAGTCAACAATATTTATATACCTTTCCCATATTTGGGAGCTATTCTTTTCCCTGATCCAGCTTTCTGGTCCTTTTTGAAGCCGTGACATCATCCCCCCAGACAATAACTTGGATCCACCTGCATATCAGATGTGAGTCTCAGAAAAAAAAAACAAACACTAGTATAGTCATGGACCCTTTGGAGTATAACTAAAATAGACCTACTAACTGTCTACAAGACAGAGACTCCCAAACTTCATCTGCACTATTCCAGCCGTTAGGTTCATAATTAGTTAACAATTTTTTGGCTCTACATGTTAACTCCTTTTTCAGCCACCAGGTTCAAGATGCTACTGTGATGCCAACCATACTTCCTGCGTAGACGACCCCACCAATGTGTCTTAGAGCTGCACTTCCCAAGAGCCCTGCCCCACTAGGTAAAGAGAGAGGCAGGCTGGGAGTATGGGTTTACCTGTCAACGCCTTTATTTAGCTGGAAAGGATACAGAAGCCAGACCTTCCACCTTCTGCACCCCATTATATCCCTTGGTCCATATTCCCAGAGAGTTAAAGAATAGGAAAGCTATCAGGGGAGGGATGGCATACGGAGTTCTGGTGGTGGGAATTGTGTGGAACTGTACCCCTCTCATCCTATGGTTTTTGTCAGTGTTTACTTTTCATAAATAAAAATTATTAAAAAAAAATTTAAAAACAAAGAAAATGTGGCAGTCCCTCCCCTACTGCCATGTGAATCTAGAATTTCCAGTGTCAAGTTTGAAAGACATTGAGTCCAGGAAATTGTGAGATAGGAAGAAAGAGTTGAGGAATAGAAACTCAGGCATAGAAGAAAGATGTGAGAATAAACAAGATTTTAGAGTTTTGTCCCGAAAAGATTAGTTTAGATTAAAAAGAATGGGGTAAGGAAAAGGCTGTGAGGACACTGTGTTCCTGGGAAGAGTACTAAAGAGAAAGCTGCAAACTTTTCTTGCATGTCCCAGTTTCTGAATATCTCTAGGGCAAAAAGTTCTTTCATAAATCCCAACCCAGACCTGGTTTGCACTAAACCGGAGCAAGAGCTTTGTGTGAAATGTCCATAACATTGGAGACTTCACAGCAACAAAACAGATGTTTTCTCTTCCTGGCACAAAGCAATTCAGTGCAGCAAAGACTCTCGTCCTTCACTCAGAAACAAGAGAAATTATCCTTAGGAGACACAGGACTGTGTACAATAAACTAATGGGTGAAATATTTGCTGAGATGTAGGTCCTTTGCTCAGTATGCAAATGAGTTGAATCCAAGGAAAGAATCATAAACCACTGTTCTGTCTTCTTAGTTCCTCTTTTGACCAAGAGGAAACAATTTTTCAAATGTTAAAAATTGACCTGCTTTTTAGATTTCAGACCCAGGCAAAAACTAATAAAGGCATGGGCCCTCTGGAGTATACCTAAAACAGACCTACTAGCTTTTTCCAAAAAGGAGACCCCAATCTTCATCTGCATCTTTCTTGCCTTTAGGTCCATGATTAGTCAATAATTTATTCTGCATTATATCTTTAAGACTTTTTCAGCCACCAGGTTCCAGATGGTACATGATGCCAACCCTACTTCCTTGGGCAGAGGACACCACCAGTGTGTCCTGGAGCCCAGCCTCCCCCAGAGCCCAGAACTACTAGGGAAAGAGAGAGACAGGTAGGGAGTATAGATCGACCTGCCAATGCCCATGTTCAACAGAAAAGCAATTACAGAAGCCAGACCTTCACTTTCTGCACCCCACAATGATCCTGAGTCCACACTCCCAGAGGGACAAAGAATAGGATAGCTATAAAGGGAAGGGATTGGATATGGAACTCTGGGGTGGGCAATGTGTAGAAATTTATCCTTCTTATCCTATGGTCTTGTCATTTTTACCATATTATAAATTAAAAAAAGAAATTAAAAAAGACTCTACAGCTATAAATGCAAAAGTGGCTGCCATTCTTACATCTCTTATTGTTCTGTCATCCTGAATACATGTAATTATTCACTTGCACACAAACAGCAGACTACCGTTCTAAACTTTTATACTGTACTACTAGGACCTGTCAAAAATCAAATCTAGAGCACAGGAAGTGAAAGGATGCTTCTATTTCCGGTTAAAAATCAGTAGTGAAGAGTCCATGTCTGAAATCTCCCTGCCCCAGGCACACACACAAACTTACATACATATGCAGGCATCTGAGTGCCTCAAGAGCTATAGACTTCCCTCAGGACTTGAGAATGGAATGTAATTACAGAACCAAACTCCTCAGCATCACGCTTAAGTTGTATTGTAGTGATATAGTCACCACCCACACACAGCCTGGAAAGCAACCAGCTTGCCTTAGAACTGCCTCAAGAGCCATATGTGCATTAGTTGCAAAGCCAGCTCTGATTTCCTCCTGGGATCATGGTTCAAGATATGTTTTTGCTCAGGCAGGCATGGAACTGAAAATCATTTTTTCAAGAACTTAGATCCTCACACATGCATATTTATACACAGAGCAGTGCAACGGAACTTTCTATTGAGAGGGGGACATCTAGTGGATTATCTCAAAACTGAGCATTTACGGAAGACAAGCCAATAGCAAAGACAGCATCACTTATTATAACCTCATCCACCATTTATCTAAGCACTTCTTTTTTGTCGTTTGTTTTTTATAATTTTTTAAATTTATGTATTATTAGAAAGAGACAGAGACATTGAGAGGGAAGGGGAAGGAAGAGAGGGAGAGAGACAGAGAGACACCTGTAGCCCTGCTTTACCACTCATGAAGCTTTCCCCCAGCAGGTGGGGACCAGGGGCTTGAACCCAGATCCTTTAGCATTATAATATATGCACTTAATCAGCTATGCCAGTCCTGGCCCCCTAAACACTTCTGTTATGGCAAGAACAGTGCTATGAAATTTACATTGACTAAATCACTTGATTCTCAGAGCAAATTTGGGAAGTATGGATTATTTGTCTTGTTATTCATATAGGGAAACAGGCTTGGAGAGATTAACTTACCCAAAGGTTCATTAATAATAAATGGAAAAAATAGAAATCAAATTTAAGTTTTACTGGCATGAAATTTAACTTCTCCCCTTATATTATATGACTACCAGTGTCCTGAATAGATATATGTGTATTGGCACGGCATAGTACATTTACTGAATATGGGCTTTAGTATCACACTGAGTTTGATTCCAACCTTCTTTACGTTCTTGACAAAAGAACTATCTAGTTGACCCTAATGTCACATTTACTCCCCACTTTGGTATAACACTGTATACTACTGTACCACCATACTAAAGCTTTGATTGTTCAAACCTGCTTACAGCAGCACTGCCACTGTCTTGTTTGTTTGTTTGTTTGTTACCAGAGCTCTGCTCAGCTCTGGGTGATCATGGTGCAGGGGACTGAACCTGGAACTTTGGAGCCTCAGGCATGAGGGTCTCTGCATAACCATTATGCTTTATACCCCACTGCTTGTTCTTTACTTTTTAAATTACAACACAAAGATAGGAAAATTTTGGGCTACACTCATTTCAGGACCAGACTTCCTCTGGTGGAAGCATAGGTTGACCTAGCCTCCCTTCAGAGAATGAGGCAGTCCCTACTATTGCTCCTCTACATTCAGGGCAAAGCCCTGTAGTGGCAGATAGGAAAGCATATGATGATATTTCTTATGCAAGTCACACATGATGGTGGAGAGAAAGAGATTCGTTGGGGGGGGGCTGTAGACTTATACTCAGTAAGTGCAGCAAGCAAGTAGAAAGACCTAAAATAAACATAACTACTTAATCAAAGACTTTCTAATTAGTCCTAGATACCCTCCTTTCCTATCCACTACTTCACTTCCCTCAACCAATTTAGTCTAACCTTGTCAGATAAAGTAAGTAGTACAAAAAAAGGCAAAAGACAAGCACACTTGAATGTTGCCCTTTTAGGTCACTATCAAACAAACCTATCATCTGGGGCTCTAATCAGGGAGTCCTTGGATCCCCACATAGATTCCCTCTCCTAACCAGAGCAGTTTCCTGTTTCCCAAATATACTGTAGAAGCCCAGATGGGTCCCACCCCATTTGAAACACTGGTCACAGAAAATAGAAAACATCTATGGCTAACCTGTGCTGTGACATGATGGAGATCAAATACACTCTAAATTTCTTTATTAAAATTTTTATTGGTGGATTGATGGTTTACAATCAACAGTAAAATACAATAGTTTGTATATGTGTAAAATTTCTCAATTTTCCACATTTCCACTCAACCCCCTCTAGGGCCTCCGCTGCCATCAAGTTCCAGAACCTGAATGCTCCCCCCACCACCGCCACAGAGTCTTTTACTTTGGTGAAATACAAAAACTCCAGTCAAAGTTCTGCTTTGTGACATCACTTCTGTTCTTATTTTTCAACTTCTGTCTATGAATGAGATCATCCCATAATATTCTTTCTCTTTCTCAATTATCTCACTTAAAATAATTCATTCATGCTCCATCCAAGATGAGGTGAAGAAGGTGAATTCACTATTTTTAATAGTTGAATAGCATTCCATTATATACATACACCAGAACGTTCTCAGCCACTTATCTGTTGTTGGACACCTGGATTGCTTCCAGGTTTTGGCTCTTACAAATAGTGCTGCTATAAGCATAGGTATACACATATATTTTTGGTTGTATTTTGTTCTTTGTGATATAGCCCCAGGAGAGGAACTGCACGGTCATAGGAAAGGTCCACGTCCAGGCTTCTGAGAGTTCTATAGACTGTTCTCCAAAGGGGTCAGATCAATTTACATTCCCACCAACAGTGCAGCAAGGATTATTTGTCCCAACAACCTCTACAACATTTGTTGCTGCTATCATTTGATGTACGACATTCTCACAGGAGTGAAGTGGCATCTCATTGTTGTCTTTACTTGCATTTCTCTGATAATGGCTTCCCACTCAGTAATGCTTTAGCTATGTCCCAAATATTTTGATAGCTTGGGTCTTCATTTACATTGAATTCTTGAAACATTTTGATTTCTTCTTTGACCCAGTAGTTGTTAAATAGTGTACTGTTGAGTCTTCATATTTTGGGACTTTTACTAATTTTCTGTTTGTTGTTACGAGTAAATGCTTGGGATGATTTTCATGCTCTTGAATTTTTTGACACTGTCTTTGTGTCCTAACATATAGTCTATCTTTAAGCATGACCCACGTGGACTTGAATAGAATATGTATTCCAGTTTCCTGGCGTGAATGATTCTGAAAATGCCCAGTAGTTCTAGTTTATCTATCTAGTCATTTCATTCCCTTTTTTATTAATTCTCTTTCCAGATGATCTGTCTAGTTGAGAGAGTATGGAGTTGAAATGTCCTACTATTACTATTACTTTGCTGTTATTGATATATTGCTGTGGCTTTTCCAGTAGATATTTGATGTATTTAGATGGCCCATTGGTGGATGAATAGATGAATAATTGTGAAGTGCCCTTGGTTGTGTATCCTTTGAACATTAAGTAGTGCCCATCCTTGTCTTTTATTTATTTTACAGTCTACTATGTCAGATGCAAGAATAATTGTTCCTGCCTTTTTGGTTGTCCATTAGCTTTTTTGATAGTTAATATATTGCTGTAGCTCTGTAAGTAGATTTCTGATGTATTTAGATGGCTTCTCATTGGGTGCTCTTAATAATTGTTAAATCCTCTTGATTGTCTGATTCTCTGAGCATTAAGTAATGTCCATCACTATCTTTTTAAATTTTATTTATTTTAAAGTCTATCGTGTCAGATATGAGAACAGCTGTCTCTGACCTCTTTTGTGGGTCATTGACTTGTATGATAGTTTTCCATCCTTTCACTTTGAACCTGTGTTTGTCTTGTTGAATTAGTTGGGTTTCCAGCAGACAGCATATTTTGGGGGTTTGTTTTCTGATCCATCTTCCTACTCTGTGCCTTTTAAGATGTGAATTCAGGCCATCGACATTTATTGATATCAAAGATTGAAGATATTTTAATGTCATTATTGTAAATTTCTAGAGCGTTCTGATCTATGGCATATTTATGGTGGTGTTACTGTTTATAGAACAAATTTCAGAACTTCTTTCAGGGCAAGTTTGGTGATAGTTGAGTCAACTGTTGCTTGTCTGAGAAGGTTTTTATGCCTCCATCTAGTCTGAATGACAGTCTATCAGGATACAGTAGTCTTGGTTGAAAGCCTTTTTCACAGAGCACTCTCTAGGTATCTTGCCATTCTCTTCTGGCCTGTAGTCTGTGTGGAGAAGTATTGTCACTGTCGGCCCGCAACAATGACATGGACACCAGAGTCTTCTTCCTCAATTCCCTTTATTTCATTCTTATGGCCACCTTAAGTACCTTTCACTGTTACATAGTCAGCCAATGGGCATTAAGCAAGCATACAGCATTCATAGATCATGCAGCCTTCTACCAATCATAAAACAGTTCACGTGTACAGCACACAGTCTGTTCAGTTGGATCGTCCAACTTCTGCAAAGTTGTTTACCACTTTACTGGTTTAGCCACCACGTGGCCGGCGCCATCTTAGGGGCGTGATGTGCAGTGTCATTATGGCTCCCAACAAGTATGCTGCTAATCTTAGGGGTTTTCCTCTGTAGGTGACTCTATTTTTCTCTTGCAGTCTTCAGGATCCTTTGTTTATCATTATTCCTTTCCATTCTAAATATGATATGTTTTGGAGTCTTTAAGTCTAGGTTAATTCTGTTTGGAACCCTCTGGGCTTCTTGAACATTTATGTCTTCTGTGTTGTCTAGATTAGAGAAGTTCTCGGCTATTATGTTCTGTAGAATGATATCTTCTCCTCCCTCTCTTTCTTCCTCTGGTAAGGCAATAATGTGTATATTATTTCTTTTGATGTCATCCCATATATCTCTGTTGTTATTTTCAGTATCTCTTAATCTTTTTTGAGATATCTTACTTCTTTCTTAGTTTTCTCTAATTCATCCTCAATCTTGCTAATTCTGTTTTCAGCCTCATTTAGTCTATTCTCTCTCCCCTCTGCTGTTTTCTGGAGTTCATCTATTTTGTTACCCTGTTCTGATACTGTTTTAGCTTGTTAATCTAGTTGAGTTCTTAACTCAGCTATTTAAGCTTTCATCTCTCTAATAACCTTGAGATATTAGTGTTTTCTTACAGAGTCTCATTTGTTGTTTCTGCATTTCTGATGACAATTCTTTCAAACTCTTTATTCACTCCTGTGACTATTTCCTTAACTGGCATTTGTATGTTGACTTCATTGTTCTGTGCTTTAACCTTTTGGGGGCTTTTAGCTGGAATTTGTCCTAGTTCATTTCTCCAATATTTCTTCTTGTTGGTTTAGTCATTCTATATAGTATGTTATGAGGTCCCTCTCTCAATACTTTTCAAATTACTGATTGTTCTTGCCTAGATTGACTTGTATATAAGTAAGGTACTTAAAGAGTTCACAGCTGTGGAAATTAACCATTGTTTCAATATTATCTCAATCCCTGAGTTGAAGCCTAGTGGCTGTTAAAACCTTCTTTGTTCTTTTTCTTCCCTTTAGGCTATGGGAGCCTGAGGGCTTTTTAACTATAAGTAGGCTTCTTAGCTTAATTATTCACTCATGACCAAGAGATAAATCAGGGTGAGGGAAAGATAACACAGTGGTTATGCACATTGATTCCCACACCCCAAGGATCCAAAGCACTGGGCTCAATTCAGCTGCTCTTACAGCAGTCAGAGCCAAGCTGAAAGTACTTGGCCCTGTGAGTTTCCAAATAAATCCTGTTTATACTCTGTGGGTTCTGTGGCAGATATTCACCATGTCTCCCCAATTCATCAGGAGAGCAGTGTGGAAAGGTTCTCACTATACAGCTCCATCTCTAGCCCACCAGGGTATAGATCTTCTCATGAGTTTCTGGGCCAGTTCTCTGTCCCCAATGTCAGCACAGAGCCCCCGACTGCTGTTCCAGCCTCTAGAGGGCAGTAGTGATGGAGACTCACAGTTGCAATTACTGATCCTTAGGTGAGTCCTCTCCTCCCTTCAGCAGTCTTTTTGTTAGTAAAACAGACTGGAGGTGGTGCTTCAACCAGTAAACTTCCAGACTGTTACCAGCCGCTCCACAGTAGATATGGGTTTTCACCCAGGAATCTCTCCTTAGGGTCCTCTCTGTCCACAAGCCACACGTTTTTGCACTCACCAGTGATTTAGTGGCTTCTCAAAGTCATTCTATTCCTGTCCTGTTGTGGTCTCAAGTGGTCTCCTTAGATGTTGACTGGGAAGAGAAGAGGAGAGGAGAGGAGAGGAGAGGAGAGGAGAGGAGAGGAGAGGAGAGGAGAGGAGAGGAGAGGAGAGGAGAGACACAGCTGCTGCTGCTGCTCCTTAGCCCTGCCTCCAGAATCTCTATCCGTATTCCTTTTCATTCTAAATATGGTGTTTTGGTGCCTTTAAGTCTGGGTTAATTCCCTTTGGGACTCTCTAGGATCCTTGAATCTTTATGTATTTATGTTATTTAGGGTAGGGACGTTCTCAGCTACTATGTCCTGTAGAATGATTCCTTCCCCTTCCTCTCTTCCTCTGGTAAGCCAATAATACATATATTACTCCTTTTGAAGTCATCACATATGACTCTGCTGTTGTTGTTTTTTTATCACTTAACCTCTTTTTCTAGTTCTTACTTATTTCTTTGTTTCCAATAATTCATCCTTGATCTTGCTAATTCTGTGTTTTGTCTCAGTTATTCTGCTCTGTCTCCCCTCTGCTGTTTTCTGTAGCTCAACTAATGTGTTACTTTGTTCAGATACTGTATTAACTTTTTAAGATAGTTATGCTTTTAGTTCAGCTATTTCAGCTTTCAGCTCTCTAATTACCTGTAGATAATTAGTTTTTTCATTCAGAGTCTCATTTGTTGTTTACCCATTCCTGATGATATTACTTTCAAAAGCTTTCCTTATTCCTCTTATTATCACATTGACCAGTGTTTGGATGTTGTCCTAATTCTTATATACTTCTACCTTTTTGGGAATTTCATTTGTAATTTTGTCCTGGTTCATTTCTCCATTGTTTCTTCTTAGTTTAACCATTGTGTTTGGTGTGTTTGAGGTCCCTCTCACTACTTTTCAATCCACTTATCCCACTTTCCTGGATTTATTTGTGTCTATATAATGTATTTAAGAGTTCACAGTTTCAGAATTTAACTATTCTTTCAGTGTTTTCTCAATTCATGAGGTGGAGCATAGTGGCAAAACCTTCTTATATTATGCTATTTATCTTCCTTGGGGCTATGAGAGCCTGAAGGATTTTTAATTATAAGTATATTTTTTTTAGTTTAATCACTCAGTCATGACCAAGGGCTAAAACAAGTAGGAAGAAAGATAGTACAATGTTTTTGTGAAGAGACTCCCAAGCCCAAGGATCCAAAGTCCAACACTTAATCTCCCCTCACACCATCAGCCAGAGATGAGCTGTACAGTGCTATTTCACCTGTGAGTTTTTGATAAAATCTTATTAGTATTTGGTAGGTTCTGAGAAAATTATTCACTGTGTTTCCTAATTTATCAGGAGAACAATGTGAAAAGGCTCCCACTATATAGCCGCAAATTCAGACCCCCAGGAGTGTAGATTTTTTCCTGAGTTTTCAGGATATTTCTCCACTCCTCAAGGTATAGATAGGGTTTCCCTGATGCTGTTCCAGCCTCTGAGGGACATTTACAATTGTAAATTGGTTAGTTTTAGGTGATTATCTCCTCCCTTCAGCAGTCTTTTTGTTGATAAAACTAAGACTGGAGGTTGTGTGTCAACTGGAAAACTACCAGACCAGTGCCAGCCATTCCAGAGTGCACATGGGCTTTTATCCCAAGGCATCCCCTTAAGGCCCTCTCTGTCCACAAGCCACATGTGTTTGCAGTCACCCATGACTTGATGGGTTCCCAAAGTAATCCTAGTCTTATCTTGTTGCTTTCTTAGGTGATTATCTTTGCTATTATCAGTTTATCAGGGAGAGCAAAATGTAGTTGCTGTTACTCTCTATTCATGCCTCCAGAAGTCCTTCCACTATATCATTTCTTTGTAAATACTGCTTACACAAACCCTGTTATATCTGTTCTGTGTGCTACTAAAGTTGTGTATTCATAACCTCCTAGTATTATAAATCTTAAGCATGTTACTTAGCACACATGTACTTTGGTTCCCTCATCCATGATGTAATAGTAAAATGAAATACTAAGTTCACAGTGTCTGACGTAGAGGAAGCATTAAATGAATATTAACAATTAATATATATAGCTATATTTAGAGGTTACATTGACATTAGAAGTTGGGCCTCCTTTCTTCATAACAAAATTTCATTTATTTTATAAGAGAGAGATAGAGACAAACTAGAATACTGCTGCAGTATATGCAGTGTCCAGAATCAAATTCCTGGTCCCATATACAGAATTCATATGCTCTACCATTAATCCACCCTTCCAGTTGCTTTCTCATTTTATAGATAAGGCCTTAAAATAGAAGGTTATTTGAACATGCTATGATGATGACTGCTTAATGGAATGAAACAAATCTCAGATCTTTCTTTTCTGATCCATAAAACATTTGCATGGAAACAGAACTTTATAAATTGATTTTTATATTCTATATCATAAAAGTGCCAATTACTATAAGAATCTTTAACAAATTCTTTAATAATGTAGTAAGTACTTCTCACTCTTTCATCTACTGGATTATATAATAAAAAACTAGTTCAAAAGTCTAAGAAGATGTTTTTCTCTTTCCAGCCTTACTCACTAACCTCTCTTGGATTGTTGCAGCATTTGTCATATTCATTATACTATTTAACACTAAATAATCTCGTGTACTCTTTTGTAACATTTCTTGTTACTTTCTTTCTATCTTTTTTTATTTAAGAAAGGATTAATTAACAAAACCATAAGGTAGGAGGGGTATAACTCCACACAATTCCCACCACCCAATCTCCATAACCCACCCCCTCCCCTGATAGCTTTCCCATTCTCTAGCCCTCTGGGAGCATGGACCCAGGGTCATTGAGGGTTGCAGAAGGTAGAAGGTCTGGCTTCTGTAATTGCTTCCCTGCTGAACATGGGCGTTGACTGGTCGGTCCATACTCCCAGTCTGCCTCTCTCTTTCCCTAGTAGGGTGTGTCTCTGGGGAAGCTGAGCTCCAGGACACATTGGTGGATCTTCAATCCAGGGAAACCTGGCCAGCATCCTGGTGGCATCTGGAACCTGGTGATTAAAAAGAGAGTTAACATACTAGGCCAAACAAATTGTTGAGCAATCATGGGCCCAAAGCTTGGAATAGTGGAGAGGAAGTGTTAGGGAGGTACTCACTGCAAACTCTAGTGTACTTCTGTTTTCAGGTATATATTTTGCAGTAGTTTATGGATACGTGTGAACATAAGCTCTCTCTCACAGAAACTGGTGTATATCTAGGTTATGGGACTTCGTTAGAAAGTGAACCACCTGAGATGAAATTAGAGTGTATTATAAAAGGAAAGGTCACACCCGAGTAATGAAGCTGAAGGGTTGTCATTCCACACGTGAAGTCTCTGGACACAGTCTGAGGTGAAACATATTGAGGTGGCAATTGTTGCATTGGTTAGGTTGTGATCGGCAGATGCAATATTATTTGGTATGGATTGGGAGAGGCATACGGGAAAGTGGGCCCTATCCAAGGGTTCCAGGACTGGGGAAAGTAGGGGCTCTATAGTGGAGATGTGAGGTTCCTGCTGTCTTAGGGTTCAAAAAGACAATCGATAGTTAATGTTATCATCACATTATTTGTTAATTGGGTTAACTATGAAAAGTCCTTTTGTTAGGATTTGCTGTACAGTACCCAGTATCTTGTATATAGCTGTGATATTGGTTGCTTCTGATTTACTTGGTCTAGGCTTTTGAGAGAGTCCTCATATCAAATACACAGCCTATATATTTAAAAGATTCAGTTTGTGTTTTGAAAAACTTTGAGACATACAATTGATTTTCCCCCTCTCATATTGATTAACTACTGATTTATATGTCTACATTTTGCTAGGAGTGTACATAAACATCATTCCCACCACCAAAAGACTGTGACCCATCCCTCCCACACATTCCCACCCCTCACTGTACCAGGAAGATGCATGTCTACCCCTCACCACTGGGTTTTTACTTTGGTGCCCTACTTACAATTTGATCAGGTCCTGATTTTAGTTTCCCTTTCAGATCTTCTTAGTCAACTTCTGTTGATGAGTGGATCATCCCATACTCATCTTTATCTTTCTGACTTAGTTCACTTAACATAATTCCTTCTAGCTCTGTCCAAGATGGGTCAGAGAAGGTGGGTTCATTGTTCTTGATAGCTGCATAGTATTCTATTGTGTATATATACCACAGCTTTCTCAGCCACTCATCTGTTGTTGGGCACCTGGGATGCTTCCAGGTTTTAGCTATTATGAACTGTGCTGCTATGAACATAGGAGTACATACCTCTTTTTGGTTGGGTGTTATGGATTCCTTGGGGTATAACCCCAGGAGAGGAACTACTGGATCGTATGGAAGGTCCATGTCTAGCCTTCTGAGAGTTTTCCAGACTGCTCTCCACAGAGGCTGGACCAATTTACATTTCCACCAGCAATGTAAAAGGGTTCCTCTGTCCCCACATCCTCTCCAGCATTTGTTGCTGCTGTCCTTTTTGATGTATGCCATTCTTACAGGAGTGAGGTGGTATTTTAGTGTTGTCTTCCCAAATGTGTATCAGTGAATTCAAAAAAGCACACTGTTTGTTGGTGTGGGGGCTGGGGGGTGTGACTTTGGAAGCTGTAGGATTAAGGAAGAAGGGATGACAAGAATGAGAAAAAGAAAAAAAAAGAAAGAAAGAAAGAGAAAATAAAGAAAATGATAAGAAAAAGAACAGTCATAAAAGGGCAGTGAAAGGAAAGGGTTTTTTTAATGTATTTATTTTTAATTATTTAATTAGCTATGCGAGGTGAGGTGGGGGGGTTGGCTACTTAGAAAGAAAAAAGGCCAGAGGTTTCAGAAGGGTATAGACTTAGAATTAATGATACTCCGTGGTGGGACAGGAATTTGGTAAAGAGAAGGACTGGTTATGGGGGGGGGCGTGGGAAGGAGGTATGCTTGAAAATTAAAAGGAAGAAAAAAAATTTTTTTCCTTTTTTTTTCCCCTTTTTTCCCTACTCCAATTCTTAACCCAAATTAAGTTATAGTCACCTCTTTGGTGTCGCCGCTAGGACCCATTATTGGCTGGCCTGCTAAAGGCAGAAAATCCTACCGTTTCCAGGAGATGTGGTCAGAGCTCAGCCACCAGCGGCTTCTCAGTCCGCCATCTTCCGGGAACCCCCCCCCCCCCCGAAGCTTTTTTAAAGGATTTCTCAAAGATGAAAACTAGCTCCAAGTCCTTTTGATCCAATGAGAGCTGTACTCAAGGATGTCCTCGGATCCGCCCTCAGGGTCACGGTGGTCCCCGGAGACTCCCAAGAGGAAGCCCCCGAGCTACAGTGCTCCCTCCCGGTCCTCTGCCAGCTGCCCAGCACCGCTCTGCAACCGACGGAGGAGCCGCCTTCCCGGGCCGAGGACAGTGCCCGGCGCACCCACCTTGCCCGCCGCCACCGCCGCCTGGGAAGTCTGGAGCAGCCCGCCCGCTAGTCCGCGCCACCTCTACTCTAATTCTTAACCCAAATTAAGTTATAGTCACCTCCTTGGTGTCACTGCTAGGACCCCTTATTGACTGGCCTGCTAAAGGCAGAAAATCCTTCCGTTTCCAGAAGATGTGATCAGAGGTCAAGCCTAGAAGCTTCTCAGTCTGCCATCTTCCCCGGAAATCGACAGAAACAATTTCTGATCACTCCTGGGCCATGCAGGTCCTTGAAGTCAAAGGCAGCAGAAGTAGCAACAGTTCTGGAATAATGCTTTCAAATTGGCTAAACTGAGGACAAGACAAAAAACTTGCTCAAACCCTTCCTTCTTCTTGTTACTTTCATCTGTGCATTCAGACAGTAGGTTTACGAAGAGCAAGGAGCATTTATTTTTCATCTGTATTTTCACAGACTACTAGCATTAAGCTGAGCCTTTCTTAAAATTTACTCTTTATGGTTTGATATATATTTTATTAAACCAAAGTACACCTAGGCTACACTACACAGAAAACTGGATGTGCACAGTGCCCAAAACACAAGTGATTCACATAGAAATTTATTATTTATATATGGGAGCTGAATTTGAGGCATCTTTTACTAGTGTTCCCTTACAACATTGCCTTCTGTAAACTTATCCATTATATAAAATAACATGTGTTCCAAAAATTTGACATACATGCTTGTAATCCCTATGCTAAAATGGATGGTACTACTATCTCCATTTTACAAATGAGAAAATCAAGTTTCAACATGTGAATAAGTTCTGAAAAATGATACAGATTTTGAATCAGAACTAAATCCAAGCAATCTATTTCTAGAGTCCACAGTAATCACTCTACTACGGAACATTTAAATTCAACACTGAACCTCAGTTGTGTTGTCTGAAATCATTATCTTCCAAAGGGAAAGAAAACTCTACAAAGTTATGACTACATGACAACTAAAAAGGAAGGAAGCAGTCCAGTTATGGAGACTTACTAAATGCTAGGTACTGAGTACTCCATGTATATTATCTCTTACCTTATATGGAAACCTTGCGAGGTTATAATACTGTCTTTTAATTTTTATTAATGATTTAATAAAGATTGATAAGATTGTAGTTTAAGAGGGGTACAATTCCATACAATTTTCACCACCAGAATTTTGTATCGGACGCCCTTCATTGGAAGTTTCCTTAAATCTTAAGACAAGAGCAAGAAAAAAAAAACAGTGAAAGGAAAGAGGTTTTTTTTTTTAATTAGTTAGGAGAAGGGAAAAAGGAGAGTGGAGGGAAGAGGTAGAGAGAAACAAGTTCCTGTCACAATGGATAGGACACACAGTCACCTAGCAATGGAAAAAACAACAATTAATTTTGATCAACCTGAAGATGGAGGGGGAAAAGGGACACACATATTTAATAATAGTAACAATAAAATAATAAAATAGATTAAAAACCCTGTCAGTCTGCAGCTTCGACTGCCTTGGATTGGCTGCAGGTAGCCTGAGCAAAGACAGCCAATTGTAAGAAGTATCCAAAAAAAAAAAAAAGATTTCCTTTCTTTTTTCCCCCTGGCCTCCATTTTCTAACCCAAGAGTGAGCTATAGGACTCCTCCTTGGTATCAACATTAAGGACCCCTTATTCACACTCCTGTTGATGGCCCAGTATCCTACCCTATCCAGAGAGTACCAGGTCACAAGCTGCTGCTTGTTGGAGCTCATGCCAGCTGTTGCTTCCAAGTAAACATCTTGGCTCCACCTCGAATGGGATGAATTCAAACCACTGCTGACAAATAATTCTATAGTATAAAAATAAATTAATTAAAAATAGGATTATAATTTCACCACTGAAAGTCTGTGCTTGCCTCCAACCCTCTAGTTTTCCACAGTCTAAAGATAGGTTGTACTTAATTTGTTTGTTTGTTTGTTTCAAGTATGAGCGTTGAGATCTATAAAGTGCACATATGAGTGAAGCTATACTTTGGTTTTCCTTTACTTCCATGCTTACTTCACTAAGCATAATGTTCTCAAGTTTCATCCATTTTATCCCAAAGGTAGTAGAAATCATAGAGGCAATTACAGGCAATGAAGACCATTCTCACACCTGTGAGGTGGTATCTCAATGTGGTTTTAGTTTTCATTTCTCTGCCAATAAGTGAATTGGAGCATTTCTGTATATGTTGTGTTCCATGTGTATCTCTTCTTAGAGAACTGTCTATTCATGTATTCTGATCACTTTTTATTGGGTTGCTCTTTTTCTTTTTGTTGAGCTGTATGATTTCCTTATAGATGTTTGATATCAACTGTTTGTCTGAAATATGTTGTGTGAATATGCTCTCTAAGTTGCTAGGTTCCCTGATTATCCTTATGGAGATTTATTTTGATGTATAGAAGCTTTTTAATTTGATATAGTCCCATTTGTTCAATCTTTTTTTTGTTTCCCTTGCCCATGGGGTGAAGTCTCCAAATATGTCTTTAGTGTTTTGTCAATCAATGTTACACTGATGTGTACTTCTATGTATATAATACTTACCGGTCTAATATCCAGATATTTGATTTATTTTGAGTTCATTTTTCTTTTTTTTAATTAATTATCTTTATTATTATTAAATTATTAATTTACTTATTAATGAGAAAGATAGGAGGAGAGAGAAAGAACCAGCCATCACTCTGGTACATGTGCTGCCGGGGATCGAACTCAGGACCTCATGCTTGAGAGTCTAGTGCCTTAGCCACTGCGCCACCTCCTGGACCACTTTGAGTTCATTTTTCTATATGGTGTTAGTTTGTGGTCTAGTTTCAATTTTCTACATGTGGCTGTCCAATTCTACCAACACCACTTATTATGGAGACCTTCTTTTCCCCATTGGGCAGATTTGGCCCTTTTGTCATATATGAGGTGCCTATATATGTATGAATTGAGTTCTGGACTTTATATCCTAGTCCACTGGTCCAAATGACCATTTTTGTTCCAATACCACTAGGTATTAACTACTACTGCTTTGTAGTATAGCCTAAGGTCAGGTATTGTGATGCTTACTTTTTATCCCCCTTGGGAGTGCTTTTGCTATTCATGGTTTTTAAAGTTCCACATAAATTTTTGAAGAAGTTGTTCAATTTCCTTGAACTTTGTTGTCAGGGATACATTGAATCTATACATTGCTTTTGGCAGAATTGCCATTTTAATTATATTTGTTCTCCCAGTCCAAGAACAGGGGATGTTCTTCCATTTCTTTGTGTCATCTTCTATTTCTTTTAACAATGTCTTATAGTTTTCATTGAAAAGGTTATTTCCTTTGATAGATTTATTCCTATGTTTTTAATCTTTTTGAATTCAATTGAAAATGGGATTGCTTCCTTCAGTTTCATTTCCTCTGACTGATTTTTTGCATAGAGAAGTGCTATAGATGTATGGGTGTTGATTTTGTAGCCTACCACTTTACTAAATTTATTGGTGATTTCTAGTAGCTTCTTTGCAGAGTTTCTGGGGTCCTCTAGGTATGTCAGCATATTATCTGGAAATAATGATAGTTTAACTTCATCCTATCCAGTTTGAATTCCTTTGATATATCTTCCTTTGATATCCAAATGCTATGGTGAGGACTCTAGGACTATGTTGAATAAAAGTGGTGAGAGAGGGCATCCTTATCTGATTTCTGATTTGGGGGAAAAAGCTTTCAATTTTTCCCTGTTGATCATGATCTTAGCCATGGATTTGCCATAAATAGTCTTTATTATATTGAGGAATTTTCCTTCCACTCCCAGTTTCTTAAAGGCCCTTATCGTAAATGGGTGTTTGACCTTGTCAAATGATTTTTCTGCATGGATTGATAAAATCATGTGATTTTTTTATATTTCTTTTTGTTTATATAGTGGATTACATTGATTGACTTGTGAATGTTGAACCATCCCTGTTTTCCAGGGATGAATCCCACTGGATCTTGGTGCATTATTCTCTTAATATGTTGCTGGATTCAATTAGCCAAGATGTTATTGAGGACATATGCATCAATTTACATCAGAGATATAGGTCTATATTTTTCTGTTTTGGTGGTATCCTATCCTGCTTTGAGGATCAAGGTGATGTTAACCTCATAAAATGTTTTTTTGGGGTTTTCCCTCTTGTTTTTTCTGGAAGATTTTGAGGTGGGTGAGTGTTAGGTTTTCTTTGAATGTTTTATAAAACTCATTAGTATAGCCATCTGGGTCCAGCTTTTTGTTCTTGGGGAGGCTTGTGATTACTGCTTCAATTTCTTTACCAGTGACTAGTCTGTTAAGTTTATCTACTTCCTCTTGTGTCAAAGTTGGCAGTTGGTATGACTCTAAGAATGTGTCCATTTATTCTAAGCTGTTAAATTTAGTTCCACACAGATGTCTGTAGTAATCTTGCATAATCCTCTGAATCTCTACTTCATCTGTTGGAATATCTCCTCTATCATTTCTGAGAGGTTTTACCATAGCATTCTCCCTTTTTCTCTTGGTGAGTGTCACTAGTGGTTAATCTATTTTGTTTATCCTTCCAAAGAGCCTTCTCTGGTTTCATAAGTCTTCTTGATGGTCTTTTTGTTTTATATTTCACTGATTTCTGTTCTGATTTTGACTATTTTCGGTCTTCTGATGACTTTTGGGTCTCTTTGTTGCTCCACTTCTAGTTGGTTCAGTTGGGTTGTTGGATGGTTTACTAGTGATTTCTCCTGTTTATTAATGTGGACCTGTATTGCTAAGAACTCCCCTCTGAGAACTGTTTTTGCTGCATCCCATAGGGTCTAGTAGCTGGATTTTTCATTTTCAGTGGTATCAAAGTAATTCTTAATTCCTTTTTGATCTTTGCAATGGCATCATATTTTTGGGGGCAATTTCTTTTTTTTTTTTTGGTTGATTTCTAATTTCATGCCTTTATGGTCTGAGAAGATACATTTTATAATACTAATAATTGCATATTTGTTTAGGCTATCTTTGTGGCTCAGCATATGGTCAATCCTTGTCAATGTTCCATGTGTACTTGAGAAAAATGTGTATTGATTTCTTTTGGGATGAAAAGTTCTGAAAATATCTGTTAAGTCCATTTCAGCTATGCTTTCATTTAAACTCACTAGAACTCTGTTGATTTTTTTTGTTGTTGAGATGTTCTACCCCTTGCTGTGAGTGTAGTGTTAAAATCTACTATTATTGTGTTGCTGTCAATAATATTTGTTTTATATATTTGTGTGCACCTGAATTTGGGACACATGTATTTATGATGGTTATATTCCTGGTTGGATTAATCCTTTAACCATTATGTTGTGTCCCTCTGTGTCTCTGATTAATTTCTTTTCCTGAAAGTCTATCTTATCAGAAAGTAGAATAGCTGCCCCTGCCCTTTTTGTGAGTTATTAGCTTAGGTTGTCTTGCTCTAGCCTCTTATATTAATTGTCTATTTGTCTTTTCTTTGTTTCCTGAAGACATATAATAGATGGGTCTTGCTCTTTAATTTATTTGGCTACTCTGCATCTCTTGACAGTTGGATTTAGGCCATTCACATTTAGGGTGACTATTGATATATGTGGTTTACTTACATCCATTCTGATGTTTTGTTTTGTGGTTGTTTTATTTTTTTAATTTTTTTATTATTTTTTTTATTTTTGAGAGAGATGCAGAGAGAGAGACACACAGAGAAACAAACACCAGAGTACTGCTCAGCTCTGGCTTATGGTGGTGTGGGGGATTGAACCTGGGACTTAGGAGCCTCAGGCATGAGAGTCTGTTTGCATAACCATCATGCTGTCACCCCCACCCGTTTTGTGGTTGTTTTAAATTGTTTATTCTTTGCCCATTTGTTTCTATCAGTCCTTTTGTGTGATTTTTTGTGTTGAGTCCCTCACTAAGTTTTCTTGTACTTTTTATAAATCTCTGTTCCCTGCTTTGTTTTGTAGTTACTATAAGTGTGATAACTAGCATTGTATACCTAGAAAAGTCTCTTTTAAGTTGTTCTTGACTAATAAACATCTGATAAAACTGATTTGGTCTTTAATTTGCTCCTATATTTGCTTGTTATTTCCTATTTTTATTGTGTTCTTACTTCTACTTTACTGCTGTATATACTGCTTAAAATATGTATCCTTTTGCTTCTTCCTTTCTTGTGGGACTCTGTTCAGTAGTTCCTGTAAAGTGGGGTAGATTGTGGGAAATCCTTTTAGTTTTTGAATGTTTGAGAAAGCCTTTATTTCTCCATCAGATATGAGAGATAATTTTGCAGAATACAAGATCTGTGGCTGGAATTCTCTCTCCTTTAGGACTTTAACACATCACTCCACTCTCTCCTTGCCCCTAGGGTTTGTGAAGGGAAATCTGATGTCTCACATCTCCTCCTTTGTATGGAATTTCATTCCTTTCCCTAGCAGCCTGGAAATTTTTTTTCCTTGTCATTGAGTTTTGATAGTATTACAATAATGTGCCTTGGTTTTGTCTTTTTATATTTATAAATCTGGGTGATTGTTCTGCCTCTTGAATGAGAATGTTCTGATGGTTTCCTAAGTGAGGGAAATTATCAGCTAAAATTGCTCTGAAAAAATGCACTCTATTTTTTTTCCTATGAGCTTTCTTTTTTTAATTTATTTTTTATTTAAGAAAGGATAAATTAACAAAACCATAAGGTAGAAGGGGTACAACTCCACACAATTCCCACCACCCAATCTCCATACCCCATCCCCTCCCCTGATAGCTTTCCCATTCTCTATCCCTCTGGGAGCATGGACCCAGGGTCATGGGTTGCAGAAGGTGGAAAGTCTGCCTTCTGTAATTGCTTACCCGCTGAACATGGACGTTGACTGGTTAGTCCATACTCCCAGTCTGCCTCTCTCTTTCCCTAGTAGGGTGGGTTTGAAAATGTACTCTTTACCTTTGACCATGTCCCCTTGCTGAGCTAAATCTATCACTATTATATTCGACCTTTGGATGGAATCTGCAATTTCAAAGAGAATCACTTCAGTCTTTCTGAACCTGTCCACACCCTCCTTTTTAAATTGAAACAGTGGACTAATTGTACCTTCTAGATTGAAAATTCTTTCTTCCTAAGCCTTCTACCTGAGTGTGTAGTCAGAGTGTCTTTTACTTCATGGAGTTTTGTTTGAAATTTTCTTTCATGCTTCTTAACTGCTTAGTGAGTTCTGATTGAAGTTCTTCTTTCAAACTTTGAGGATTCTTAGTGAACTCTGTTCTGAGTTCTTCTCTTGTGTGTTTTAATTCCATAGTAAATTCTCTTTCTACTCTTGGAGAGTCCTCCTAATGAATTTTCTGTAGTCTGTCTCTGATAGTCTCTCTAAACCTACAATTCCTTACGCCGGTCCTTGCTCTTTGCGCCATGTGCACTTAACCTGCTGAGCTACCATCCGCTCCCTAAACTTACAATTACTTGGAGTTCCTCTGTGTCTTATCTATCTGACTGATACAGCATGGTTATCTGTTTAGTTCTATTTCTGTGCTTGCACATTTATTGTGCTGGTTATCCCTGGCCAGCAGGTGGTGGTATTGTGTTCTCTAGGCTTCTCTTGTTTGTATGATCAGCACTGAGTGGGGTGGGGGGTTGCTTTGGGCTGTCTTGTGGTCACTAATGTTTTTTTGTTGTGCCTTTATATTAAATTCAAAAGGCTAAAAACCTCCTGAGTCAAAGAATGAGAAGTTTTAAGCTTCCTTCTCTTTTCTTCTGGCACTAGACCAACCTTCACTGTTTGCTGCTCTTAAAGAGAAATGGTCAAAATGGAGCAGCTCTGTGCCATTCCACCTGGAGCTCTGATTTGACTGTGTCCTTTGAACTCACACCCCTTTGTGTCCCAGCCATGTGCAAGCTCCCACCTGAAGCTGCAGACCTTTCAGCTGTAGATTATGAATTCAGTTTGGTCTCTTTTTGTATTTCTTTGTTGTTTTGGGGTGAGAGACCATCTGATCCCAGTTATTCCCTGGCCATGCCTTAACCCCCCTTTTTTGCATAACCATTATGATGTCTCTCAAGACTGCAGTGTGTTGTATCTTGATATGTTAGATAATAGAGTCTACTAGCAGAGATATCCCAGGACCCCACAAAGGAGGTGGAATCAGACAAATGTGAAAGCACCCTACACTTGCAAACTGTTACTCTTGTTTCATGAGCAAATCAAGGTTCCAAATAATGCTGCTAAGAGATATGTATAGTCCAAAATGGTCAGAGTTCTTAATTTTCATTTCTGCATGCTTGTCAGTTGTATTAAAAAGTTCCTGAAAACCAAATAGCTTCTATCCTATGTGTTTCAGTGAAGTCACAAAGTTATGGGGAAAGTTGATTCAAGCCAATAGTTGGATACAATTCAGTTATTTCTTTTTCAGAGTCAGATTCATACTATAAGTTTCCTGTCTGCCATCACACTAAGCTAAAATCACTTTGTACCTAAAATATCAAAATATGAACATAATTTTCTGGGCAGATCTAAATGTTTTTTGTATCTGTTACTTTAAGTATTTAGATCATCAAGCTTAAAGCACTTGATCAGAGTTTGGGGTATTTTTTATTTAGAGCTTACTATGGGTTTCAATGAGTAATTTAGACACTGTCAAACTCAGGAAGGAAGAATTTTTTTTTAAATTCATAGTATGTTTTAAGTAATATACTATAGACAGTGGATATGTGTACTCTATTTAATTGTCACTACAACCTTGTTACTCTCAACTTGTAGATTACTTAACTAAGACACTGGTAAAGAAATATGCTCAAAGAAAAATAGCATAAAAGGGTAAGGTGGATATTTGAACCCTGCCTATTTAACTTCTGAGTTTATATGCATTTTACATTAGACTAGCACTTCTAAAATGTAGGTACTTTCATTTGGGGTACCATCTATACTGTCTAACCTGAAAATTTTCTTTTTTAAATCTATTTTAAGCATATATTTTGTTTGTTTGTTTTATCATTTTAGTCTTTCCTTGAGCAAAGCAATCTCGGAATTCACAGGTTTGGGGTATGTGTGCATGCACACAGTGAGGGTGTTATTTTGTACTTGTTTTAGTTTTGTTTCTGCTGGTTAGTCCTTGAGAGATGATCACACCACTCACTACTCAGGTAAATGAAACTTTTGGACACATCTCAATGTCCCTCTTCTCCATTCATTATAGAATAAACAAAAGCTGACATTTCAGTATAGGTGGTAATAGTGGTTTTATTAGTTTCTTGGAAGCCACTGTAGTGGCTTGACTTTCAGGTCTTAGGGACGATAATTAAAGTTACACTGAGAATAAGTGAAAGAAGAAAAGACCTAAAGCCACCAACCCATGGCACCAGTTACTTCCTCTTATAAGTCCATTCTCCATTCATTCACTTCCAAATGAGTAAATCCCGTGAGCCAAATACCAAGAGAACGAAGAAGCAAGAGAGTGCTTGTAAAAAAAATTTTTTTGGCTTAAATAATTCTTCAATTCTTGCCTTACTGTAGTTCCCATGTTGTTATGTCTTGTGCTAATGGTAAAGTAAAGTCTGCTAATCACACCCAGGTGGTGCCACCTTCCTTTTTACTGGCTCTGACAAGCAATAAGCATAATTAATCATGTGTTCCCAACAATTTATATTGTTTTATTGTATTTTCAGGCTATCCCATTTAGGGACCTAAGATTAATCGTGTAAATATAAACATGACAATGTAATATGAATCTGTATGAATAGTTAAGTCATAAGCAAAGGGAACTGAAAGACAGTAGTATATGCTCCTATTTTCAAGCCTGACCCTCAGCATACTAGAAGAAGCTTCAGTACTGTGGTCTCTTTCCATTTATTTCTGTTTCTTTGTCACTGTCTTTCTGTCTGAAGAAGTTGGCTTGGAGTGGTGAATGCTTGATAACTACAGAGATAGAGAGAATGATGCCTGAGACATTACTATCTATATGTAGTTTCTTCTTATATTATTCCTTAAACATACCGGTTGGAGCACAAATGTCACTATCAATGTATAAACTCATCATTCTCTACTTGTGCCTTCTTCCTGACATTGGATCTTTGGAAGTTACTTTTAGTATCCGAACTAAAAGTTTACATGCATATATTTCACACTCTAGACTGCTAGTTGACTTGTCTTTGGATATTTTTCCTGTAAAACATTAACCACTGTCACATACTATTCTAACCTGGCTGGCTCTATTATATAGACATTCATGATATGGAAACATTTCATGGATACAGTATTATAACTAAGCACACAATTGGCCATTGCTCAGTTAACTGTTATAGCTGCTCTTGTCTGGAAAGGACACAGACCTGTAACTAGATCTGAACATAGGTTTGTATAAGTTCTATAAGGATGTGATTGAGAATTTAAGAAAATACAGTTAGCAAGTCCAGATTATGGTTCAGGGAAACAGCTGGTGATAAGAATATATAATATAATATAATATAATATAATATAATATAATATAATATAATATAATATAATATAATATAATATATAGATATATATTGCTGGGGCTCACGTGGGGTGGCTCCAGCCAGGAGGCAAGCTTACCAAGGCCCAATCACCAGCTCTAGAGACTGCGTGATAAAGAAAGAGGACTCGGGGAGTATCTTGGTACAAAGCCTCGATTTATTTGAGGGTGGGCTTGGGTATATATAGAAAGTTAAACAAAGAACATTTTTCAAATACATCAGAAATTACAGGTTTCTTAAAGGTCAGCTTGCCCCTACGGTAGGGGGCTGGTATATATGACAATAATTGATGTGATACATAAAGGTGAAGACAATTATTCTCCATGATGCTGGCAGTTTAATTATCCAAAGGCATTTGATAGAATCATAGGGATTAAACCAGTAAGGTGAGATAGAGAGAAGATAAACAAGGATTGATGTAAATCATAGATATCAAAGAAAATAAGGAAATAGAATTTTGGGGTTTTCTCTGTCTGTTGTTGGGGACGTGTATGATAGAGTGTGTTCTCCTCTGTGATCAAAAGGTAAGGTTGATGTGTGAACTTTGAGTGACTATGTGAACTTTGAATGAACCTTAAAGCAGGCAGCCATGTGGCCTGCTGCTAGCAGGGATAAACTAAGTGTAAGAGGCCTATAGGATTTCTGTGAGCCTGAGAGACAAACAAGGGAAAGCTGAGTCTGGGAGACTTTTCCCTCTTGGCTCATCTTTATGAGAGAGGCTAACAAGCAGGGTGTCTTTCCAGACCTCCATCAGAGGATGGGGGGAGCTTCCCTAAGCTCTACCAAGCTTTCACATAGTCCCACAATATATCCTAAGACACCTCTCTCTCTCTCTCTCTCTCTCTCTCTCTCCATATATATCCACTTATCTACTCGGAGTACCACAATCACTTGAAACTCAAGATATTTAAGTTCTACCTGTGACACATATCGGTTAAAGCTTGTTTTCCTTCTTGTGTCCTCTGCATCTATGAAAGGCATCATCCAATTGCTCCAATCAGAAACCTAATAGTACTGGTAGAGGTTAGTCTTGGTCTTTCTCTCTCTTTGTCCTACTGACAATGAACCCCTCATAAATTCCTTTTAATTTTACCTTCTAGATGATCCCTGAAACAATTTCTTTTCATTCCACACCCACTACTGTTACTGTAGATCAAAACACCAGCATCTATCACCTGAATGACTGCATTAAACTGCTAACTTACCTCTACCTCTAATATTACCTTCCTTCAATCTATTTTCCTTGCAGCAGAGAACAAAATCTATGTATTCAACTTCCCTTCATTCCTTCCCTGCTTCCTACCATTATTCCTACCTTCCCTCCCTGTCTCTTTTCTTTCTTCCCTCCTTCCTCACTTCCTCTTTATTTCTCCTTTCTCTCCATCTCTCTCTATCTCCTATATCTCTATCATCTATCTCTCTCATTTTTCTTTATTTGTCTTTCAGATTAACACACTTAAATAACTTTCAATGTCCTTAGGATAGAGGTAAACATTTCTCTGTTCTGAAAGGGACTCAGTATGTTTCTGAGTGAAGTCTCAGACCTGGAATTGTAAGAGCAGTCATGGATTACTGATGGAACCATATTTAAACACCCACCACACACTGTACGCTTACCATAATCAGACCTTAGTAATGGGAAGTTCTCCTCTCCTCATCACACCACCACCTAAAACAAATAAAACAATCACAGCACCACATGCTGGTTGAAGAGCTGAAACCACATCCAACCAAAACATGGAAAAATACAGAAAAGTTCAACACCACAAGGATTCAGAAAACATGTCTAAATCTGAATAGAGAAAGCTAACTACTAAGGCAATTCAAGACTACAACATAACATACAAATGTAAATTAAGGAATCAAGAGATCTCTTCTCCAAAGATAACTCCAAACGGAAATCCTGGAATTAAAGGAAACCCTTAATGGCACAAAAACCTATATGAGGTCTTGTATCTATAATAAATCAGCTTTAGGATAGATAGAATAGACAGCCCAAAGCAACCACCCCCCAACCCCATCCCATCTGCCATAAATCATGCAAATAAGAGAAACCTAGAGATCACAGTAGCATGACCTGCTGGCCATCAATAACCAGCACAAAAATGTATAAGCAGAGAAACAGAACTAAACAACATACTATGCCATATCCACCAGACAGAAATGAAACAGAGGAAATCCAAGGAATTATAGATTTAGAGAGACTCTTAAAGAGATTCTCAGAGACAGACTACAGAAAATTAGTTATGAGAACTCTCTAAGAATTTAAAAGAGCATATTACTATGGAATCAAAACATACAAAAGAGGAACTTATAACATAGTTCACTAAGAATCTTTAAATCGTGGATGAAGAATTTTATTCAGAACAATAGGGAGTTAAAAACTCTCTACTAGGGAAAGAGAGAGGCAGACTGGGAGTATGGGTCAACCAGTCAAAGCCCATGTTCAGTGGGGAAGCAATTACAGAAGCCAGACCTTCCACCTTCTGTAACCCACAATGACCCTGGGTCCATACTCCCAGAGGGAAGAGAATGGGAAAGCTATCAGGGGAGGGGATGGGATATGGAGATCGGGTGGTGGGAATTGTGTGGAGTTGTACCCCTCTATCTTACAGTTTTGCTAATGTCTCCTTTCTTAAATAAAAAAATATACACTCTACCTGCAATCCATGCCCAGGTATAAGGCTTAGGAAGTAGATTCACACATTCAGAATAAATAATCTCCAGTCTAGAAGATACAGCCAGCCCAGTCTTTAAATTCAAAGATGAGGGAGAGAAATGTTTCAGAAAGACTGAAACAACTATCTGTGAAATTGCAGACTCCATCAAAAGAGTGAATATAAGAGTGATGGTATATCTGAAGAGGAGGACAAGGCCAAAGGTCCAGAGTCCATTTTCAGAGCACTTTTAGCTTAGAACTTTCCTCACTTAGGAAAGCATCAGAACATCAGAACTTCTCATTCAAGAGGCAAAACCATCACCCAGATTTATAAATACAAATGACCAATGCCAAGGCACATTATTGTAAAACTATCAAAAGTCAATGACAAGGAAAAATTTTTGCTGGTTGCTAGGGAAACAAAAGAAGTTACATACAAAGGCAGAGCTATAAGACTTCCATCAGATTTCTCTTCGCAAACCCTAGAGGCAAAGAGAGAGTGGAATGACATATTCAAAGTTCTAAAGGAGAGGGAATTCCAACCATGAATATTGTATCCTGCAAAATTATCCTTCAAATATGAAAGAGAAATAAAGGTTTTCTCAAATATGCAAGAACTAAAGGAATCTGCCACAATCAATTCCAACTTACAAGAACTACTGAGCTGAGTCCCACAAGAAAGGAGGAAGCAACCTTCTGCATCCCACAATGACCTTGGGTCCATATTCCTAGAGGGATAAAGAATAGGAAAGCTATCAGGGGAGTGGATGGGATATGGAGATCTGGTAGTGGGAATTGTGTGGAGTTTTACCCCTCTTATCCTCTGGTTTTGTTAATGTCTCCTTTTTAAAATAAATTTAAAAAAATTAAAAAGAACTTAGGTGGAGGGTCTAGTGTCTTACATACATTATGTGTGGACATAAAATTATACCCCTGAAACCTTATGACTCTGTAAAACACTATCAAGTCTCTAATAAAATTTTGGCTTCAAGCCATGCCCATTAAAAAAAAAGAAGAAAGAAAGGAGGAAACAAAGAAATACACATTTCAAATACCAAGTTGCAGGTGCTACCATAACACCAACCTGACTCCTCCGGACAGATGACCTCACCAATGTACCCTGGAACCCCACCCTCCAGAGCTCTGCCCTAGTAGAGTCATGCTGGGAGTGTGGATGAACCTGTCAATGTCCATGTCCATCAGAGAAGCAATTACAGAAATCAGATCTCCCACCTTCTGCACCCCATAATGACCCTGGGTCCATGATCCCAGAGAGATAAAAGAATAGGAAATCTTCCAATGAAAGGTATGTTATATGAAAATCTGGTGGTGGGAAATGTGTGGAATTTCACCCGTCTTATTCTATGGTTTTATTGATATTTTCTACTTTTATTTTATAAATAAATTAAATTTAAAAAAGAAAAATGGGCAAAAAAGAGAACTGAACACACAAATATGAAAAAAATGTCAATCAGTAACTAAGATTGAGGAAGAACTATAGAGGTAATCTAAGGGTTTGGGTTGGGAACACATAACTTTGGTGATGAGAGGGATAAGAAACTATACTTCTAATGAAAAAAGAAAGGAAAAAAGAAAGAGAGAGGAAAGAAGGAAGGAAAAAATGAAGGAAGGAATGACTGAGAAATGTTATACATGCACCAACAACTGTATTTATTTATTTATTTATTTATTCATTTATTTTTTCCTCCTCCAGGGTTATTGCTGGGCTCGGTGCCTGCACCATGAATCCACTGCTCCTGGAGGCCATTTTTCCCCCTTTTGCTGCCCATGTTGTAGCTTCGTTGTGGTTATTATTATTGCCCTTGTTGACGCAATTCGTTGTTGGATAGGACAGAGAGAAATGGAGAGAGGAGGGGAAGACAGAGAAGGGGAGATAAAGATAGACACCTGCAGACCTGCTTCACCGCCTGTGAAGCGACGCCCCTGCAGGTGGGGAGCCGGGGGCTCGAACCGGGATCCTTACGCCGGTTCCTGCGCTTTGCACCACATGCGCTTAACCCACTGCGCCACCGCCCAACCCCCCCAACTGTATTTATTTTAAACCATTAATCCCTCAATAAAAAATAATGTCTCACTCGAGTAATGAGGCTGAAGGGTTGACATTCTACACCTGACGTCTCTGGACACAGTCTGAAGTGAAGTATGTTGATGTGGTATTTTTTGCATTAATTAGGGTTGGGATCAGCAGATGCAATATCATCTGGTATGAACTGAGAGAAGCATGCTGGAAAGTGAGCCCCACACTAGAGGTTACAGGACTGGGGGGAAATACAGGTTCTCTAGAGGAAATGAGAGGTTCCTGCTGTCTTAGGGTTTAAGAAGGCAATAGGTAGTTATTGCTATAATCAAAGTATTTGGCAATTGGGTTAACTTTGAAATATCTTTTGTTAGGATTTGCTGTATTATACACAACATTACCATAATTTATGTCATTTGACATTATTTATATATAGCTGTGTCTTATAGAGTAATGCCACCGGTTATTTCTATTTTCTCTGGTCTAAGCTTTTAAGAGAGTCAGCATTTCAAAGACTCAGCCTACAGTCTTTGCATTGAAAAGTTTGAGATATTCAATCAATTTTTCCCTCTCATTTTAATTAAATAGTGATTTATATGACTACAAGTTATAGGAGAGTACATAAACACCATTCCTATCAACAAAAGACTGTGTTCAGTCCCATCCGCCCCCCCATCCCAGTGAAGCTGAACATCCACCCTCACCCTCAACCCAGAGATATTTACTTTGGTGCCCTACTTAAAACTGTCAAATCCTGCTTTGAGTTTCCCTTTCTGTTATTCTTTCTCAATTTCTGTTTATGAGTCAGATCATCCCATACTAATCTTTGTCTTTCAGACTTAGCTCACTTAACATAATTCCTTCTAGCTCCATCCAAGATGGGTCAGAGACCTTTCTTTTCATAGGATTCTCTAATTCCATTTTGGGTGGTTCACTTCCTAACAAAGTCCCAAAACCTAAATATAGACCAGGTCCCATGAGATAGAGCATATGTTCACATGTATCCATAAATTAGGGCTAAATATATACCTGAAAGCATTATATGCAGCAGCAAGCAAGTAGAAAGACCTAAAAAGACACCATAAAATTCCTAATGAAATAGTGTCTACTTAGGCTTAGATACGCTCCTCACCAATTTCCTATTATACTTCCCTCAGTCACTCCCAAGCTAACCTTACCAAAGCAAGGACTGCAGAAGTTGAATAAGGGGTGGAGACTGCCATAGTTTAACGATGACTCTTTAGTCACTATCAGGCCACCCCATCAGCTAGGGCCCTAGTTGGGGAGGCTGAGACTCCCAAACAGACATGATAGAGCTAGACCTCGAATAAATCCCTCTCTTCATTGTTACCAGTCATCTCTATCAGGAACAACACAACAGACTCCTTTGTGGGCACCCATAGGAACTTGCTCTTAACTTGGATCAACAACTGTAGAGAATGTTCCATCGTCCAAAGGGAGGCTAGACAATGTATTCTATGTTCCACCTGAGGAAGATGGGTCCTGAAATTGGGTCAGCTTGGAACATTCCTACTCATGACCACAGAATGTGAGCTCAGATCTACGGGGATACGGAGGTCACATAGGCTCCTAAGCTGAATATGGGCCTGGGATCACATCAAATCGATGAGGTTTAAAGTCAGCAATATTTATAAACCTTTCCCCATATTTGGGAGCTATTCTCTTCCCTGCTCCAGCTTTCTGTTCCTTTATAAATCCACCTGCATATCAGATGTTAGGCTCAGGAAAAAAAAACTAGTATAGTCATGGGCCCTTTGGAATATATATAAAATAGGCCTACTAACTATCTACAAAACAGAGAACCCCAACTCTTCATCTTCACTATTGCAGCCTTTAGGTTCATGATTAGTCAACAATTTGTTTGGCTTTATATGTTAACTCTTTTTCAGCCACCTGATTCCAGATGCTACCATGATGCCAACTGAACTTCCCTGGGCAGATGATTCCATCAGTGTGTCCTGGAGCCCTGCTTTCTAGAGCCTCGCCCTACTAGGGAAGGAGAGAGACAGGCTGGGAGTATGGATCGACCACTCAAAGCTCATGTTCAACAGGAAAGCAAATACAGAAGCCAGACCGTCTATCTCTGCACCCCATAATGACCCTGGGTCCATACTCCCAGAGGGATAAATAGAAGGAAAGCTATCAGGGGAGGGGATGCGATATGGAGTTCTAGTGGTGGGAATTGTGTGGAGTTGTACCCCTCATATCCTATGGTTTTTGCCAGTGTCTCCTTTTTATAAATAAAAATTTTTAAAATAAGTGAATCTTCCAAGGCATTATTTCCTCCAATAAAGTTATTTGAAAAAAAATATTCATGATAGACTTTTCTATACTTTATTGTTGCTTAGTTCAAAATTTTAGCACAAATTCAGTTTAGTCATATACAATTGAATCATAACCGCAATATAGGGCTAGCAAAATTGCTCATTTGGATAGTGTTCTACTTTGCCTCATTTGATACCCAGGTTTAAGTCCAACCCCCACAGCACTGAAGGAATCTTCTATCCTGTTCTCTCTCTCTCTCTCTCTCTCTCTCTCTCTCTCTCTCGAATAAAGCATCAGTATTGATCCTGAGAAGTTAAACTAGGATAAGAACCAAGAACCAGGTTAGCTAGTGATGCAATTGGCTCACTTCTATGATAGTTTGTTATGCATCTACTTGCTGAAAAATTTAACTGAAACACAAGGTACAATAATTTTCAGATGTGGGATTTTAACTTCATAGCTACAAATTTCTCTGTGGGGTGATTTAATGCCCAAATGATACCTAAGCTAAGACAAAGAGCTTGAATCTGAAAGATACCCACAGATAGCTGCAGTGGCACAAGGTCATCTCCATCAAGATTTGTTGCCTGATGAGAGAGAGAGAGAGAAAGAGAGAGAGTTGTTTGGATATATTTGTGCCAATCTTCTAAACTATACTAAATTGTCATAGAAAGCCTCTGTGAGTACAGACATTTAATCATTCTGGAATTGAATGGCTTTTGGAGACAGCATGTCTTTGGTTTTATTTCTATTCAAAGTCTTAAAGTGCCTCAAGTGCTTGGATAGCCTGACAGATTAGATATTGAATCCTGACGATCTTAAGGTCAATGATTTATGGCAGCTGAAAGCTGTGAAATGTCATTCTGCTGAGATAGCCATGCAGCATTCAGTTGATAGAATTAGCTGACACTTGAACATGTATTCTAGCACCAGCTGCAAAGCCCTATAGAGATGTTCAATATATCCAGATGTGTCTCAGGAAGAATCATCAGAGTCATAACAGTAGTCAAAGCTAAGGCTAGCCTAGATATATGTGGCATACTTATAACATTGCAGGAAATCAGAAATTAGACTCTGAATCTAATTAATGAACAATATTTAAAAGGAGAAGAAATATTATATTCTAAATTAAATTATAAATAGTTTTCTTTTTTATTGATTTAATAATGATCAACAAAATTGTAGGACAAGAGGGATAGAGTTTACACACACTTCCCACCACCAGAATTCCATATCCCATCCCCTCACTTGAAATCTTTCCTCTTCTTTATCCATCATGGACCCAGGGTCATTATGGGGTGTAGAAGGTGAAAGGTCTAGCTTCTGTAATTGATTCTCCATTGAATATGGGCATTGGCAAGTCAATCCATAATGCCAGCCTGTCTCTCTCTTTCTCTAGTGGGGCAGGGCTCTGGAAAGGTGGTTTCAAGGGTACACTGCTGAGGTCCTCAGTCCAGGAAAGTCATTTTGCATCACGGTAGCAACTATGGGTTTTGTAGAGAACGGGGAGGATTTCTGCTGTCTTGGAGTTTAAGAAGGCAGTAGATATTATTTTAACCAAGTTAGTAGAGAATTTGATTTATTTTAAAATCCCATGGTTAGTATTTGCTGTATCATACAAGACCTTACCATGACTTATGCCATATAATGTTATTTACATATATCTATATCTATTTTATTTTATTTATAAAATAGGAAACACTCACAAAACCATAGGATAAGAGGAGTAAACTCCACACAATTCCCAGCACCAGGACTCTGTATCCCATCCCCTCCCCTGATAGCTTTCCTATTTTTTAACCCTCTGGGACTATGGACCCAAGGTCATTGAGGATGTACAAGTGGAAGGTCTGGCTTCTGTAATTGCTTCTCCTCTGGACATGGGCATTGACAGGTCTATCAATATTCCCAGCCTGTCTTTCTCTTTCCCTAGTGGGGCTGGGTTCTGGGGAATTGGACCTCCAGGATACATTGGTAGGGTTGTCTGTCCAGGGAAGTCCGGTTGGCATCATGCTAGTATATGGAACCTGGTGGCTGAAAAGAGAGTTAACATATAAAGCCAAACAAACTGTTGACTAATTATGAACCTAAAGACTGGAATATTGCAGATGAAGAGCTGAGGGAGATCTCTTTTTTAGATAGCTAGTAGGCATTTTTAGGTATATTCCAAAGGGCCTGTAGCTATACTAGATTTTTTTCCCTGAGCCTGAAATCTGATATGTAGGTGGATCTAAATTATTGTCTGAGGAGATGATGTCATGGTTGAAAAAAGGACCAGAAAGCTGGATCAGGGAAAGGAGTAGCTCCCAAATATGGGAAAGGTGTATAAATATTGTTGACTGCAAACCCCATCTATCTGGGTCCCATAGTGTAATAGGAAGTAGGTGAGAAAGGTATCTAAATCTAAGTATATACTATTTCATTAGGAACTTTATACTGACTCACTGCAGACTACTGAGTACTTTTGCTTTCAGGTATATATTTTGCCCTAATGTATGGATGCATGTGAACCTATGCTGTATCTCATGGGACTTGATCTATATCTAGGTTTTGGGACTATGTTAGGAGTGATCCACCTGGAATGGAATTAAAGAATCCTATAAAAGGAAAGGTCTCACCTGAGTAATGAGGCTGAATGGCTGACATTCCACGACTGATGTCTCTGGACACAGTCTGAAGTAAAGCATGCTGAGATGGTACTCATTTCATTGATTAGGCTGGGATCGGCAGATGCAATATCTTTTGGTATGAATTGAGAGAAGCATGCAGGAAAGTGAGTCCCACCATAGAAGTTCCTAGACTCAGGGAAATATAGGCTCTATAGAGGAAATGGGAGTATCCTGTTGCCTTAGAGTTTAAGAAGGCAATAGATAGTTATTGCTGTAATCAAACTATTTGGCAATTGGGTTAATATTTAAATATCCCTTTGTTAATATTTGCTGTATCATACACAACATCACCATAATTAATGTCCTTTAACATTATTTGTATATAACTGTGCCACAGGTTGCTTCTGTTCTCCCTGGTCTAAGCTTTTAAGAGAGTCACCCTATCAAAGACTCAGCCCATGGTCTGTGCATTAAAAAGTTTGAGACATCCAATCAAGTTTTCCCCTCTCATATTAATTAAATACTTATCTATAATATATAGTTATATCTTGCATAGTGACACAAGCAGTTGCTTCTGGTCTCCCTGGTCTAATATTATAGGTGATTTCATATATCAACTAAACAGTCATTACTAGAAATGTATTAAAATTTTGAGATCATTGTTAAAATTCAATCAAGTTACCAATTTGAAACCTTAAGTGCTTATATTTAAGGAATATATACTCAGAAGTGGAGTGTATGCATAAAAATGTTTGAGAGTTTCAGTCTATTTTTCCCCATACGTATTGATTAAATGGTGATTTATAAGATTATAAGTTAATAGCTTATATTATCACCATTCTCACAACCAAAGGTCTATGTCCCCACCCCCACTCCACTATAGTGAAACTAAAAAGCTACCCTCTCCCTCTACCCAGAGTTTTTTACTTTGGTGAAATACTCCAAATTCAAATTTTATTTTGTTTTTCCCTTTCTGTTCTTCTTTCTCAATTTCTGTTTATGAGTGGGATCATCCCATACTCATCTTTCTCTTTCTGATTTACCTCATTTAACATGACTCCTTCTCGTTCCATCCAAGTTGGGTCATTGAAGGTGGATTCATTATTCTTAATATCTGAGTGGTATTCCATTCTGTATATACCACAACTTTCTCAGCCACTCATCAGTTGTTGGGCACATGGGTTGCTTCCAGGTTTTGGCAATTAGGAATTGTGCTGCTATGAATACAGGTATATTTACTTATGTGTATCTTTTTGGGTGAGTATGATTTAGTCCTGAGGATATATCCCTAGGAGAGGAATTACTGGATCATATGGAAGATCCATTTCAAACCTTGTGAGAGTTTTCCAAACTGATCTCCACAGGGGTTGGACTGCAAAAGCTGAATAAGGGCAAGAGACTGGCATACTTTAATGATGACTCGTTAGTCACTGTCAGGCCACTCCATCAACTGGGGCTCTATTCGGGGAGTCCTGAGATTCCCAAAAAGACATGATGGGCCTAAACCTCAAATAAATCCCTCTCTCCATTGCTACCAGTCATCTCTATCAGGAACAACACAACAGACCTCTTTGTGGGCTCCCCAGAGGACCTTGCCCTCAACTTGGATCAACAATGGTAGAGAATGTTCCATCCTCCGAACAGAGCCTGAACAACATACACTGTGCCACACCTGAGGAAGATGGGTCGATATTGGAGCAGCTTGGAATGTTCCTACTCATGAGCACAGAATGAGCTCAGATCCACAGGCATGCAGAGGTCACTTAGGCTCCTAAGCTGAATATGGACCCCAGGCCAAATCAAATGGATAGGGGTTATAGTCAACAGCATTTATACCCCTTTTCCATATTAGGGAGCTACTCTCTTCCCTCATGCAACTTAGCGTTCCTCTTTCAGCCATGACATAGTCTCCCCAGACAATAATTTGGATCCACCTACATATTAAATTTCAGGCTCAGGGAAAAAAATAATATAACCACAGGCCCTTGGGAATATAACTAAAATATACCTACTAGCTATCTGCAAAAATGGAAGACCCCACCCAACTTTTCATCAGCACTATTCCAGCCTTTAGGTTCATGATTAGTCAATAATTTGTTTGGCTCTATATGTTAACTCTCTTTTCAGCCACCAGGTTCCAGATGCTAGCATGATGCCGACCAGACTTCCCTGGACAGAGGACCCCACCTATGTGTCCTGGAGCTCTGCTTCCCTAGAGACCCACCCTACTAGGGAAAGATAGAGGAAGTCTGGGAGTATGGACCGACCTGTCAATGCCCATGTTCAGCAGGGAAGCAATTACAGAAGCCAGACCTTCCACCTTCTGCATCCCACAATGACCTTGGGTCCATGATCCCAGAGGGTTAAAGAATAGGAAAGCTATCAGGGGAGGGGATGGGATATGGAGTTCTGGTGGTGGGAATTGTGTGGAGTTGTACCCCTAATTCTTCTTTCTTAATTCAGATAGAGACAGAGAATAAGAGACAAGAGACATCACAACATATCTTAACTATTTCTAAAGTGATGCCAGGGGCCTGAAAAAGGGTTCACACATATGACAAAATACGCTCCACTAGGTAAGCCGTCTTATGGCCTCGGTAAGTAGATGTTTAATTATTTATCGATGTCCTTTAAAAATACTAAGTTTGCATTGAGAGAACAATTTGAAATATACACACAAACACATACACACTTATAATTTTGCTCTAAAATAAACTTATTTGGTTTTAGAATGACTTAAATGCTTACACCTGATCCAAGGAATCATTTTTCCAGATCCTTATGAAAGAGTTATCAAAATTTCTTAGAGATATTATTCTTCCTTTAAAAAAAAGTAATCCTCTTTTAAAAAGTGCTAAATTCCATTGAATGCCACTATCAGAATAAATACAGAACAGGTTAAAATAGAAATATAAAGAAAAATTAGTTTTAAACTGAAACAAAATAAATGTATATGTTACATAATCTCAGCATGGAGATAGTTTTTAGAGGCATAACATTAAGGGAATGACTCCAAGCATTTTCCCAGAGGAAAAACTGTCATATTAAAAAGTGAATACATAAATGTGTAAAATACCATAATGAAATGTAAAAAGAGACAGTCAAAATACAATGAGCTCAAAAAATCATAAAATGTACACTAAATAGAGAAAAATGAATGAATGATATTAAAAAATTCACAAAAATGTATATGGGGAATAAGTGTGACCTCTAACAATTACATAAATAAAAATGAATGACAAATATGGTTTTCTTACAGAACTTGTAAAACATTTTAAATGTCTTATCAGAATAGGGGACATCAGGTACCTTCATTCCTTGTTGGTGATATTAAGCATCACTTCTGGGAAATGCAAATACAAAAGAAGCAAAATAATTTCAAATGTAGATACCCACTCAAATAATTTGAAAGAATATTAAATGATGGAAGAGTGTAAAAAACATGCAAGATGAACTGCCAATTTTAAAGCAAAAATATTCAGACATATATATTAGAAGCACTCTTCAGGTCCCTACTTAAATTTGTTCAGTATTTTGTCATTGTTTCTCGAAGAAAGTTTAAAATACTTAACCTGTTGGGTCTTGGCCTTAAATTCAGTTTCACCCTCCACAGTCCTTTCCAGACACATGCACACACACACACACACACACACACACACATAGTTTACTTATTGTTAGATAGAGACAGAGAGAAATTGAGATGGGAGGAGAGATAGGGAGACAAAGGGACAGAAAGACACCTGCAGCCCTGTTTCACCTGGGTCCATACAAAGCATAATGTGTGTGCTTAACCACATTTGCCACTGCCTGGTCTCCAGCAATACATTTCCATAAAGGCACAAATAGTAGATATTTTAGACATTATTAGGGGTACATTGTCTGCTAGAACTATTCAATCCTGCAATGACAGCACAAAAACAGCCGCAGAAAATATGTATGTATCCCTCACACCTATGGACATCTAATCTTTGATAAGGGGACCCAAAGTATTAAATGGAAGAAGGAGGCTCTCTTCAATAAATGGTGCTGGGAAAACTGGGTTGAAAAATGCAGAAAAATGAAACTGAACCACTTTATCTCACCAGAAACAAAAATCAACTGCAAATGGATCAAAGACCTGGATGTTAGACCATAAACAATCAAATACTTAGAGGAAAACATTGGTAAAACACTTTCCCACCTAAACCTCAAGGACATCTTTGATTAAACAAACCCAACTGCAAGGAAGACTAAAATAGAAACAAACAAATGGGACTATATCAAATTGAAAAGCTTCTGCATAGCCAAAGAAACTATCACACAAACAAAGAGACCCCTCACAGAATGGGAGAAGATCTTTACATGCCATACAACAGAGAAGAGACTAATGACCAAAATATACAAAGAGCTCAGCAAACTTAGCACCAAAAAAGCAAATGAGCCCATCCATAAATGGGCAGAGGATATGAACAAAACATTCACTACAGAGGAGATCCAAAAGGCTAACAAACATATGAAAAACTGCTTCAGGTCACTGATTGTCAGAGAAATGCAAATAAAGACAACATTGAGATACCACCTCACTCCTGTGAGAATGACATACATCAAAAAGGACAACAGCAACAAATGCTGGAGAGGTTGTGGGGACAGAGGAACACTTTTGCACTGCTGATGGGAATGTAAATTGGTCCAACCTCTGTGGAGAGCAGTCTGGAGAACTCTCACAAGGCTAGACATGGACCTTCCATATGATCCAGTAATTCCTCTCCTAGGGATATACCCCAAGGACTCCATAACACCCAACCAAAAAGAGGTGTGTACTCCTATGTTCATAGCAGCACAATTCATAATAGCTAAAACCTGGAAGCAACCCAGGTGCCCAACAACAGATGAGTGGCTGAGAAAGCTGTGGTATATATACATAATGGAATACTATGCAGCTATCAAGAACAATGAACCCACCTTCTCTGATCCATCTTGGTCAGAGATAGAAGGAATTATGTTAAGTGAGCTAAGTCAGAAAGATAAAGATGAGTATGGGATGATCCCACTCATCAACAGAAGTTGAGAAAGAAGATCAGAAAGGGAAACTAAAAGCAGGATCTGACTAAATTGAAAGTAGGGTGCCGGGCTAGCTTCTCGGGCGGGAGAGAGACGACCAGGGACTCATGGCTGAGCTGGGAACGCAGTTCAACCTTTATTGATGAGCCGGGATGCAGTTCAACAATTTAATCTCTTCTAATCTCTCTTCATTAGAAAGCCCTGTCTTGGGAGTTGGGCTGTAGCACCGTGGGTTAAGCGCAGGTGGCGCAAAGCGCAAGGACCAGCATAAGCATCCAGGTTCTAGACCCCAGCTCCCCACCTGCAGGGGAGTCACTTCACAGGTGGTGAAGCAGGTCTGCAGGTGCCTACCTTTCTCTCCCCCTCTCTGTCTCCCCTCCTCTCTCCATTTCTCTCTGTCCTATCCAACAACAACTACAGCAAGGGCAACAAAAAGGAATAAATAAATAAACAAATACTTTTTTTAAAAAAAGAAAGCCCTGTCTTTTATGTCTCCTGAGGCAGAAGTGTCAGGAAGAAGAAGTAAGTAGGATAGGGGGTGGGGAGAAGGAAAATAGTAAGCAAATCAGTGGGGATTAAACCAATGAAAAAAATGATTATGTAAATAGACTACAATGTCAAGCAATGCAACAGAAGGGGTCTTAGAAGCAGAATTTAGAAGCATACCAACAGTAGGGCACCAAAGTAACAACCCTGTAGTGAGGGGGAGGGTGGACATGGCTTCCTGGGTATTGGGGGGTGGGGGTGTGTGGGTGGGATGGGACACAATCTTTTGGTGATGGGAATGGTGTTTATGCACACACCTATTAAATTGTAGTCAAATAAATCACTATTTAACTAATATGAGAGGGGAAATTGATTGTATATCTAACAAAGGGACTTTTCAAAGTTAACCCAATTATCAAATAATGTGATGATAACAGTAACTGTCCATTGTCTTCTTGAACCCTAAGATAGCAGGAACCTCACATTTCCACTATAGAGCTTAAACTTCCCCCAGTCCTGTGACCCTAGGGTAGGGCCCACTTTCCCATATGCTTCTCCCAATTCTTATCAAATAATATTGCATCCGCTGATCGCAACCTATTCGACGCAACAAGTGCCACCCCAGCATGCTTCACTTCAGACTGTGTCCAGAGACTTCAGATGTGGAACAACAACCCTTCAGCTTCATCACTCGGGTGAGACCTTTCCTTTCATAGTATTCTCTAATTCCATCCCAGGTGGTTCACTTCCTAACAAAATCCCAAAACCTATATAGACCAGGTTCCAGGAGATAGAGCATATGTTCACACGTATCCATAAACTAAGGCAAATATATACCTGAAAGCAGTAGTACACTAGAGTTTGCAGTGAGTACCCCCCAATACTTTATCTCCACTATTCCAGACTTTGGGTCCATGATTGCTCAGCAATTTGTTTGGTTTTGTATGTTAACTCTCTCTTGAGCCAACAGGTTCCAGATGCAATCAGGATGCCGGCCGGGCTTCCCTGGACTGAAGACCCCACCAATGCGTCCTGGAGCTCCGCTTCCCCAGAGACTCACCTTACTAGGGAAAGAGAGAGACAGACTGGGAGTATGGATCAACCAGTCAACGCCCATGTTCAGGCGGGAAGCAATTACAGAAGCCAGACCTTCCACCTTCTGCAACAGACAAGGACCCTGGGTCCATGCTCCCAGAGAGATAGAGAATGGGAAAGCTATTGGGGAGGGGAGGGGATATGGAGATTGGGTGGCGGGAATTGTGTGGAGTTGTACCCCCCCCCCATGATTTTGTTAATGTCTCCTTTCTTGAACAAATAAAAGAAAGAAAAATTTTAAAAAGAAAATTTGTATGTATATGAATGGATGTGCTATCTTCAGCTAAAACTTTGTGCACAAAGACGGGAAATGTACCAGCAAGTCATAGTCTCTCTACTTCATTCTAAAACATCTCCTGTCTTTTCGTTTTTTAAATGTTTATTTATAAAAATGAAACACTAACAAAAGCATAGAATAAGAAGGGTACAACTCCACACAATTCCCATCACCAGAACTCTGTATCTCATCTCCTCCCCTGATAGCTTACCTATTCTTTAATCCTCTGGGTGTATGGACCCAGGGTCATTATGGGGTGCAGAAGGTGGAAGGTCTGGTTTCTGTAATGTCTTTTCTGCTATCTTGACTTTTGTATATCTCACAGGCCATCAACTCTGCTTGAGAAAAACTTCCCATCTCATTCTTCCACCCCTTAGTAGTCCCCACTTATTCAAATGGCCCTTGACATAGCCACTTCTTTATCATATTTTAACTAAAAGGTCACCATCTCAAGAATATCTTCCTTGGCATTAACACTATGACTGGTCGCCCTCCCATACTCTCACTATACAGTATGCTTTTTCTTCATAGCATTTAACACATGTGTAACTGCATGTTTAACTATATGATGTCAGAAATATGCCATTAGACTTTGAACTCTATAGAGAAAAGAACTGTAGGTGTTTTGTTGACTAATTTATCTCCAAAGTTACAAGAGAGACAACAAATCATCATTCAGTGAATCCTTACTGAATAGATGCATGCCGTACACCAAATTGTTATTTAGGTAGTAAGATTACAGGTCATTTTGTGTTTTCTCCTTTGTCCATCAATGCATTTTCTGTTTTCTGAGCTACACTCCAGTTGCTTTTGTTATTGGGAAAATAAAAACAGAAAATGCAATTTTAAATAGCTTAAAACAATGAATCGGGAGTCGAGCAGTAGCGCAGCGGTTAAGTGCACGTGGCACAAGGCACAAGGACCAGCATAAGGATCCCTGTTCGAGTCCCCAGCTCCCCACCTGCAGGGGAGTCACTTCACAGGCGGTGAAGCAGGTCTGCAGGTGTCTGTCTTTCTCTCCCCCTCTCTGTCTTCCCCTCCTCTCTCCATTTCTATCTGTCCTATCCAACAACAATAACATCAATAACAATAATTACTACAACAATAAAAAACTAGGGCGGCAAAAAGGAATAAATATTAAAAAAACAATGAATCAATAATTGCAAAATGATCACATAAAAATAAGATGACTGAGTACATGCATGGTCAGAATGACTGGGTGAAGTGTGGAATATCTTCTTGGGATTGATTTCCAAGCCAGGTCTTCTAACTGATGGTTGTATGTAAACTGGTACAGAAAGGAGGCCACAGTAGCTAAGGCAACTAGCATGTACAGAGATTTAGAATTAAGAAGTACTGTGAGGTCAGGTGGTGGCACACCTGGTTGAGCACTCATGTTACAGTGTGCAAGGACTCAGGTTCTAGTCCCTGGTCCCTACCTGCAGGGGGGAAAGCTTCACAAGTGGTAAAGCAGGGCTGCCGGTGTCTCTCTGTCTCTCTCCCTCTCTATCTCCCCCTTCCCTTTTGATTTCTGGACATCTCTATCCAATAAACAAATAAAGATATTTTTTAAAAAAGTAAAAAGTACTGTTACATGAAAACATAATTGGAAAACACAAAAAAAGAAAATTAAAAACAAAAACCTGAAATAAAATGTATAGAGGAGTGATCATGGTTTCCTCTGAAATGTTCACTTTCTTTTCTTTATGTCAATTTAGGAATTGCACAAAATTCCAAGAACACACACACAAAAAATAAACTTCACAGTTCCTATCAAATTTGAATACTTAGGCTTATCTGAGGCCCCATGGAGATATTTACTCCCACCTGGATAAGACAGACAAAATTCCTCACTAGAAAACATCAATGACAATTAAGCCACTTTCATAACATATATTGAAATGGCATTTTCTCAAGGATTGTCCACAGGGTTCCTCTCAGCATCCTGAATGTCAATTCTATCTCTCCTTATCTGTCAAAAAGACTCACTCTCCAGCTACAGACACGTCAAATATTTTGACCAAGTACTTATCTGCACAACCACAAAACCAATATCATCAGTTAAAGGGAAAACAATTTCCTCTGGCAAGTAGAGACAGCCTAATTGCTTAATCTGACAGGTTATTAATGGCTCAAGCCAACCAAAGGCATAATGGATATTGATAACCACTGGCAGGTTTGGACATTTGATGCATACACCATTGCTGGAAATTACTTACATCAAGGGTTGCAACTGACCGTTAGACTAAATTGCCCAATCTCTTTGGGTCTCATTAAACAGTTCCATCAACTTGATAAATTGACAAGTCAAAATGTTAGCCCACTAACTATAGCTTTGAAAAAAATAGTTAGCAGGGTGTAGGATATTTGCAATATTTATGTTCCAAATCAATGTAAAAATAAGTGTCCTCAGCAAAATTATATTTTCATGTTCAGGATATACCCCTCAATTTGAATGGTTTAGAGGACTAGGCACAGACCAAGTCATTACATGGAAATGACTATATTTTGGAAAGCAGACAGAGACATTAAATTTAGTGTTCCTGGATCTTCAAGGTCTAATTCATTACTCACTAAACTAAAAAAAAAAAAACAAAAAAAAACTGAGTTTCATTCAAGTCAAACACAGTTCCTTATGTTCCATCTCCCCTTTGCAGAGCAACAGAGATAATAATTTTAAAACGGGGGACAAGGACTAAATGCAGGCCCTGATTTCATTTATATGAAGGGAATAAAAAAAAGCTTAGAAAATTCAGGAATCGTTGCTGAATTAAAATAGAGGAAACCTTACACAGTGCACCTAGAGTTCCAACTTACATTCTTTCCTCCTCTTTCTTCCCACACATGAATAAACCCTTTCCATATGATCAGTAATGAAAAAGTATTCCTACATATTTAAAGGGATCAGCAGTTTAAAAAAGAGAGAGGGTGATTGGGGAAATAGCTTAAGTAGTATAGCACTGGATTTGCGTATTTGAGGTCCCAGGTTTGATCCCTGACACTTGTACTGGAGTGGTCATCTGGTTTCACCATCTCCTCTCCTCTTCTCCCTTCTCTCTTCTCTCTTCTCCATCCCTCTGTATCTCAAGTGAGAGTCCATCATATATGATAAAATCACTATTTTTAAAAAGAAAGAAATCATTCGTTTGAATGAGGTAGAGTAACAAGGAAATTCAGAAACAAAACAATAGGAAGAGCCACAACAAAAGAAAACAAAAACTTACCTTCTCTTGGAGAGGTGAAGTGTAAAGAGCAGTAGCCACAAAGCTTAAGACCTCCACAAAAACATTCCCATGAACAGATGATGTAAACATGAACTAAAATAGTGACAAAAACAGTGCCAATGGAATAATGGGATGGATAACTATGGCATTTAGGAAGTCGGGTAGTGGCTCACTGAATAGAAAGCACATGTCACCATGCTCAAGGATCCAGATTCAAGTCCTTAGCCCCCACTTGCATGGGGAAGCTTCACAAGTGGTGGAGTGATGCTGTAGCTCTCTATCTCCTCCTCTAACTCCCTCTCTATCTCTAAATTTCTTACCCTCTATCAAATAAATGACTACCTGGAAGAGTACAGTCATGCAGGTACTGAGTCCTGGTGATAACCCTGGTAGCAACAAAAAGAAAGAAGAGGAAGAAGAAAAATGATATTTACAGTGTTTTATAAATGTTTACAAATCAAGAGGACCTACTTATTATTGGAGATAGGAACACTGAGGAAAGAACTTAGGATTGTAATACAAACTAACAATTATTCAAATAAAAATAAACAATTGTATACAAGCAACTTGATTGAAAAAAATGGCAGATAAGTTGAATAAGCATTCTCTAAAGAAGAAATATGGATGGTCAGTGGGCATAAAAAAGGTGTTCATCATCTTTTATTATTAGATAAATACAAATTAAAACAAAAATGCTATATCAACTTTCACCTGTCAGAATGGTCTATAATTAAAAAGTCAATAAACAAATTTTGGTGACAATAAGAGAAAAAGGGGAACCCCATAACACTGTTGGTATAAATGTAAATTTTCAAAGTCATTATGGAAAAATATAGTTCTTCAAATTATTAAGAATAGAAATATCTGTATTTCCAGAGTAGAAGTCCCAAACACTCTTAAACATATTCGAAGAGACTAATATCACTCTGATCCCCAAAGCAGAAAAGAACTCTGTCAAAAAAGAAAACTGTAGACCTATATCCTGGATGAACATAAATGCATTAAAAATCTTCAACAAATATTGGCAAATTAATTCCAACAGCACATTAAGAGACTAGCCCAAGAAGACCAAGTCAGATTCAATGCTGGGAATCAGGAATAGTTCTGTATTCACAAATCAATCAGTGTAACAATACACCACATCAAGAAAAAGAAAGATAAAAGCAGAGATAAAAAGATAAACATTACATAGCTATATGAGTTGATAACAAACACTGGAGAATATGTGGATAAAAAGAAACTCTATTACACTTTTTTTGATAATGCACATTGGTGGCAACTCCTATGGAAAGCAATATTTATCCAAAAAATGGAAGTACCTTATGATCCAGCAACACCAATCCTATACATATATCCAAAAGACATTAAAACATGAATTCAAAGAAACATGTGTATCCCTATGTTCATCAATATATTATTCACAATAGTCAAGGATTGGAAGCAGTCTAAATGCCAAGAAGGTATAGGACACATGGAACACTACTCTGCAGTTAAAAATGATGATATCTCTAAGTATTTGATTGTTTCTGGTCTGACATCTAGGTCTTTGATCCATTTGGAGTTGATTTTTGCTTCTGGTGAGATAAGGTGGTTCAATTTCATTCTTCTGCATGTTACAACCCAGTTTTCCCAGCACCATTTATTGAAGAGAGCCTCCTTTTTCCATTTAATCCTTTGGGCCCCCTTATCAAAGATTAGATGTCCATAGGTGTGGGGATTTATTTCTGGACTTTCAATTCTGTTCCACTGTTCTGTGTGCCTATTTTTGTTTCAGTACCATGCTGTTTTGATGATGATGGCTTTATAATATAGTTTAAGGTCTGGGAGTGTGATGCCTCCATTTCTGTTTCTTTTCCTCAAGATGGTTTTGGCAATTCTAGGTGTTTTCATGTTCCAGATAAATGATTGTAGTGTTTGTTCTATTCTCTTAAAGAAGCTGGGTAGAACTTTGATGGGTATTGCATTAAATTTGTATATGGCTCTGGGGAGAATATTCATTTTGAGAATATTTATTCTTCCAAACCATGAGCATGGGATATCTTTCCATTTCTTGGTATCAGTTTCTATTTCATTGAGTAGCGACTCAAAGTTTTCAGTATATAAGTCTTTCACTTCTTTGGTCAACTTTATTCCTAGGTATTTGATTGATTTTGCTGAAACAGTAAATGGAAGTGATTTCTGGATGTCTTCTTCTTCAGATTTAGTGTTTTCATAAAGAAATGCCACTGATTTTTGTACATTGATTTTGTCGCCTGACACCTTGCTATATTGCCTAATAAATTCCAGTAATTTTCTGCTGGATTCTTTAGGTTTTTCTATGTATACTATCATATCATCTGCAAATAGTGAGAGCTTGACTTCTTCCCTTCCAATCTGTATTCCTTTGATTTCTTTCTCTTGCCTGATTGCTATGGCAAGAACTTCCAATACTATGTTGAAGAGTAATGGTGACAGTGGACAGCCCTGTCTAGTCCCTGATCTGAGGGGGAATGCTTTCAGCTTCTGTCCATTGAGTATGATGTTGGCTGTAGGATTGCTATATATATACACTCCACTATCTTGTGGAATTTCCCATCTATTCCCATTTTTTGTAGCGTTTTGAGCATGAATGGGTGTTGGATTTTGTCAAAGGCATTCTCTGCATCTATTGAGATAATCATGTGGTTTTTTGGCTTTGCTTTTATTGATGTGGTGAATGACATTGATTGACTTACGGATGTTGAACCAGCTTTGCATTCCTGGGATGAATCCCACTTGGTCATGATGAACAATCTTTTTGATATGTTGCTGTACCCAGTTGGCCAAGATCTTGTTTAATATTTTGGCATCTATGTTCATCAGAGATATTGGTCTGTAGTTTTCGTTTTTTGTTCTGTCCCTATCAGCTTTCGATATCAGGATGATGTTGGCTTCATAGAAGGTGGAAGGGAGTATGCCTGTTTCTTCAATCTTATGGAAAAGCTTAAGAAGTATGGGTACTAACTGTTTTCTGAAAGTTTTGAAGAATTCATTTCTGAAGCCATCTGGTCCAGGACTTTTGTTGCTGGGGAGGTTCTTAATAATGGTTTCAATTTCTTTGTCTGTGATTGGTGCATTTAGATTTTGTAGTTCTTCTTGGTTCAGTTTTGGAAGGGCATATGCTTCTAGGAATTGTTCCATTTTTTCCAGATGCTCTAGCTTGGTGGCATATAGCTCTTTATAGAAGTTTCACAGGATTCTCTAAATTTCTGTGGTGTCAGTTGTTATATCTCCTCCATCGTTTACAATTCTATTAATTTGAGTCTTCTCTCTTTTTTGTTTGGTGAGTCTGGCTAGGGGTTTGTCAATTTTGTTAAATCTTTCAAAGAACCAACATTTGGCTTCATTGATCTTTTGTATGGTTCTTTTATTTTCGATGTTGTTTATTTCTGCTCTAACTTTAGTGATTTCTGTCCTACTGGATGCTTTAGGGTTCCTTTGTTCCTCTTCCTCTAAGTCCTTGAGGTGTGCAGTAAGGTCATTCATTTGAGCTTCTTATTGTCAGAGAAATGCAAATTAAGACAACACTAAGATACCACCTCACTCCTATAAGAATGGCATACATCAAAAAGGACAGCAGCAACAAATGCTGGAGAGGTTGTGGGGACAGAGGAACCCTTTTACATTGCTGGTGGGAATGTAAATTGGTACAGCCTCTGTGGAGAGCAGTCTGGAAAACTCTCAGAAGGCTAGACATGGACCTTCCATATGATCCAGTAATTCCTCTCCAGGGGTTATACCCCAAGAAGTCCATAACACCCAACCAAAAAGAGGTGTGAACTCCTATGTTCATAGCAGCACAATTCATAATAGCTAAAACCTGGAAGCAACCCAGGTGTCCAACAATAGATGAGTGGCTGAGAAAGCTGTGGTATATATACATAATGGTATACTATGCAGCTATCAAGAACAATGAACCCACCTTCTCTGACCCATCTTGGACAGAGCTAGAAGAAATTATGTTAAGTGAGCTAAGTCAGAAAGATAACGATGAGTATGGGATGATCCACTCATCAACAGAAGTTGACTAAGAATATCTGAAAGGGAAACTAAAAGCAGGACCTGACCAAATTGTAAGTAGGGCACCAAAGTAAAAACCCTGCGGTCAGGGGTAGACATGCAACTTCCTGGGCCAGTGGGGGGAGGGAGTGGGTGGGCGGGATGGGTCACAGTCTTCTGATGGTGGAAATGGTGTTTATGTACACTCCTAGCAAAATGTACACATATAAATCACTAGTTAATTAATTTGAGAGGGGTAAAATTAATTGTATGTCTCAAAGTTTTTCAAAACACAAACTGAATCTTTTTAATATATAGGCTGTGTATTTGATATGCTGACTCTCTCAAAAGCCTAGACCAAGTAGATCAGAAGCAACCAATAGCACAGCTATATACAAGATACTGGGTACTGTATAGCAAACCATAACAAAAGGACTTTTCAAAGTTAACCCAATTACCAAATAATGTGATGATAACATTAACTATCGATTGTCTTTTTGAAACCTAAGACAGCAGGAACCTCACATATCCACTATAGAGCCCCTACTTCCCCCAGTCCTAGAACCCTTGGATAAGGCCCACTTTCCCGTATGCCTCTCCCAATCCATATCAAATAATATTGCATCCGCCGATCACAACCTAACCAACGCAACGATTGCCACCTTAACATTCTTTCTATATGAAAAAAAAAGTGAACTCAGAGTGGTGAAGCCCTGATGATAACCAAAAATTAAACTGAATTGCAGTGAATATTGTAGGTACTAAGATAATAACACCAAAACCTATTAGTAAGAAACTAGGAAATTATCAGGCTGGGACGATAGCTTAATGGTTATGCAAAAGACTTTCGTGCCTGAGACCCAGAATCCTAAATCCAATCCCCAGCACCACCATAAACAAGGGCTCAGCAGTGCTCTGGTCTCTCTGTGTGTATATTTCTTACTGTATCTGTGTTTCAATAAATGAATAAATAAATTACTATTGCCATAATGGTGTAAAAGGACCTAAGTTGAGTGTGAGTGTCCTGCAGACATCCATCACATGGAGATGAGGAACTGTATCCATGTGTCAACAGCTGTACTATAAACCATTAATACCAAATAAAGTGATAAAACTGAAAAATAAATAATTGGATAAATTAAAAAATAGTTTGAGCCTCCAAAGAAAGAACAGAAGGAAGGAATGAAGGATTGCAGGATGGAAGGAAGGGAGGGGGGAAGTAAATGCAACAGATGGGCAGATGAGGTGAGGTTGATTGGATGATGGTATATGGTAATCAGATTTGTGTTAGTGGGCTTGATTATTGTACGTTTGTCAAAGTGTGGAGCCATAATCTTGAAACATATATGATGTTGCAATCCTATCTTTTACTCAATAAAATATTTAACCACAGCAAATACATAAATAAGTAAAACATTAAAAATAATCTAACAAGGGCTTCGGGCGGTAGCACAATGGGTCAAGCACACATGGTGCAAAGAGCAAAGGCTCGCATAAGGATTTGTGTTTGAGCCCCTGTCTCCCCACCTGCAGGGAGGTCACTTCACAGGCAGTGAAGCAACTCTGCAGGTGTCTATCTTTCTCTACACCACTCTGTCTTCCCCTCCTGTCTCCATTTCTCTCTGTCTTATCCAACAACAACAACAGCAATGATAACAATAATAATGATGACAACAACAAGGGCAACAAAATGGGGGGAATGGCCTCCAGGAGCAGTAGATTCGTAGTGCAGGCTACAAGCCCCAGCAATAACCTGTGGCTATAAATAAATAAATGAACGAACTAACAAATTATCTAATTCAAGCGCACACAAGACATGCTATGACAAGAATTTTTCTAACTGGGTTCTTATGTCAGAGTCTTCAAGTTTTTGTCAGGTGCTTTGCTTTTGGGTCTAATGTTAAGCATATACTGGAGTATCTAGATGACCACAGGACAGCAAGCACTTACCACTGCAAAATGATGGCTTGTTTTTGTAGTCTGCTTTACAATCAAGTTGGCAAGAGAGACTGCTACTTTAATTGCCTGTAGCTGGTGATAGGATAAATGAAGTAAAACTACTACTCCATGATTTGCTATACAAATGAAGGTTTTACACAGTTCTAAAAAGAGGCAAGCAATGGGAAAGCAGGTTTCATAGGATCACTTAGAGGCATGTTGAAGATCAAAAATATCTGCCGCCAACATTATGTTCAGATAATATAACAAACATGCTATGCCAAATCATATTAACATTATCTGCACAAAGCTTGTAAACTTTGTGTGTTATTTTGCTTTTGTTTTAATTTTTATTAATAATTTAATAGTGATTTTAAAAGACTGTAAGATGATAGGGGTATAATTCTACACTATTCCACCACCAAAGAACTTTGTACCTCCCCCCACAGGAACCGCCATATTTCTCCCAAGGTCATAGATATAGGTTGAATATACATTTTTATATATATATATATATATATATATATATACACATACATACACATATACACATATATATTCATTTCAAATTCAAGTGTTTCAATTCTCTATATTCTATATATGAGTAAAATAATCCCATAGTTTTCTTTCACTTCATTACTTACTTCACTAAGCATAATCACTGCCTATTCCATTCATTTTTGTCCTAAAGCACACAGTATAGTTGTTCTTAACTAATGAGTAGTACTCCATTTTGTATATGCCTCATTACTTCTTTTTTATTTATAAGAATCAAGTTAGTGATTTATATTCCATTGTTAAAGGTTTCTGCCCAACTTCATCTAAGTACCCCTCATAGAGCACCCCCCCCCAATACTTTAAACTTTTATTTGGGAAAATGAGAATGCAAGCACAAGAGAAGCAACAGGGCCATTTGAGCAAAGATAGATGCCCCCTTGTGGAAGCTGATGCCCATTTTTTTAAAAAGAATGTATTTATTTATTCATGAGAAAGATAGGCAGAGAGAGAAAGAACCAGACACCACTCTGGCACATGTGCTGCCGGGGATTGAACTCAGGACCCCATGGTTGAAAATTCAATGCTTTATCCACTGTGCCACCTCCCAGACCACTTTTATTCACTTCTAAGACCCTGTCTTCACATCCTTTCTAAGCCACACCTGTACTTATTAAGACTTCTGGGTGCCTTTCCTGTTTGACTCTTCCCTTTCAGATAAGGGAGACAAAGCTCAACTTCCTGAGCTATTCTTCAGATTTTCTTACCTCAGTCAAACTGCCAATATTTGCAGATTATATGATAGCATACATGGGAAATCCAAAGAAATATAGTAAGAAACTTCTGACTTCTGAGAATTAGTAAATATTATAATAAGGTGGCTGGCTACAAAATCAACATACAAAAATCAGTGTCATTCCTCTAGGCAAACACTAAACCAGGAGAAGAATAAATTCAGCAATTGATTCCATTCACCATAACAGCAAAAATAATCAATTATCTTGACATAGACCTAATAAATGAAGTGAAAGACCTTTATACTGAAAACTAAGAGACATTTCTCAAAGAAATACACAAATATACAAAGAAACAGAAAGACATCCTATGCTCATAGATTGGAAGAATTAACATCGTCAAAATGACTAGTCTGCCTAGATCTATATACAGATTTAACACGGTCACTATCAAGGTCCCACCAAATTTCCTCAAGAGAGCAGAATAAAAGATACAAAAGTTTATCTGGAGACAGACAATATCGAGGATAGCAGAAGAAATCCCGAGGGAAAAGAGTAAGAATGAAGGCATTTTAAGCACAGGTGGTGCAAAGCAAAGCGCAAGGACCAGAGTAAGGATCCGGGTTCGAGCCCCCAGCTCCCCACCTGCAGGGGAGTCTCTTCGCAAGCGGTGAAGCAGATCTGCTAGTGTCTATCTTTCTCTCCCCCTCCTGTCTTCCCCTCCTCTCTCTATTTCTCTCTGTCCTATCCAACTATAATGACATCAATAACAACAATAAAAAGACAACAAAAGGGAATAAATAAATAAAAATTATTTAAAAAAAGAATGAAGGCATTACACTTCTTAACCTCAAAACATACTACAGAACCACTATAATTAAAACAACCTGGTACTAGAACCAAAACAGACACATAGAAGTGAAATAGATTTGAGAGTCCAGAAATCAGCCTCCGTACCTGCAGTCAACTCACTTTTGACAAGGTAGCCCAAAACATTAAATAGAAAAAGGAGAAGCTATTTAAAAAGTGTTGTTGGGAAAACTGGGTTGAAACATACAGAATAATGAAACTGGACCACCACATTTCATCACATGCAGAAGTTAGTTCCAAATGGATCTAAGTTATACTAGAAACTATCAAATAATTAGAAGAAAACTTATAGAACTCTCTTCCATATAAATTTTTGCAAAATCTTCACTAATTTGAATCTAATTGCAAGGAAAACAAAAGCAAAGAGACCAGTGGGCTGACATCAAATTGAAAGCTTCTTCATGGCAAAGAGAATCACTATTATAACAAAGAGAACCCCTGTGAAATAAGATAAAATGTTTATTGCCATTCATTGACCAGAGAACTGATAACCAAATGCACAATGAACTCACCAAAATCAACAATAAAAAGAAGAACAATCACTTTGAAAAATAGGGTCAAGATACGGGCTAAATCTTCTCCAAACAAGAGATCCAAATGTCTAACAGACATTTGAAAATACACTCAAAGTCATTGATGATCAGGGGAAGGCAAGTAAAAACAATGAGATACCAGTTTACTCCTCTGAGAATGTCAATCAATAGAAAAGGCAGAAACACCAACTGTTGGAGAGGCTGAAGTGGGAGGAGGGACTCTCCTACATTGCTAGTGGGAGTGTAAGTTGACCTAGTCATAGAGAAAAGAGTCTATAGATTCACCAGAAATATAGAAATAGCCCTGCCTTATGACCCAGCAATATGACCCAGCAATCCCTCTCCTAGTGATTTAACCAGGGAAAATAAAAACGCCTATCTGAAAGGACCTATGCACAGTGATGCTCTTTGCAGCAGTTTGTAATAGCCTAGACTTTCAAGCAACCCAGATGACCAATGAAAGATGTGTCCTGGAGCCCTACCTCCCCAGACTCCGGCCTCACTAGGGAAAGAGATAAACAAGCAGGGAGTATGGATCGACCTGCCAGTGCCCATGTTCAGTGGGGAAACAGTGACAGAAACCAGACTTTCAACCTTCTGCACCCCATAATGATCTGGGTCCATCCTCCCAGAGGAATAAAGAATAGGAAAGCTATCAAGGGCTGAGATTGGGATAGGGAGTCCTGGTGTTGGAAATTGTGTGGAATCGTACCCCTCTTATTCTATGGTCTTCTCAATATTTCCATTTTATAAATAAATAAATAGAAAGTGATGATACACACAATGGAGTATTATGCAGCTATTAAAAATGATAAGGCCTCGATGGTGGAGAAGGACATAGGTTGGAGGTTAGAGTGTTCTACAAAAAACTGAGAAATTTTACACATGTACCAACAACTGTATTTACTGTTGATTGGAAAACGTTAATCTGCCCCAGCAAAAAGAAGAAGAAAGAAGAAGAAGAAGAATGAATGAATGAATGAATGAAGTACTCACCTATTTTTAAAAAGATTTTCATTTACTTTTAAAAAATAAAGATCTTTCACAGTTTGAAAAAAAAAGTGATGAGGTCATCTCTTTTGCCATATTGTGGTCAGAAGTCAAAGGCATCATGTTGAGTGAGACAAGCCAGAACAAGAAAGACCAATAGTGAGTGATCTCACTTATAGGTGTAACTTAAACAAAGAACAGTAAGGGAAAGCATAAGGTGAAACTTTGACTGGGTGTGGCATATCGCACCAAAGTAAAGGCCTCTGCAGAAGGAGGGAAAGGGACAGCATGAAGAGACACAAGAATCCTGTTCTGTCTCAGAGACACTAATCAAAGGGAAATGAGAGGTTGTGCCTATGTATTAAAGACTATACTGTAAACCATTAACTCCCCCCCCAATTTAAATTTTTCTCTTCCTGCTCAATGATATGGCAAAAACAAAGGTTCCTGGTCACAAAAGTTCTAGGTCCCAGTGGATCTGGGGTTCAGAGCCTTCTGGTCATCTTCCCCTAACATTTACCTCCTCTGGGAGTATGGACCAAAAATTATTTTGGGGGTGCAGAAAAAAGAAGTTCTGGCTTCTGTGATAGCTTTTCTACTAGACATAGACATTGGCCAGTTGATCTATACCCCCATTCATACCCATCTTTCCCTAGTAGGGTAGACTCTGGAGAAGTACAGTTCTGGGAAATGTAGGCAAGGGCATCTGCCTAGGGAAGTTCAGATGGAGTCATATTAGCATCTGGAACATGAAGGCTTAAATTTTTTGTCTTTTCTTTGGATATAGGTTACTTTCATTAGAATGTGTGACTTGATATTATTTTGCATAAGACCTTTATAAACTTGCAGACTTTATATTTATTTTTTTTACCAGAGCACTGCTCAACTCTGGTTCATGGTGGTGCAGAGGCTGCATAACCATTATGCTATCTACCCCCACTGCCTATATTTAATTTTGTTTACATTTAAGACATAAAAATTACATAAATAATGGGTCTAAAATAATGGTTTTCCTTTAAAAGGGACACTTCCAAATATTTCTCCTATGAAAATCTCTGCATTCAGTTGATACAGCTGCCCCCCATCTCTAGGTAGGCTATGGGGGGCGCTGCGCCGTGACACCCAGGCTGCAGGACAGGCTGGGCTGCTGGGGAGGCCCCCTTGAGCCAGAGCTTCACCTGGGTTCCTCCTGCCACCCCCCCTGCACCCCGTTCACCACCCCCACCTAGAATCACCACCCCCAGAATCTCAGTGCGGCTTCCAGAGCCCAGAGCAGGGTGCGCCTTGGGGGACCCTCAGTCGGCGGCTGCAGGAGCAGCACCTGCCCCCCCCCCCCCCCTGCGGCCTCTGCAGGGTGGAGGCTGCAGGGGCGCAGAGGCCTGCAGGGGGCAACCGGGGCCCCAAGCACTTCTGGGCCCAGCGGGTCGTGGGGTGCGGACAGCGCGCGGGGGACTTGCTCCGGCCCCATTAAGCCAGGCCGCCCGGGCAACAATGTGACGTGACTTTTATTTAATAAAACCACGTATTTACAAGTCAAAAAGTCCGCGTCCGATTCACGCCTCTCGCCCCCAGGAGCCTGCACACGGGGGGCAGGCAGCCTCCGGCCTGGGCTGGTGTAGACAGAGGGGCTGGGGGCTCAGCCGTGTCCGCAGCCCGACGGGCACGGGCCCCCGGGAGGGCGAGGCGGTGGCGGTGGCGGGTGCGGACAGCCCCGCCGGACAGGGTCCACCGAGCGCCCGGGTGTCTCGGCCCCAGCCGCCACGCTACGCCCGCGGCCACCCCTCCAGCCTGGCGGCCAAGCGTCCCGGGCGGGCTGCAAGGAGGCAAAGACTTTAATTCACCGGGGACACGCCGAGCCCGGGTGCCTCCCTCGGGGCCCGTCCGCCCGCGCCGCCTGCTCCAGGGTCCCGTCGGGGCCGTCGTCGTCGTCGTCGCCGCCCGCCCGGCTCAGGGTCTTGGGGCCGGGCTGCCCTTCTCGCCCTCCCGGCTGTCCTTCTGCAACGCGGCCAGCACCTGCGGACACAGGGCAGCCGGCGGTAGAGAGGGGCGGCGGGCGAGGCCCCAGTCCCGCTCCCAGGACCGCCCCCACCGCAAGGACGGCCCCGCCCCGCCCCGCCCCACCCCACCCCACCCCACCCCACCGGCTGGGCTTGCCAGACCCAGTCGCTGGGGGCCACGCCCGGCTCAACCTGCCGCCCACCCTCAGGGACGCCTTTCCGTCCCGGCCCCCCTTTCCTCCTCCTCGGGGCGGTGCTGGCGGCCGGCCGGGGAGGAGCCAGAGGGGGAAGCAGGCAGGGCGGGGGCGGGGCGCCGGGGGCGTGGCCACCAGGGGCGATACCAGTTCTTTTTACTAGGGGACACACTAATGGGTCAAAATATGTAGTAGTGTTGAAAATCCCAATAATAAAGCTAGTCCCTGAAGTTTTAGACAAGATATCTATAAGGATAATAATTAAGACTGTGTTCAGTGAAGATTTTAATTTGAGAAAAAAAGAATGAGCATGCTTTATGATACAAAAAAATCTTAAAATGCAATGTATTACAACACAGAGACATAATGTTCATTCTTTTTTAAGATTTTACTTACTGATGATATAAAGGAGAAAACGGAGAGAAAGAAAACCAGAGAGCCCTCTAGCACATGCTCTACCAGGGAATTAACTAGGAATTGCATGTTTAAAGTGCATTTTATCCACTATACCACCTCCCGGATCACCATGATGCACTTTTCTATAATTTTACTGTGAACTTAATAGTTTATATTATAGCTGATGACACAGGAGTATAATTTTTCTTCACCCTGTGGTAAGTGCCTGCAAATTAGTCTCACTCCCAACTTAGGCCCTTTTCCACCAACATCCACCAGGACCCAACATGCTCTCCATTCCCTCCCTTCACTGAAGTCCTTTGCTTAGATGTGTTAAGTACACCCACTTCAAATTTCACTTTGTCTTTTCCCATTCTTTTCAAATTTCTTAATTTCTACCTGTAAGTGAAATCATCTGGTCCTTTTTTCTTTATCTCTACCTATAAGTGAAATCATCTGGTCCTTTTTTCTTTATTTCTACCTATAAGGGAAATCATCTTGTCCTTTTTTCTTTATCTCATTTAACCAAATAACTTCAAGTCCTATCCAAGATTACGCAAAGGAGATGACTTCATTTTTAACAGCTGAGTAGAATTCCATTATGTATATTTGTGCACAAATTTCTTAGCCACTCATCTGCCGTTGGACACTTGAGGTTTCTAGATTTGGACTTTTACAAATTGTGCTGCTATGAACATAGATGTACATAGATCTCTTTGGATGGGTTTTTTCTTACTTGGGGTAAATCTCCAGAAGACAAATTGCTGAGTCACAGGGTAGGTTCATTTCTAATGTTTTTTTTTTATTTAAATTATCTTTATTTATTGGATAGAGACAGCCAGAAATCAAGAGGGAAGGGGGGTGATAGGGAGAGAGACAGAGTGACACCTGCAGCCCTGCCTTACCACTCGCAAAGCTTTCCCCCTGCAGGAGGGGACCAGGGGGATTGAACCCGGATACTTGTGTAGTAATACATACTCTCAACCAAGCGTGCCACCACCTAGCCCCCATTTCTAATGTTCTAAGGAACCTCCAGATTGTTTTCCACAGGGGTTGGCTAAGTTTGCATTATTATCAGTAATGTAGAAGGGTTCCTTTTCTATACATTATCATTAATACTTGTTATTTCTGTTATTTATTTTTTCATTTGCAGATGTGAGGTGTTATCTTGTTTAATTTGCATTTCTCTAGTAATCAGTGAAATTTGAGCATTTTTTCATACATCAGTTGATTCTCTAGATTTCTGCTGTGGTTACTATTCTGACCATGTCCTCGCCCCAGTTTTTGTTTTGTTTTTGCTGAATTTAGTGAGTTCTTTATATATTTTGGTTATTATTTGGTCCTTTATCTGATATATGGTGTGTAGTGATCCCCCGTTCTATATGGTGTCTTTCTGTTTTAGTGATAGTTTCCTTTATAGTGCATAAACTTTTCAGTTTTATGTAGTTACATTGGTTTATTATTTCATTTTTATTTTCCTTGCTATTGTATTTGAATCTTTGAAAACATTTCTGAGGCATAGATTGTGAAGTGTTCTGTCCAAGTTTTATTCTGTGTATTTTCTGGTTTCTGGTTTAATATCCATTTCTTTGATTCCTTTGGAATTTCCTTTTGTACATAGTAATATGTGGCGATCTAGCTTCATTCTTCTGCACATTTCAATCCAAATTTCCTATTACTATTTGTTGAAGAAATTTTCCTTTCTCCACTTAATATTTTGTTTTTTTTTCCTGTGTCAAATTACATAATAGTTTACAACACTCATTTTCTTTTTTTTTTATTTTTTATTTAAGAAAGGATTAACGAACAAAACCATAAGGTAGGAGGGGTACAACTCCACACAATTCCCACCACCCAATCCCCATAACCCACCCCCTCCCATGATAGCTTTCCCATTCTCTAGCCCTCTGGGAGCATGGACCCAGGGTCTTTGAGGGTTGAAGAAGGTAGAAGGTCTGGCTTCTGTAATTGCTTGCCCGCTGAACATGGGCATTGACTGGTCGGTCCATACTCCCAGTCTGCCTCTCTCTTTTCCTAGTAAGGTGTGTCTCTGGGGAAGCTGAGCTCCAGGACACATTGGTGGGGTCTTCAATCCAGGGAAGCCTGGCCAGCATCCTCGTGGCATCTGGAACCTGGTGATTGAAAAGAGAGTTAACATACGAAGCAAAACAAATTGTTGAGCAATCATGGATCCCAAGCTTGGAATAGTGGAGAGGAAGTGTTAGGGAGGTACTCACTGCAAACTCTAGTGTACTTCTGCTTTCAGGTACATATTTTGCAGTAGTTTATGGATACGTGTGAACATAAGCTCTCTCTCACAGAAACTGGTGTATATCTAGGTTATGGGACTTTGTTAGAAGGTGAACCACCTGAGATGAAATTAGAGTGTACTATAAAAGGAAAGGTCTCACCCGAGTAATGAAGCTGAAGGGTTGTCATTCCACATGTGAAGTCTCTGGACACAGTCTGAGGTGAAGCATGTTGAGGTGGCAGTCGTTGCATTGGTTAGGTTGTGATCGGTGGATGCAATATTATTTGGTATGGATTGGGAGACGCATACGGGAGAGTGGGCCCTATCCAAGGGTTCCAGGACTGGGGGAAGTAGAGGCTCTATAGTGGAGATGTGAGGTTCCTGCTGTCTTAGGGTTCAAAAAGACAATCGATAGTTAATGTTATCATCACATTATTTGGTAATTGGGTTAACTTTGAAAAGTCCTTTTGTTATGGTTTGCTGTACATCCACTTAATATTTTGGGCCCCCTTGGAAGTATCAGTTGCTTGTCTGTGTGTGTGTGTGTGTGTGTGTGTGTGTGTGTGTGTGTGTGTGTGTGTGTGTGTGTGTGTGTGTACGCGCTGGGGGTTAATTCTAGGCTTTCAATTCCTTTAAAAACATTTATTTATTTATTTATCTATCTATCTATTTAATGAGAGACATATCAGGACAGAGAGATGCCAGGACACTGCTCAGCTCTTTCTTATGGTGGTGCTGGAGACTGAACCTGGGACCTCAGAGCCTCAGGTATGAAAATCTTTTCTATAACCACTATATTATTTCCCCAGCCTTGGGCTTTCAATTCTATTCCACTGGTCTGCATGTCTATTTTAATCCAAGTACCAGGCAGTTTTTTTTATTATTATTATTACAATAGCTCTGTAATGTAATTTGAATTCAGGATGTCTCCAGTCTTATTCTTTTCCCTCACCTCCCATGGGATTGCTTTGGTAATCCTAGATATTTTCTAATTCCAAATAAACTTTTATGGCTTTTATACTATTCCTTTGAAGACATTTGGTAGAACCATGATATGGATGTCATTAAATCTATATATAACTCTGGCTAAGATGATCATTTTTAATACGGTAATTCTTTCAATCCATAAATATGCTATATTGTGCCATTTCATTGTATCAGTTTATAAGTCTTTCACCTCCGTTGTTAAGTTTATTCCTAGATGCTTGATTGTTTTGCTGCTATAGTAAAATAAATAGATTTCAGAATTTCTTCCTCTAGCTTAGTGTTTGCATAGAGGAATACCACTGATTTTTATATATTAACTTTTAGCCTACCATCTTACTATATTGCTTAATAATTTCTGAGTTTTCTACTGAATTCTCTGGGACTTTCTATAGTATCATATCATCTGCAAACAATGACAGTTTCACCTCACCTCTGCCCATCTGTATCTCTTTAGTTCCTTTATCTTGCCTAATTGCTGTGGCTAGTACTACCAAGATTATGTTGAATAGTAATGGGACAGTGGGTAATTCTGTCTTGTACCTGATGGAGGAGGGAAAGCTTTTAGTTTCTCTCCATTAAGTATGATGTTGGCTGTAGGACTGCTGTATATAGATTCAACTAATTTGAGGGATTTTTCTTTTCTTTTCTTTTTTCCCTGTTTTTATATTTATTTATTTATTTTTGCCTCCAGGTTTATTGCTGGAGCTCAGTGCCTGCACTACGAATCCACTGCTCCTGGAGGATATTTTTTCCCTTTTGTTGCCCTTGTTGTTTATTGTTATTATTATTGTTGCCATTGCTGTTGGATAAGACAGAGATAAATCAAGAGAGAAGGGGAAGACAGAGAGGGGGAGAGAAAGATAGACATCAGCAGACCTGCTTCACCACTTATGAGGTAAGCCCCTGCAGGTGGGGAGCCAGGGGGTCAAACTGGGATCCTTATGCCAGTCCTTGCTCTTTGTGGCATGTGCACTTAACCTGCTGCACTACCACCCGGCCCCCCTATTTTTATTTTTTATTGACACCAGAGTTATCACTGGGGTTTGGTGCCTGGAGCCCACCACTCCTAGCAGCCTTTTTTTTCTTTTATTTTGATAAGACAAAGAGAATTTGAGAATGAGGAGGGGAGATAGAGAAAGAAAAAGAGAGGCACCTACAGCCCTGTTTCACTACTTATGAAGCTTCAGGTGGGAAGCCAGGTCTTGAAGCTAGGTCCTTGCTCATGATAATGTGTGAGCTCAACTCAGTGTACCACCTCCCAAACCCTTGAAGATTTTCATCTATTCCCCGCTTTTCTTTGGTATGTTTATTATGAAATTATGTTGAATCTATCAAAGGTTTTCTCTGCAAGTGTTGAAATGATCATGTTTTGTTTTGTTTTGAGCTTTCCTTTTGTTAATATGGTGGTTCACATTTACTGATTTATATTTATGGAACTAGCTCTGACTTCCTGGGTAAATCCTACTTGATCATGGTATGAAATATTTTTAATGTATTTCTATATCTAGTTTGCTAGAATTTAGTCCAATATCTTAGCATCTGTATTTAGTCTGTAGTCTGTCTTTCTTCCCTCTTTTCCTCCCTCCATTCCTTCCTTCTATTTTCTTTCTTTCTGTATCTCTTTCCACTTTTGGTACTAGAGTGATGTTGGTTTCATAAAAGGTTATAGGAAGTATTCCTGTATCCTCAATATTTTGGAAGAGTTTGGAAAATATAGGAAATAGCTCTTCCTTTTTAAAATTTGTAAAATTTATTTGTGACTCATCTGGGCCTGGACTTTTGTTCTTGGGGAAGTTTTTGATGGCTGTCTATATTTAATTGTAATTGTTCCGTTCATGTTTTCCAATTCCTCCTGATTCAGTGCTGGGAGGTTGCATATTTCTTATTTATTTATTCTTTTATTTACTTTTGTTTGCCTCCAGAGTTATTGCTGGGGCTCGGTGCCAGCACCATGAATCCAGTACTCTAGAGGCTACTTTTTTTTTTCCTTTTGTTGCTCTTGCTGTTCCATCATTGTTGTGGGTATTATTACATTATCATTGTTGTCAGTGTTGTTGGATAGGACAGAGAGAAAATGGAGAGAAGAGGGGGAGATGGAGAGGGAGAGAAAGACAGACATCTGCAGACCTGCTTTACCACCTGTGAAGTGACCTCGCTGCAGTTGAGGAGCCGGGGCTCGAACAGGGATCCTTACACCGATCCTTGCGCTTCGCACCATGAGTGGTTACCTGCTGCGCTACCACCAGAGTCCCTCTTATTTATTTTTTTAATATTTATTTATTTATTTCCTTTTGCTGCCCTTGTTCTTTTTTTTTATTATTGTTGTAATTGTTATTGATGTTGTTGTTAGATAGGACAAAGAGAAATTGAGAGAGGAGGGAAAGACAGAGAGAGGGAGAGGAATATAGACACCTGCATACCTGTTTCGCTGCCTGTGAAGCGACTCCACTGCAAGTGGGGAGCTGGGGGTTAAAACCGGGATTCTTAAGCTGGTCTTTGCGTTTCGCCCCACGTGTTCTTAACCAGCTGCAATACCTCCCAACTCCCGAGGTTGTATATTTCTATTTACTGGTCCATCTCTTTCAGGTTTTCTAGTTTGGTAGTATATATGTTCATAAAAGACTCTCCTAGAAGTAGAAGCAAACATTCTAGAGGAAATAATAGAAGAAAACTTCCCAGACCTGAATAACAGAAAGGACATCAAGATTCAAGAGGCCCAGAGAGTACCAAACAGAATCAACCCAGACCTGAAGAGACCAAGACACATCATAGTCACAATGAGAAGAAGTAAGGATAAAGAAAGCATCCTAAAGGCTACAAGAGAGAAACAAAAAGTCACATACAAGGGAAAACCCATAAGATTATCTGCAGACTTCTCCACTCAAACTCTAAAAGCCAGAAGGGAGTGGCAAGATATAGAGCCCTAAATGAAAAAGGGTTTTAACCAAGGATAATATATCCTGCTAGACTTTCATTCAAACTAGATGGAGGGACCAAAACCTTCTTAGACAAACAACAGTTAAAGGAGGCAACCATCACCAAGCCAGCCCTGAAGGAGGTTCTAAAAGACCTCTTATAAACAAGAAAATCACTACAATACTTGCAATGTATCAGAGCAAACAAAAAATTTTTTTTGAACAATGGCACTACAATACATTAAATCCATAATATCAATAAATGTCAATGGCTTAACCTCACCCATCAAAAGTCACAGGGTGGGGGGATGGATCAGAAAACATAACCCAACCATACGCTGCTTGCAAGAATCCCATCTGTCACAACAAGATAAACACAGACTTAAAGTGAAAGGATGGAAAACTATCATACAGGCTAACAGACCATAAAAAAGGCAGGAACAGCCATTGTCAGCTCAGAAACAATAGATTTTAAATTAAATAAATAAAAGATAGGCAAGGACATTACATAATAATTAGAGGACCAATCATCCAAGAACACTTAAGAACTATTAACATCTATGCACCCAATGAGGGACCATCTAAATACATTAAGCACCTACTGAAAGAATTTCAAAAATACATCAATAGTAATACAATAATAGTGGAAGACTTCAATACCCCACTCTCACACTTAGACAGATCAACAAAGCAGAGAACCAATAAAGATACAAGAGAATTGAATGAAGAGATTGACAGACTAGACCTCATGAACATTTTCAGAGTCCTTCAACCAAAAAAACTGCAATACACCTTCTTTTCAAATCCACATAACACATACTCAAGGATAGACCACATGTTAGGCCACAAAGACTGCATCAATAAATTCAAGAGCATTGAAATCATACCAAGTATCTTCTCAGACCACAGTGGAGTACAACTAACATTTAACAACAAACAGAAAATTATTAAAAGTTACAGAATTTGGAAACTAAACAACATACTCCTTAAGAACCACTGGGTCACAGACTCACTCACGCAGGAAATTCAAATGTTCCTGGAAACAAATGAAAATGAAGACACAACCTATCAAAATATTCGGGACACAGCTAAAGCAGTACTGAGAGGGAAACTTATAGCCATGCAATCACATATTAAACACCAAGAAGAAGCTCAAATGAACGACCTTACTGCACACCTTAAGGACTTAGAGGAAGAGGAACAAAGGAACCCAAAAGCATCCAGAAGGACAGAAATCACTAAAGTTAGAGCAGAAATAAACAACATCGAAAATAAAAGAACCATACAAAAGATCAATGAAGCCAAATGTTGGTTCTTTGAAAGATTAAACAAAATTGACAAACCCCTAGCCAGACTCACCAAACAAAAAAGAGAGAGGACTCAAATTAATAGAATAGTAAATGACAGAGGAGATATCAAAACTGACACCAACGAAATCCAGAGAATCCTGCAAAACTTCTATAAAGAACTATACGCAACCAAGCTAGAGAATCTGGAAGAAATGGAACAATTCCTAGAAGCATACGCCCTTACAAAACTGAACCAGGAAGAACTACAAAATCTAAATGCACCAATCACAGACAAAGAAATTGAAACCGTTATTAAGAATCTCCCCAATAACAAAAGTCCTGGACCAGATGGCTTCACAAACGAATTCTACAAAACTTTCAGGAAACAGTTAGTACCCATACTTCTTAAGCTTTTCCATAAGATTGAAGAAACAGGAATATTCCCTTCCACCTTCTATGAAGCCAACATCATCCTGATACCAAAAGCTGATAGGGACAGAACAAAAAGGAAAACTACAGACTTATATCACTGATGAACATAGATGCCAAACTATTAAACAAGATCTTGGCCAACCAGATACAGCAACATATCAAAAAGATTGTTCATCATGACCAAGTGGGATTCATCCCAGGAATGCAAAGGTGGTTCAACATCTGTAAGTCAATCAATGTCATTCACCACATCAATAAAAGCAAAGCCAAAAACCACATGATTATCTCAATAGATGCAGAGAAAGCCTTTGACAAAATCCAACACCCATTCATGCTCAAAACTCTACAAAAAAATGGGAATAGATGGGAAATTCCTCAAGATAGTGGAGTCTATATATAGCAATCCTACAGCCAACATCATACTCAATGGACAGAAGCTGAAAGCATTCCCCCTCAGATCGGGTACTAGACAGGGCTGTCCACTATCACCGTTAGTCTTCAACATTGTATTGGAAGTTCTTGCCATAGCAATCAGGCAAGAGAAAGGAATTAAAGGACTACAGATTGGAAGGGAAGAAGTCAAGCTCTCACTATTTGCAGATGATATGATAGTATACATAGAAAAACCTAAAGAATTCAGCAGAAAATTACTGGAAGTTATTAGGCAATATAGCAAGGTGTCAGGCGACAAAATCAATGTAAAAAGTCAGTGGCATTTCTTTATGAAAACACTAAATCTGAAGAAGAAGATATCCAGAAATCACTCCCATTTACTGTTTCAGCAAAATCAATCAAATACCTAGGAATAAAGTTGACCAAAGAAGTGAAAGACTTGTATGCTGAAAACTATGAGTCACTACTCAAGGAAATAGAAACTGATACCAAGAAATGGAAAGATATCCCATGCTCATGGATTGGAAGAATAAATATCATCAAAATGAATATTCTCCCCAGAGCCATAGACAAATTTAATGCAATACCCATCAAAGTTCCACCAAGCTTCTTTAAGAGAATAGAACAAACACAACAATCATTTATCTGGAACCTGAAAACACCTAGAATTGCCAAAACCATCTTGAGGAAAAGAAACAGAAATGGAGGCATCACACTCCCAGACCTTAAACTATATTATAAAGCCATCATCATGAAAACAGCATGGTACTGGAACAAAAATAGCCACACAGATCAGTGGAACAGAATTGAAAGCCCAGAAATAAATCTCCATACCTATGGACATCTAATCTTTGATAAGGGGGCCCAAAGGATTAAATGAAAAAAGGAGGCTCTCTTCAATAAATGGTGCTGGGAAAACTGGGCTGTAACATGCAGAAGAATGAAATTGAACCACTTTATCTCACCAGAAACAAAAATCAACTCCAAATGGATCAAAGACCTAGATGTCAGACCAGAAACAATTAAATACTTAGAGAAAAACATTGGTAAAACAGTTTCCCTACACCTACACCTCAAGGACATCTTTGATGAATCAAACCCAATTGCAAGGAAGACTAAAGCAGAAACAAATCAATGGGACTACATCAAATAGAAAAGCTTCTGCACATCCAAAGAAACTATTAAACAAACAGAGAGACCCCTCACAGAATGGGAGAAGATCTTCACATGCCATATATCAGACAAGAAACTAATCACCAAAATAATTAAAGAGCTCAGCAAACTTAGAACCAAAAAAGCAATGACCCCATCCAAAAATGGGCACAGGATATGAACAAAACATTCACTTCAGAGGAGATGCAAAAGGCTAACAAACATATGAAAAACTGCTCTAGGTCACTGATTGTCAGAGAAATGCAAATTAAGACAACACTAAGATACCACCTCACTCCTGTAAGAATGGCATACATCAAAAAGGACAACAGCAACAAATGTTGGAGAGGCTGTGTGGCCAGCCTCTCCAACATTTCTTCTGCACTGCTGGTAGGAATGGAAATTGGTCCAGCCTCTGTGGAGAGCAGTCTGGAAAACTCTCAGAAGGCTAGACATGGACCTTCCATATGATCCAGTAATTCCTCTCCTGGGGTTATACCCCAAGGACTCCATAACACCCAACCAAAAAGAGGTGTGTACTCCTATGTTCATAGCATCACAATTCATAATAGCTAAAACCTGGAAGCAACCCAGGTGCCCAACGATAGATGAGTGGCTGAGAAAGCTGTGGTATATATACACAATGGAATACTATGCAGCTATCAAGAATAATGAACCCACCTTCTCTGACCCATCTTGGACAGAGCTAGAAGAAATTATGTTAGGTGAGCTAAGTCAGAAAGATAACGATGAGTATGGGATGATCCACTCATCAACAGAAGTTGACTAAGAATATCTGAAAGGGAAACTAAAAGCAGGACCTGACCAAATTGTAAATAGGGCACCAAAGTAAAAACCCTGCGGTCAGGGGTAGACATGCAGCTTCCTGGGCCAGTGGGGGGAGGGAGTGGGTGGGCGGCATGGGTCACAGTCTTTTGGTGGTGGGAATGGTGTTTATGTACACTCAGAGCAAAATGTACACATATAAATCACTAGTTAATTAATTTGAGAGGGGTAAAATTAATTGTATGTCTCAAAGTTTTTCAAAACACAAACTGAATCTTTTAAATATATAGGCTGTGTATTTGATATGCAGACTCTCTCAAAAGCCTAGACCAAGTAGATCAGAAGCAACCAATAGCACAGCTATATACAAGATACTGGGTACTGTATAGCAAAAATGTGATGATAACATTAACTATCGATTATCTTTTTGAACCCTAAGACAGCAGGAAACTCACATCTCCACTATAGAGCCCCTACTTCCCCCAGTCCTGGAACCCTTGGATAGGGCCCACTTTCCCGTATGCCTCTCCCAATCCATATCAAATAATATTGCATCCGCCAATCACAACCTAACCAATGCAACGATTGCCACATCAACATGCTTCACTTCAGACTGTGTCCAGAGACTTCACATGTGGAATGACAACCCTTCAGCTTCATTACTCGGGTGAGACCTTTCCTTTCATTGTATACTCTAATTTCATCTCAGGTGGTTCACTTTCTAACAAAGTCCCAAAACCTAGATATACACCAGTTTCTGTGAGAGAGAGCATATGTTCACACGTATCTATAAACTACTGCAAAATATATACCTGAAAGCAGAAGTACACTAGAGTTTGCAGTGAGTACCTCCCTAACACTTCCTCTCCACTATTCCAAGCTTGGGATCCATGATTGCTCAACAAATTGTTTGGCTTCATATGTTAACTCTCTTTTCAATCACCAGGTTCCAGATGCCACCAGGATGCTGGCTAGGCTTCCCTGGATTGAAGACCCCACCAATGTGTCCTGGAGCTCAGCTTCCCCAGAGACACACCTTACTAGGGAAAGAGAGAGGCAGACTGGGAGTATGGACCGACCAGTCAACATCCATGTTCAGCGGGGAAGCAATTACAGAAGCCAGACCTTCTACCTTCCGCAACCCTCAAAGACCCTGGGTCCATGCTCCCAGAGGGCTAGAGAATGGGAAAGCTATCATGGGAGGGGGTGGGTTATGGGGATTGGGTGGTGGGAATTGTGTGGAGTTGTACCCCTCCTACCTTATGGTTTTGTTAATTAATCCTTTCTTAAATAAAAATTAAAAATGTAAAAAAAATGATGATATCTTATCCTTTGGAAAAAAATCTATGGGACTGGAGGTAGTTATGCTTAGTGAAGTAAGGAGATGAATGAATTGGATGGTGTCACTCATATTTGGAATACAGAGAACCAAAACACATGAACGTGAAGAAAAAAAACAGAAGTAAATAAACTTTTTTTTCCAGCAGTGGTTCTTGACTGCTCTGGAATGACTTTTTTACATAGAGACAAAAAACAACAAAGCAGAAAGAGTGAAAAAGGCCACAGCACTGAAGCTTCCTTCAATGCAGAGAATCAGGCTCAAACCTGGATCATGCACATAGCAAATCAGTGCACTATCCAAGTGAGCTGTTTTGCCAGCCCACAGATAATTTCTTTTTTAGTGGTTTAATATTTATTTACAAAATTATGAGATAACAAGGGTATGAATCCACACTGTGTCCCCCACCTAAATTTCCACAGACCATTTCTGTGGTGTATACAGTTGGTGGTGTATACAGTATATAAACTATTCACCTGGAATCTTATAAACCATTATTAAATCACTAATTAAATGTTTTAATGTATTCATTTAGGATAAAGATAGAAATTGAGAGAGAAGAAAGATACAGAGAAGAAGAGAGACAGAGAAATACTTGCAGCAATGCTTCACTGCTTGGGAAGTTTCCCCACTGCAGGTGGAAACCCGTGGCTTGAACCTGGGTCCTTGCACACTGTGATGTGTGTGCTCAAACAAGTGTGCCACCACCCAGCCACAATTTTTTTCAGAAATGAACATTACAAGTCATAAACAATTGATACTGAGTCTGTTGATCCCAACCTAATGAATGCAACCTTGGCATGCTTCATATCGGACTGTGTCCAGAGACATCAGGCGTGGAATGTCAACCCTCCATCTTCATTACTCTGGTGAGACCTTTCCGAGCTCATAGGACTCCTTAATTCCATTTTGCATAGTTCACTTCCTAACAAATTCTCAAAACTTAGATACAGACCAAGGATCATGAAATAAGGCATATGTACACATGTGTCGATAAGTTAGGGGAAATATATATATCTTAAAGCAAAAGTACATGATAGTTTGCAGTGAGTCAATAAATTCAGCAAGCAAGTACCTAATCAAATAGTTTCATAACAACATAAAGTATCTAATCAAATAGTTTCTGCTTAGACCTAGATGCCCTCCTCATCTACTTCCTATTTCACTTCCCTCAGTCACTCCAAAGCTAACCTTGTCAAAATAAGGAGTACAAAAGCTGAATGAGGGCAAGAGACTAGTATACTTTAATGACAACTCTTTGGTCACCGGGGTTCCCACACAGACTTGATGGCCTAGACCTCTAACAGATCACTCCACTTTCACCGGTTGCCTCCATCAGGAAAAACATAATGGATCCCTAAAGGACCTTGCCCTCAGTGTGGATCAATAATGTTTGGGACTGTTCCATTCTCTGAAGGCAGGCTGGGCAACATAATCTACCACTCGAGAAATATGGGTCCTGAAATTAGTGTAGCCTGGAATGTTCTTAGCCATGACACAGAATGAAAGCTCAGGCCTATAGGGATGCTGAGGTTACATAGGCTCCTGTGCTGAATATGAGGCCCAGATAAAATCGATAGGGTTTACAGTTAACAATGTTTATATACTTTTCCCTTATTTGAGAGCTACTTTCTTCCCTGATCCAGCTTTTTAGTCCTTTATCCAACTATGACACCGTTGCCCCAGACAATAATTTGGGTCCACCTGCGTATTAGATGTCAGCTCAGGCAAAAACAAATAAATCATGGGCACCTTGGAATATACCTAAAATAGACCTACTATATTTTTTCCAAAACTGAGACCCCCAATTTTCATCTGCAATATTCTTGCCTTTAGTTTCATGATTAGTCAACAATTTGTTCTGCTGTATATCTTAACTCTTTTTCAGCCACCAGGTTCCAGATGTTACCATGATGCCAACCTGCCTTCTTAGGCATACAACCTCACCAATGTATCCTGGAGTCCTGCCTACCCAGACCCCTACCCCACTAGGGAAAAAGACAGTATGGATCAACCAGCCAATGCCCATGTTCATCAGAGAAACAATTACAGATGCCAGACCTTCCACTTTCTGCACTCCATAATGATCCTGGGTCTATACTCCCAGAGGGATAAAGAATAGAAAATCTTTCAGAGAGGGGACTGGATACAGATTTTTGGGTGTGGGAATTGTGTGGAAATGTACCCTCTTATCCTATTGTCTTGTCAATATATCCATTTTATAAATAAAAAATTTTAAAAATGAACATTAACATCATTTTACCTGATTATCCCACTTCCTAACATCCAAAGAACATAAAATCACTATTCCGTAGATTTACACATCCCTATGTTCATTGCACACTAGTCAAAATGTTCAAGATAAGGAAACAACCTAGATGTTCATCAACAGATAATTTGTTTAGATAAAGAAAGAGAGACCCATAGTGCTGAAACTTCCTTCAGTGTAGTGAAGGTTGGCTTAAACTGGGTTGCTTGTGTAGCAAAGGATCACACTATGCCTCATCTTGTATGAAACTTGGAGTCGTGTTAAGTGAAACAAGTCAAAAATTGAAGAATAAATACCAGAATTAACCTTAAGAATCAACCCCACTCCACTAGGGAAAGAGAGAGGCAGGATGGGAGTATGGATCGACCTGTCAATGCCCATGTTCAGTGAAGAAGCAATTACAGAGGCCACACCTTGCACCTTCTGCATCCCACAGTGACCTTGGGTCCATACTCCCAGAAGGTTAAAGAATAGGAAAGCGATCAGAGGAGGGGATGGGATATGGAGATATGGTGGTGGGAAATGTGTGGAGTTGTACCCCTCTTATCCTATGGTTTTGTCAGTGTTTCCCTTTATAAATAAATAATAAAAGAATTAAAAGAAAAAGAACCAAGGACAGAAACTCAAGAAACAAGATACCTCCATTTTTATTTTTCAAGGACTCTCCATCTTGCTTTCCATTGGGGTTGTGCCAGTTTGCATACCCACCAACAGTGTAACAAAGTCCTTTTTCTCCACATCTTTTGTGACCAGGAAATATACAAGGTGTAACTTGGACTGAGATGAGTATATTTCAGCAAGGCAAAGAACACTGGGGAAGGAGGGGAAGGGAGTGGAGGGAACCTTGGAGCCCTGGTGCATGATGGTAGAAAAAGCCTAAATCAAGGCGGGTGAGAATGTTTTGCAGATACTTGTCACAGAAATTGTACCCATGTGTCAACAACTGTGTTGTAACTCACTAACCTTCATTAAAAAATGTTTTTAAATGATCTTGGCTGGAGTGGAGAAGATAGCATAATGGTTATGCAAACAGACTCTAGTGCCTGAGTTTCTGAGATCTTAGTTTCAATTCCCCACACTGACTTGAGCACTGTGCTGGGGAAAAGGGGGATCTTGCCTGGAGGCTTAAATAAGCCTATTTAGTCCAAGTTTTCAGTCTGCATTTTGTCTCAGTGGTTTCTCTGGTTTGCCTACATAGTATCTATGGTTAATGCTTGTGAGAGAATTAGGCCTGTGATAGATATGAATCATCATTAGGAAAATAGGCCTGTATAGGAGAGGAGGGAAGAAGCAGTTATTTTTTCTTCTTTTCTTATATGAATAAATAATTGCAGTGCTAACACTAAAATAAACCAAAAAATGTTGTAGGTAGTCTAAGGAGATATATGCAGTCCTATATTCATACCTGCATTATTTACAATAGCCAGGATATGTAACCAACCTAAGTACTCATAAATGGAAAACTGGTAAAGAATTTATGGAAAATATATTCAATGGAATACCACTGAAATTGAAAACTATATTGCATATTTCAGTACAAAAATGGATCGTGATTATACTTAAGGAACTAAGAGGTGAAAGACAACTACCAGATGGCTTTCCTCATATGTGGATATGGATAATCAAAGCATATGAGCTATCTTTTAAAGAAAGTCTCAAAAAAGTCTCTTCAGCTTTGTGAAAGCTACAGTGGTTTTTAGAGGGGGCACAGAAATTTGGTGATGCATATGTTATGAAACTATACCCCTGAAGTCTTATATTGACATTTTTATAAACCATTATTAAATAACTATTAAGATATTTTAAAAGATATGAAACATATACACAATAGGAAACTTCTCACTCATTAAAAAAAGATGAAATCCTGCCATTTGTACCAATATTAGTGGGCTTAGAGAGTATTCACTAAGTGGACTAACAAGACTGAGAAGGTCAAATACCCTCCGGATATATATAAACAAACAAACAAAATTATATTCAGAGAAAAAGTTGTTGGTTGCCACAGAGTAAAGAACTAAGAAAGCAGTTGAAGTTAGTAAATAAGCTCAATTTTATGATGATGAATGGAAACCAGGTTTTTTAAATAATGGCCATGATACAATGTATACAATGAATCAGAATACTATATATTTGAAGATTGTTATAGACCAATGTCACCTCAATATAATCACTGATGAATATATAAGCAATAACCTATATGAGGTACTTAAAATAGTGTCTTCTACATAGTGTGAGCTGTATCAGTGCTTGCTGAAATCATTAGTATTATTCTAGCCAAACTTAAAATGTGAAATGCTAGACAGAAGAAATTGCATATTCCACGAGAGATTCTTAAATCTGTAATGGTAACAGTTTGTTACACCACTCCTCCTATGTTTATCCTCCCAGATAGGCTAGTAACTGGATCAAGATTGGACTGTAGCTAGTATGGTACCAATAACTAGCATGCATATACATCCGGAACCAAGTGCTTTTACATGCTACGCTTCTGAGCATCACACACATGGAAAACGTTGTGTGTTGAATCTTCATATTGCTGTTAATAGTCATTTTCCCAACTCTAACTCAATCAGAGTTAAAGTAGAAATTTTGTCATATGTGCCCTTATCTACCATGAAACCCAGTACTAGCAAGCAATATCAGGTTGTCAGTTAAGTACAACAGCAGAGTTTAAATCACTGACTCTAAAACCAAATGATTTGGACTTGAAGTCTAACTCCTACACTGTATAACCTTGAGAAGGAAGCTCATCTCTATAACTTCACCTATTTCATCTGTAAAATAAAAGCAATTATAATTAGGGTTGTTGGGGGATCAAAACAGATAATGAGTATAAAGTGTGTCTGATCCCATACCCAAGAAATGTATCATAGTTACTGTGATTTAAATATATGGAAACACAATTGAAAAGTTTTAAGTACTGAATGTGAAGGTTGAGCTGCAATATTGTGGGGATTTTTTCCAGTCGAAAGGATAGAACAAAATATGCACAGAAAAAGATCTGCACAGTCATATGTCTAATTCCAGGAAAGGGGATGGGAGCTTTGAGGGTAAAAAGGAAAAGGTACAAGAAGAGAACAGCTCAAAATAGATGCAGGAACCCGTTGCTTAGCCTGGAAACCTGAAAATTTGGAAGTCGTCTCCTTTGAATATTATTTTCCCATTCAAAAATGTGAGCTCAGTTATGCTAGGATCAAAAGATCTGGCATGAGCTCCAAACAGCTGGGCTCTTGCTATAAATTACTGCTGCAGCCGAAGCTTAATGAAATTGGGGCTTTTTCTTGTGCATTTTTTAACCTGCAAAAGAAAAATAGCACTAGAAAGTGAAGAGATATAACTTCCCCTGTTAGACTTTATTTAAATCTATTTAAATACAGAAATGGCAATGTCTTGCCAGTAATAGCTAACTGACTTCTCAAAGATCCCAATCATGCCATAAGGGAGCACAAAGGCTCAGACAAAAAAGTAAGACTACAACTCTGAGAGGCAGAAAGGGCCTGCTTCTTTCCTCCAAACCCTGTACTTAGACCACTTATCACACACCTCTGGGAAAAGCTCTGAAGAGGCCCTCAAATATTCCACCTGGGTTGACAACTGGACTTGGCTAATAAATAATTACATTAAGATAAATGCTTCTTCCACGAAGTTCAGCAGCATCTCTTGGCAGCTACCAAAATGGAATTGTTGAAGACTTGCTTCCTTTAACCTGATGTCTTTATGTATCACAGAAGATCTATCAAGAAACCCAAAATTGTTGAGGCATGCCCTATCTCTGGAAGGAGACAGAAGGGTGAGAAACCCAATGTGAAACAGCAATGACACAGTACTACCTTTGGCTTGAAGAATAGCTCAATCATATGGCCATTTAAAACCGTCTGCCCAAAGTGAAGGACTCAAAATATTTCACTCAACAGAATTATAACATATCATCTCACAGTGATTTCTAAAACTTGGGAAGTGTTCCCGTCTCCAAAAAAAAAAAAAAAAAAAAGTTTATGGTGACAAGTAACGCTACTACCTCAGACAAGTATTGTTGATTGCCTATACTGCCTATATCTTTTCATGTAGCATTCCTCACCTTTTCAATTATCTATAAACTTGCATGAGATTTCAATAGAAGGCCTTCCCCAAAACTAAATGACTATAATTATTGGAAATAATCATTGTGACCACTGAGTTCAACTCTTTGCTCTCTATATAGTAGATCTATGCCATTAACTCAGTTTCACTATGTTTATGGGTTCCCAGAAGCTGATAGGAATGAGAAAAATACCTCTATAAGGGCAGAAAACCACCTGTATAAAAGACAAGAATGGAATTGGGATACAAGAAGACAAAAGGTACATTTAAGTCTCCCAGGAGCACATACTTTATTCCATGAAGGAGGGTAGAAAGATAAAATTATTTGCATAAAATATATACCTGAAAGCAGAAGTACACTAGAGTTTGCAGTGAGTACCTCCCTAACACTTCCTCTCCATTATTCCAAGCTTGGGATCCATGATTGCTCAACAAATTTTTTGGCTTCATATGTTAACTCTCTTTTCAATCACCAGGTTCCAGATGCCACCAGGATGCTGGCCAGGCTTTCCTGGATTGAAGACCCCACCAATGTGTCCTGGAGCTCAGCTTCCCCAGAGATACACCTTACTAGGGAAAGAGAGAGGCAGACTGGGAGTATGGACTGACCAGTCAACGCCCATGTTCAGCGGGGAAGCAATTACAGAAGCCAGACCTTCTACCTTCTTCAACCCTCAACGACCCTGGGTCCATGCTCCCAGAGGGCTAGAGAATGGGAAAGCTATCATGGGAGGGGGTGGGTTATGGAGATTGGGTGGTGGGAATTGTGTGGAGTTGTACCCCTCCTACCTTATGTTTTTGTTCATTAATCCTTTCTTAAATAAAAAATTTAAAAAAAATTTCCATCTCAATAAATAATTAATATGTTTAAAACAAAAAATTAAATATATTACAACCTAGAAAAAATGATTTGCATATTAAACTAAGCCCATAAATACTATAGAGAAAAATGCACAATTCTTTCAGTCTTCTTGTTTTAATTTTTCTAGTGATTAAATAATGTTTTACAACCCAATAAGATTACAAAGGTATAGTTCCACACCACATCTACTACCAAAGTTCCATACCTTCATATTCCTCACAATGATAACAACCGTAGTTATATTTTACAGTTGTCTTTTGTCTCCTTACATACTTCACAAATCATAACCACCTCCAATTCCATCCATTTTGTTCCAAAGAACACAATATAATCCTTTTTTAATTGCAAAGTAATGTTCCATATGTCCCATAACTTTTTGATCCAGTCATTTGCTGATAGGCATTTAGACAGCTTCTACTTCTTAGCTATTGTGAATGCAGCTGTGAACATAGAGATTAATATATGCCTTTGAATCAGTATGTAATACCCTTTGGACATATGCACAGGACCAGTATTGCTGGATCATAAGATATGTCTATTTCTTTTTTTAATTTTTGGTTAATATTTATGTATTCCTTTTTGTTGCTCTTGTTGTTTTTTTATTGTTGTAGTTATTATTGTTGTCGTCGTTGTTGGATAGGACTGAGAGAAATGGAGAGAGGTGGGGGAAGACAGAGAGGGGGAGAGAAAGATAGACACCTGCAGACCTGCTTCACCGCTTGTGAAGCAACTCCACTGCAGGTGGGGAGTGGGGTCTTGAACAGGGATCCCTACGCCAGTCCTTGTGCTTTGTGCCACCTGCACTTAACCCGTTGCGCTACCTCCTGATTCCCAGATATATCTATTTCTATGTTTTCCATATTTTATTTTTTGAAGACTTTCTATAGGGGCTGCACCAGTTCACATTCCCACAAACAATATAAAAGACTCCTTTTAAAAATTATTGAAGGGTTAATTGTTTACAGTATAGTTTTTAACACATAGTCACACCTATCATCTCCCCTTGTTTAGTGTCTAGGAGAACTCAAATGACCCTTCATCCTGTCCCTTTTCCTCCTTCCCCAGAATGCTTTGTTTTGGTGCAATGTCAAGTTTTACCCTTACTATCCTTCGTTCTAAAGTTCCATCTGTAAGTTAGATCATTCAGTATTGAGAAGCTCTTTCTGGTCTGTCTCATTCAACATGATGCCTCCAAATTCTGGCCAAGAGGTCCGGGAGGTGGCGCAGTGGCTAAAGCACTAGACTCTCAAGCAAGAGATCCTGAGTTCAATCCCCGGCAGCACATATACCAGAGTGATGGCTGGTTCTTGCTCTCTCTCCTATCTTTCTCATTAATGAATAAATAAAATGTTTTTCTCAAAAAATAGAGATTAAAAAATTCTGGCCAAATATTGCAAAATAGATTATTTCATCATTTTTAACAGCTGCATAGTATGTGTACAACCTTCTTAGACATTCATATGCCATTGGGTACCTGGGTTGCTAAGTTTGAGCTATTATAGATTGTACTACAATGGGCATTAATATGCACAAGTCTTTTCAGATAAGTGTTTATGTTTCCCCTGTGTATATCCAGATTACTGGGTCATAATGTAGGTCCATTTCTAGAGTTCTGATGAATTTTCAGACAGTTTTCCATATGACTAAGCCTAACAAAAGAAGTGAAAGACTTGTATACTGAAAATTATGAGTCACTATTCAAGAAAATAGATAGAAAACACAAAGAAGTGGAAAAATATTCCAAGTTCATGGGTTGGAGGAATTAACATCATCAAAATGACTATACTGCACAGAGCCATATAAAAATTTAATGCAATCCCCTTCAAGGTCCCATCCAATTTTTTAGGAGAATAGAACAAAAGCTACAAATGTTTATATAGAACCAGAAAATACACAGAATTGCCAAAACAATCTTGAGAAGAAAGAATAGAACTGAGTGCCTACCAATCTACCAATCTCAGAAACTACTCTGAGATTCCAAAGTGCCAAATTTAATAAAAAGTTATGGCTTCTTGGACTGGCTGGGTATATTGCAATAAGGCAAATGACTCTTGGGGAAGAAGGACAGGGAAAGGGGTGGGAAGAGAGGGGACTTTCAAGTCCTTATATATGATAATAGAATAGAAAAGGACATAAGCTGGAGGTGAGAGTGCTTTGCAAACACCTATCATGGCAAGATGGGAAACTGTACCAATGTGCCAACAACTGTATTGTAAACATTAACCTCCAATCAAAAAAAAAAAAAAATCATGGCTGCAGGTTTTCATTTGACCATATGAGGGCGTGCTTAAATTACTTTTCTAACTTGGGGATTTGTAGGCACTGAGAGGTTAACAGGAACAATGAGGAGCTATTGTCTTCAGGTCCCTCTACAGGGACAAGGCAGAACAAAGGGGGGCAGGAGTGGCAGTTCTAACTTTAGACAACCTATATTATCTTCAAAGTTCAGTTTCAGAGTCATCTACCTGCATTATCAGTACCCCCATCCTTTGTCTTACTGTCAAAGTATTTTCTACACCTCAATACCATTTTCTAGTTCCACAGATAGTCAGAGAAAGAAAGGTCTCATTCACATTTCTCCAATAGTTCCCCAAAGGACTCATTTCCACTCTCAGGTAAGATTGATGACAGTGGTAATATCCACTACAGAATGTCACTGTGTAATAGGTGATAATGATAATTACAGTAGTAAAATATAGCCTTTCTCAAGAGAGACTCAAATGTTGACAGAAATTGGTGCTTTCAAGTATAGGATTGATTAGGCTAACAGTTAGAAAATCAGTCCTTAAAGCTTGTGATGGAGAATTGGAGGGCCCATAGGAGCCTTTATCACTCTTCTAAAATCATGACTAGTGTCTAGAGTAGCCTGGTTATCATTCATATAGGCAATAAAATGGATGTTTGGGATTTGGTTGGAATGGTAGATGGGCATTTGAATTCAGAGTTAAAAGCTGGCATCAAGAATCAAGGTGCCGGCTGGCAGTTGGCATGAAGAATAGTCACCATTAAAAGACTTGGGTAATAAAACTGTAAGGCAAAGATTGCTAATCTTTTGCATTTGTATTTGTCCTTCTTCTATCTCCTAAAAGTAGAAATAGCTTTTATTTTAAAATAGAGAGGAAATCTAGATGTCATGGAGCAATCACAGTTAATAAAGAATTCTGTGAGATGATCCCTATTAAGATTCCAAAGACACTCTTCACAGATGAAGAATGAAAATTCCTGGGGGCTGGGTGATGGCACACCTAATTAAGTGCACACATTACAGTATGCAAACACATGGGTTTAAGCCCTTGGTTCCTACTTGCAGGGAGAAAGCTTCACAAGCAGTGGAGCAGGTCTGTAGGTGTCTCTTTCAGCGACAAGGGAGAGAGACCAGGAACTCATGGTGGAGTGGGAACGCAATGCATCTTTATTGATCAGAGACAACACTTTTATATCTTAGAAAACCAGAAGTGTCAAGTTGGAAAAGGAAATGGCTAGGAAAGGGGGTGGAGAAAAGGAAACTCTCTTTGTCCTATCCATCAATAACAACAATAATAATAACCACAACAATGTTAAGCAACAAGGGCAACAAAAGGGAAAATAAATATAAAAATATATTGTAAAAAAGATGTATTCATGAACATAACACCTGAAACTGGCAAATACCGCCCCCCACACACACACCTCTATAGTATCAAATTATTTTTCAATTTCTACCTGACATTCCCAAACAGACATGATGGGCCTAGACCTCAAATAAATAACTCTCTCCATTGCTACCAGTCATCTCTATCAGGAACTACAAAATAACCCCCTTTGTGGGGCCCATAGGACCTTGCCTTCAACTTGGATCAACAACGATAGAGAATGTTTCATCCTCCAAAGGGAGGCTGAACAACATACTCTATGCTACACCTGAGGAAGATGGGTCTTGATAATGGGGTAGCTTGGAACTTTCCTATCATGATCACATAATGTGAACTCGGATCTATAGGGATGCAGAAGTCACATAGGCTCCTAAGCTGAATATGGGCCCCAGATCACATCAAATTGATGGGATTTACAGTCAATAATATTATATCTTTTTTTTTTAGCCACCAGGTTCCAGATGATATCATGATGCCAACCTGACTTCCCAGTACAGATGACCCCACCAATATGTCCTGGAGCTCCGCTTCGCCAGACCCCTGCCCCACTAGGGAAAGAGACAGGCTGGGAGTGTGGATCAACCTATCAACACCCATGTTCAGCGGGGAAGCAATTACAGAAGCCATACCTTCCACCTTCAGCACCCCCTAATTACCCTGGGTCCATGCTCCCAGAGGGATAAACAATAGGAAAGCTATCAAGGGAGGGGGCTGGATACGGAGTTCTGGTTGAGGAAATTTTGTGGAATTGTATCCCTCTTATCCTATGGTCTTGTCAATATTTACAATTTATAAATAAAATTTTTGAAGTCACCAAAAAAAAAACAGGAGAGAAATAGATCAAAGCATGGCTCAGTTCTGGATGATGGTGATGCTTGGGATTGAAGCTGGGACCTCTAGGGACTGAGGAATAATAGTCTTTTCACAAGCCACAATAGTACCTCCTGACCTGGTTTTCAGAAGTTTTTTAAAAGATGTATTCATGGGAGTCGGGCGATGGCGCAGTGGGTTAAGTGCATGGTGGCGCAAAGCGCAAAGACAGGCTTAAGGATCCCAGTTCGAGCCGCCAGCTCCCCACCTGCAGGGGAATCACTTCACAAGCAGTGAAGCAGGTCTGTAGGTGTCTATCTTTCTCTCCCCTTCTGTCTTCCCCTCCTCTCTCCATTTCTCTTTGTCCTATCCATCAATAACAACAATAATAATAACTACAACAATGTTAAGCAAGAAGGGCAATAAAAAGAAAAATAAATAAATAAATATAAAAATATATTTAAAAAAAGATGTATTCATGAACATAACACCTGAAACTGGCAAATACCGCCCCACATACACACACACCTCTATAGCATCAAATTATTTTTCAATTTCACTCAAAATGTCTTTTCTTTTTTTTTTATTTATTTAAGAAAGGATTAATTACCAAAACCATAGGGTAGGAGGGGTACAACTCCACACAATTCCCACCGCCCAATCTCCATATCCCACCCCTCCCCCGATAGCTTTCCCATTCTCTATCCCTCTGGGAGCATGGACCCAGGGTCATTATGGGTTGCAGAAGGTAGAAGGTCTGGCTTCTGTAATTGCTTCCCCGCTGAACATGGGCGTTGACTGGTCGGTCCATACTCCCAGTCTGCCTCTCTCTTTCCCTAGTAGGGTGGGTCTCTGGGGAAGCTGAGCTCCAGGACATATTGGTGGGGTCTTCAATCCAGGGAAGTCTGGCCGGCATCCTGATGACACCTGGAACCTGGTGACTGAAAAGAGAGTTAACATACAAAGCCAAACAAATTGTTGAGCAATCATGGACCCAAAGCTTGGAAAAGTGGAGAGGAAGTATTAGGGAGGTACTCACTGCAAACTCTAGTGTACTTCTGCTTTCTTACTTTGGTGCCATACTCCAAACTCAGTCAATTTCTGCTTTGCGTTTCTACTTTTTTTTTTTTTTTACATGCATAACATTCCCCAGATTCCCATTTAACAATACAACCCCCACTATTTCATTCATCATTTTTCATGGACCTATATTCTCCCCACCCACCCACCCACCCCAGAGTCTTTTACTTTGGTGTAATACTCCAATTCCATTTCAGGTTCGACTTGTGTTTTCTTTTCTAATCTTGTTTTTCAACTTCTGAGATCATCCCGTATTCATCCTTCTGTTTCTGACTTATTTCACTCAACATGATTTTTTCAAGGTCCATCCAAGATCGGCTGAAAACGGTGAAGTCACCATTTTTTACAGCTGAGTAGTATTCCATTGTGTATATATACCACAACTTGCTCAGCCACTCATCTGTTGTTGGACACCTGGGTTGCTTCCAGGTTTTGGCTATTACAAATTGTGCTGCCAAGAACATATGTGTACACAGATCTTTTTGGATGGATGTGTTGGGTTCCTTAGGATATATCCCCAGGAGGGGAATTGCAGGGTCATAGGGTAGGTCCATTTCTAGCCTTCTGAGAGTTCTCCAGACTGTTCTCCACAGAGGTTGGACCAATTGACATTCCCACCAGCAGTGCAGGAGGGTTCCTTTGACCCCACACCCTCTCCAGCATTTGCTGCTGTTACCTTTTCTGATGTGTGACATTCTCACAGGAGTGAAGTGATATCTCATTGTTGTCTTGATTTGCATTTCTCTGACAATCAGAGACTTGGAGCATTTTTTCATGTGTTTCTTGGCCTTTTGGATCTCTTCTGTGGTGAATATTCTGTCCAAGTCCTCCCCCCATTTTTGGATGGGGTTATTTGTTGTCTTGTTGTTGAGTCTGGCAAGCTCTTTATATATGTTGGTTATTAAGCTCTTATCTGATGTATGGCATGTAAAGATCTTCTCCCATTCTGTGAGGGGTCTCTTGATTTGGGTAGTGGTTTCTTTTGCTGTGAAGAAGCTTTTTAATTTGATGTAGTCCCATAGGTTTATACTTGCCTTAGTCTTCCTTGTAATTGGATTCGTTTCATTGAAAATGTCTTTAAAATTTATGCGGAAAAAAGTTCTTCCAATATTTTCCTCTAAGTATCTGATAGTTTCTGGTCTAACATCCAAGTCCTTGATCCACTTGGAATTTACTTTTGTATTTGGTGAAATACAGTGATTCAGTTTCATTCTTCTGCATGTTTCAACCCATTGTTTCCAACACCATTTGTTGAAGAGACTCTGCTTCCCCCATATAATAGTCTGGGCCCCTTTGTCAAAGATTAGATGTCCATACGTGTGAGGCCTCATTTCTGGGCTCTCAATTCTATTCCACTGGTCAGTGTGTCTGTTCATGTTCCAGTACCAAGCAGTTTTGATGACAATGGCCCTATAATACAGTTTGAGATCTGGCAGTGTGATGCCTCCGGTTCTGTTCTTTTTTCTCAAGATTGTTTTAGCAATTCTAGGTCTTTTCTGGTTCCAGATAAACATTTGTAGCATTTTTTCTATTCTCCTAAAAAATGTGTTTGGGATCTTGATGGGGATAGCATTAAATTTGTAGATGGCTCTGGGTAATATATTCATTTTGATGATGTTAATTCTTCCAACCCATGAACATGGAATATCTTTCCACTTCTTTGTGTCTTTTTCAATTTCTTTGAGTAGTGACTCATAATTTTCAGTATACAGGTCTTTCACTTCTTTGGTTAGGTTTATTCCTAGATATTTTATTGTTTTGTTGCTATAGAAAAAGGAACTGATTTCTGGATTTCAATTTCTTCTAACTTAGTGTTTGCATAGAGGAATGCCACTGACTTTTGAATGTTAATTTTATAGCCTGACACATTACTGTGTTGCCTGATGATTTCCAAAAGCTTCTTGCTGGATTCCTTAGGTTTTTCCATGTATACTATCATGTCATCTGCAAATAAGGAGAGTTTGACTTCTTCTCTTCCAATCTGTATGCCTTTAATTCCTTGCTCCTGCCTGATTGCTATGGCAAGAACTTCCAACACTATGTTGAATAGTAATGGTGATAGTGGGCAGCCCTGTCTAGTACCTGATCTGAGGAGAAATGCTTCCAGTTTTTCACCATTGAGTATGATGTTGGCTGTAGGTTTGCTATATATAGACTCCACTATCTTCAGGAATTTTCCATCTATTCCTATTTTTGTAGTGTTTTGATCATAAAGGGATGTTGTATTTTGTCAAAGGCTTTCTCTGCATCTATTGATATGACCATGTGGTTTTTGGTCTTGCTTTTGTTGATGTGGTGGATCACATTGATTGATTTACGTATATTAAACCAACCTTGCATGCCTGGGATAAACCCCACTTGGTCATGATGAACAATTTTTTTGATATACTGCTGTATCTGGTTGGCTAGAATTTTGTTCAATATTTTCGCATCTATGTTCATCAGAGATATTGGTCTATAGTTTTCTTTTTTGGTTGTGTCCCTGTCTGCTTTTGGTATCAGGGTGATGTTGGCTTCATAGAAGCTGGCAGGGAGTATTCCAGTGTCTTCAATCTTCTGGAAGACTTTTAAAAGTAGAGGTATTAGTTCTTCTTTGAAAGATTTATAGAATTCATTTGTAAAACCATCTGGTCCAGGACTTTTATTTTTGGGGAGATTTTTGATAACTGTTTCAATTTCATTAGCTGTGATGGGCCTGTTCATGTTATCCACTTCCTCTTTACTTAGTTTTGGAAGTTGGTAGGTATCTAGGAAATCATTCATTTCTTCCAGGTTCTCTAGCTTGGTGGCATATAGTTGTTCATAGAAGCCTCGCATGATATGTTGAATTTCTGCAGTCTCTGTTGTGATTTCTCCTCTTTCATTTACTATCCGATTTATTTGGGTCTTCTCCCTTTTTTGTTTTGTGAGTCTGGCCAAAGGTTTGTCGATTTTGTTTACTCTTTCGAAGAACCAACATTTACTTTCATTGATCTTTTGTATGGTTTTCCTATTCTCAATGTTATTTATTTCTGCCCTAACTTTAGTAATTTCTGTCCTTCTGGTTGCTTTAGGAATCCTTTGTTGTTCTTCTTCTAGGTCTTTAAGATGTGCAATCAGGCTGTTTATTTGTGCCTTTTCTTGTTTCCTAATGTGTGCTTGTATAGCTATGAACTTCCCTCTTAGGACTGCTTTAGCTATGTCCCAAATATTTTGATAGCTTGTGTCTTCATTTTCATTGAACTCTCGAAACATTTTGATTTCTTCCTTGATTTCCTCTTTGACCCAGAAGTTGTTAAGAAGTGTACTGTTGAGCTTCCACATTTTGGCACTGTTACTAATCTTTTGTTGATTGTTAAGTGTTAGTTTAATTCCACTGTGGTCTGAGAAGATGCTTGGGATGATTTCAGTGCTCTTGAATAGGCTGATGCTGTCTTTGTGGCCTAACATATGGTCTATCCTTGAGAATGATCCATGTGGATTTGAGTAAAATGTGTATTCCAGTTTCTTGGGATGAATGACTCTGAAAATGTCCAATAGTTCTAGTTTATCTATCTCTTCATTTAGCTCCCTTATGTCTTTACTGATTTTCTGCCTGGATGATCTGTCAAGTTGAGATAGTGGGGTGTTGGAGGTAAAGGGAATCTTGGAGGAGTAGTGCTGTGGTTTCTCTCTTCTCCCTGTCTCACTATCTCTAGAAAAATGAGTCTGCTGGGAGTGGAATTTATCTATTTAATGGTATGACCAGAAAGAAGTCGATTCCCAGATACAAGAGTTATGAAACAGCCAATTTGCCATAAAGTAAAATGCAGCTGTGGCTTTTCTACCAGTCTAGGACAAAATTTTATGTATTTTTCCCAGAAGAGAATTCCACAAGGAATACCAAAGGAGACCACCCGGACCGAAACAAGACAGGACTAGAATGACCACAGAAACCCAGTAAATCACCCGTGAGTACAAACACGCGTGGCTGGTGACAGGGAGGAGAGAGGGGCCTAAGGAGAGATTAAGTGACTGCTAACAGTTCGACAGTTTGTCAGTGGAGACACCACCTCCAGTCTGCTCCACCAACAAGGGGACAGCTGAAGGGAGGAAAGGACTCCCCAGAGACTCACCAAGTGAAACTCTGAGTCTCCATTGCTACTACCCTCAGAATCTGGAGCAGCAACAGGGAGGGAAACCAGGGTACAGAGATCTAACCGGGAAACTCAGGAGAAAACCTATACCTCGGTGGCATAGCTGAGGGGCTGTGAAAGTCTCTTTGCATAACCACTGGATTATCTCTGCCACACCCTGCTTTATCTCTTGGTCAGGAGTCAGTTATTAAGCTACGAAGCCTATTGACAGTTTAAAAGCCCTCAGGCTCCCATAGCCTACAGGGGAAAAATAAAAGGCTTTTACACCACTGAACTCCAACTCAGGGATTGAAAAAAACTGTTAACTTATATAAAATGGTTTAAACAACAAGAAAAAATATTGGAGACTCGAACCAGGATAAGAGTCCAGCTAAAAGTCCTCCAGAGGGTGAAGCACAAAACAACGAGTTCAACATCCAAACATTAGCTAAGGAAATAATAATAGGAGTGAGTAAAGAATTTGAAAAAATTGTAATCAGAAATGCAGGAACAACAAATGAGAATATGGAAGAAAATTCTCATTATCTCATGGTTATTAGAGAGCTGAAAGCTGAAATCGCTGAGCTAAGAAGGCAATTAGCTGAACAAGCTAAAATAGTATCAGAGCAGGGCAACAAAATAGATGAACTCCAGAAAGCAGTAGAAGGCAGAGAGAATAGAATCAATGAGGCTGAAGACAGAATTAGCAAGATTGAAGATGAATTAGAGACAACTAAAAAAGAAGTAAGAGATCTCAAAAAGAGATTAAGAGATACTGAAAACAACAACAGAGTCCTACGGGATGACTTCAAAAGAAACAATATACGCATTATTGGCTTACCAGAGGAAGAAAGAGAAGGGGAGGAAGAAAGCGTTCTCCAGGCCATAATAGCTGAAAATCTCTCTAGTCTAGACAACACCAAAGACATAAAGATTCAAGAAGCCCAGAGGGTCCCAAACAGAATTAACCCAGACCTAAAGACACCAAGACATGTCATACTTAGATTGGAAAGGAATAAGGATAATGAAAGGATCCTCAAGGCTGCAAGAGAAAAACAAAGAGTCACCTACAAAGGAAAACCCATAAGATTAGCAGCAGACTTCTCCATACAAACACTACAGGCCAGAAGAGAATGGCAAGATATCTATCGAGTGCTCAATGAGAAAGGCTTTCAGCCAAGAATACTATATCCTGCTAGATTGTCATTCAGACTAGATGGAAGCATCAAAACCTTCTCAGACAAGCAACAGTTGAAGGAAGCAACCATCACCAAGCCTGCCCTGAAAGAAGTTCTGAAAGGTCTCCTATAAACAACCAGACCACCACAAATAGGACATATATCAAAACACTCTAAAACTCTACAAGAATGCTGTTAAAATATCTTCAATCTTTGATATCAATAAATGTCAATGGCCTGAATTCACCTATTAAAAGACACAGAGTAGGAAGATGGATCAGAAAACACAACCCAACAATATGTTGTCTACAGGAAACTCACCTAACGCAACAAGACAAACACAGACTTAAAGTGAAAGGATGGAAAACTATCATTCAAGCCAATGGCCCACAAAAAAGGGCAGGAACAGCTATTCTCATATCTGACATGATAGACTTTAAAATAGATAAGATTAAAAAAGATAGGAATGGACACTACTTAATGCTCAGAGGATCAGTCAATCAAGAGGACTTAACAATTATTAATATCTATGCACCCAATGAGAAGCCATCTAAATACATCAAACTTCTACTGAAAGAGCTACAGCAATATATTAACAGTAACACAAAATGTCTTTTCTAAGAAATGCAGAAAGACTAATCCCTAAAATTCCCCAAAAGTCAAGTTCGGGGAATGTAAATTCTTCTGTGCTAAAATTTTAGTTTCATATAGCTCAGATCTTCAATTAACTTGAAACAAATATGTCCTTAAGAGCCACAGTATAAATATATTTTATATCCAAAAGCAATGTGATGTAACAAACGAAAATACATGCAACTCCCCTCAGGAGACCCAAATGCAAATTATCTTAGGGCTTATGATTTTAAAAGGCTGTAAAAGCAGGATCGGATTAAATCGAGAGTAGGGCACCAAAGTAAAAACCTTGTGGTGAGGGGGAGGGTGGACATTTGGCTTCGAAGGGTGGAGGGGGTGGGTGGAATGTGACACAGTCTTTTGATGGTGGGAATGGTGTTTATGTACACTCCTATTAAAGTGTAGTCATATAAACCACTATTTAATCAATATGAGAGGGGGAAAATCAATTGTATGTCTCGAACTTTTTAAAACACAGACTAGTCTTTTTAATACATAGGCTGATTCTTTGATCTGCTGACTCAAAAATCTAGATCAGGTAGATCAGAAGCAACCGGTGGCACAGCTATATACAAGATGCTGGGTATTAGCTATATACAAGATGCTGGTATTATACAGCAAACCCTAACAAAGGGACTTTTCAAAGTTAACCCAATTACCAAATAATGTGATGATAACAATAACTATCTATTGTTTTCTTGAACCTTAAGACAGCAGAAAAATCACATTTCCACAACAGAGCTTATATTTCCCCCAGTCCTGGAACCTTAGGGTGGGGCCCACTTTCCTGCATGCTTCTCTCAATTCATATCAAATAATATTGCATCTGCCAGTCGTAACCTAATCAATGCAACGAGTGCCACCCCAGCATGCTTCACTTCAGACTGTGTCCAGAGACTTCAGGTGTGGAATGACAACCCTGCAACTTCATCACTCGGGTGAGACCTTTCCTTTCATAGTATTCTCTAATTCCATTCCAGGTGGTCCACTCCCCAATAAAGTCCCCAAGCCTAGATAGAGACCAGGTCCCCTGAGATAGAGCATATGTTCACACGTGTCCATAAACCATCGGAAAATATATACCTGAAAGCAGAAGTACACAAGAGTCTACAGTGGATACCCCCAACACTTCATCTGCACTATTCCAGCCTTTAGGTCCGCAATTGTTCAACAATTTGTTTGGCTTTGTATGTGAACTCTATTTTCAGCCACCAGATTCCAGATGCCAGCATGATGCCTACCAGAATTCCCTGGACTGACGACCCCACTAATCTGTCCTTGAGCCCCACTTCCCCAAAGACCCACCCAACTAGGGAAAGAGAGAGGTAGACTGGGAGTATGGATCGACCAGTTAAAGCCCATGTTCAGCGGCAAAGCAATTACAGAAGCCAGACCTTCCACCTTCTGCATCCCACAATGACCCTGGGTCCATACTTCCAGAGGGATAGAGAATGAGAAAGCTATCAGGGGAGGGGATGGGAGATGGATATCAGGTGGTGGGAACTGAGTGGAGTTATATCCATCCTATCCTACGGTTTTGTTGATGTCTCCTTTCTTAAATTAAAAAAAAAAAAAGGCTGTGAAGTCACGGTTCTTGTCTTATCTCTTCTCTACCAGAACACCACTTGTCTCTCCCACTTAGGTCAAGGATCAATGCATTCTATGAAACCTTTCCATTTTGCAGGGCTTCCCTGTTGAAATAGATCTCTCTAGTATTTTTCTTTGTCTGTACCCTTGTATTTCCATTACAAACTTTCAGAAAATTCCTAGGAGCAACCCCTCATATTAAATTTCTCTGTTTGTTCATCTGTCTTCCCTAGCATTTGTCTTTATAGCTCCTCTTCCAAAATCAGCACTAAGTATCCCATAAACCATCAGTATATGTCCATACTAAGGTATCTTTTTCCAAATTATGCATCTTGTCCACAACTGGAGGTCAAGTTTAAAGCCAGCCTTAGGACAGAGTCTTGATTGTCCAGCAGAGGGAGCCCAAAAGCCCCAGTTAATGCTGGAGTGGCCTGGCAAATGGATTGTCTAGACTGCAGCCTCAGCTTCAATGATTCACATTGCTTTTTTCACCCTGCTTGGGAAAACTTGTCTATTGTCAAGCCCAGTGTAATTTCATGGCTGTACATAGTTATTTAGACAGAGTATGGAAGTACAGGTCCAGAAACTGAGTCCTTCCAACAATAAATATGCTCAATTTCTAGTCTAAACAGTTTAAACAGCAGGTGGATAGCAGCATCAATGAAACTCTAAATGTTGCACAAAAAATTCCAAAAAGAATAAAACTCACAGTTATTCTTGCTGTGCGTAGTACACTATGAATACATAATATTTGTCAAGTAAAATGTCATGTTCTTTGCCTATGATTTCATCTTCAAAACAGCCTATACCCACACCTATGGGCATCTAATCTTTGATAAGGAGACCCAAAGTACTAAATGGAGAAAGGAAGCTCTCTTCAATAAATGGTGCTGAGAAAACTGGATTGAAAAATGCAGAAGAATGAAACTGAACCACTTTACCTCACCAGAAACAAAAGCAACTCCAAATGGATCAAGGACCTGGATGTTAAACCAGAAACTATCACATACTTAGAGGAAAACATTGGTGGAACACATTCCCACCTAAACCTCAAGGACATCTTTGATGATACAAACCCAATTGCAAGGAAAACTAAAGCAGAAACAAATCGATGAGACTACATCAAATTGAAAAGCTTCTGCACATCCAAAGAAACTATCAAACAAAGAGACCCCTCACAGAATGGCAGAAGATCTTCACATGCCATACATGAGACAAGAGACCAATCACCAAAGTATAGAAAGAGCTCAGCAAATTTAGCAACAAAAAAGCAAATGACCACATCCAAAAATGAGCAGAGGATATGAAAATAACATTCACTACGGAAGAGATCCAAAAGGCTAACAAACATATGAAAAATTGCTCCAGGTCACTGATTGTCAGAGAAATGCAAATAAAGAAACATTTGAGATACCACCTCACCCCTGTGAGGATGGCATATATCAAAAAGGACAGCAAATGCTGGGGCGGTTGTGGGAACAAAGGAACCCTTCTGCACTGCTGGTGGGAATGCAAATTGGTCCAGTCTCTGTGGAGGGAAGTCTGTAGAACTCTCAAAAGGCATGGACCTTCCATATGATACAGAAATTCCTCTCCTACGGATATACCCCAAAGAATCCATAATACCCAACCAAAAAGATATGTGTACACCTATGTTCATGGCAGCACAATTCGTAATAGCTAAAATCAGGAAGCAACACAAGTGTCCAACAACAGATGAATGGCTGAGAAAGCTGTGGTATATATACACAATGGAATACTATGCAGCTATGAAGAACAATGAACCCACTTTCTCTGACTCATCCTGGATGGAGCTAGAAGGAATTATGAGTATGGGATGATCCCACTCATAAACAGAAGTTGAGAAAGAAGAACAGAAATGGAAGTTCAAAGCCAGATTTGACTGAATTTGGAGCAGGGCACCAAAGTAAAAACCCTGAGTTTAGGCTGAGGGTGGATGTTCAGCTTCATGAGGCAGGGGGCGGGGTGTTGAGGAGGATGGGATAGAACACAGTCTTCTAGTGGTGGGAATGGTGTTTATGTACACTCCTATTAACTTGTAGTTATATAAATCACTATGTAATTAATATGAGAGGGAAAAATTGATTGAATGTCTCAAACTTTTTAATTCACAGACCATAGGCTTAGTCTTGGATATGTTGACCCTCTTAAAAGCTTAGACCAGGGAGAACAGTAGAAACCAGTGGCACAGCTATATACAAATAATGTCAAAGGACATAAATTATGTTGATGTTGTGTATGATACAGCAAATCCTAACAAAGAGATATTTCAAAGTTAACCTAATTGCCAAATACTTTGATTACAGCAATAACTATCTATTGTATTCTTAAACCCTAAGACAGCAGGATACTCCCATTTCCTCTATAGAGCCTATATTTCCCCCAGTCCTGGAACCTCTAGGGTGGAGCTCACTTTCCTGCATGCTTCTCTCAATTCATACCAAGTGATATTGCATCTGCTAATCCCAACCTAATAAATGCAATGAGTGCCACCTCAGCATGCTTCACTTCAGACTGTGTCCAGAGACATCAGTAGTGGAATGTCAACCCTTCACCCTCATTACTCAGGTGAGACCTTCCCTTTCATAGGATTCTCTAATTCCATTCTGGGTGGTTCACTTCCTAACAAAGTCCCAAAACCTAGATACAGACCAGGTCTCATGAGCTAGAGCCTATGTTCACATGTATCCATAAATTAGGGCAAAATAAATACCTGGAAGCAAAAGTAGTCAATAGTCTGCATTGAGTCAGTATAAAGTTCATAATGAAATAGTGTCTACTTATACTTAGATACCCTCCTTACCTACTTCCTATTACACTTCCCTCACTCACTCCCAAACTACCCTTATCAAGGACTGCAAAAGCTGAATAAGAGCAAGATCCTGGCATACTTTAAAGATGACTCTTTAGTCACTATCAGGCCAACCCATCAGCTGGGGCCCTATTTGGGTAGTCCTGAGATTCCCAAACAGACATGATGGGTCTAGACCTCAAATAAATCCCTCTCTCCATTGTTAATGGTCATCACTATCAGGAGCAACACAAAATACCCCTTTGTGAACCCACATAGGACCTTGCCCTCAACTTGGATCAACAACGGTAGAAAATGTTCCATCCTCTGAAGGGAGGCTGGACAACATACTCTATGCTATAACTGAGGAAGATGGCTCTGTTATTGGGGAAGCTTTGAAGGATCCTATCATGACCACAGAATGTGAACTCGGATCTACAGGGATGCAGAGGTCACATAGGCTTCTAAGCTAAATATGGGCCCCAGATCACATCAAATTGATGGGGTTTACAGTCAACAATATCTATACACCTTTACCATATTTGGGAGCTACTCTCTTCCATGATCCAGTTTCTGGTCCTTTTATCAGTCATGACATCATCTCCCCAGACAATAATTTGGATCCACCTGCATAAAAGATTTCAGGTCCAAGGGGGAAAAAAAGCTAGTATAGCCATAGACTCTTTGGAATATAACCAAAATATGCCTACTAGCTATCTACAAAATGGAAACTCACCCAACACTTCATCCGCACTATTTCAGCTTTTAGGTTCATGATTAGTCAACAATTTATTTGGATTTATATGTTAACTCTCTCTTAAGCCACCAGGTTCCAGATGCTAGCATGATTCCAAACAGATTTCCCTGGACAGACAATCCCACCGATATGTCCTGAAACTCCAGTTCTCCAGAACCCCGTCCCACTAGCGAAAGAGAGAGGCATGCTGGCAGGAGAGGAGAGGAGAGGAGAGGAGAGGAGAGGAGAGGAGAGGAGAGGAGAGGAGAGGAGAGGAGAGGAGAGGGGGGGAGGGGAGAGGGGGGAGGGGAGGGGAAGGGAAAGGAGGGGAGGGGAGGGGATGGAAGAGAGGAGAGGGGAGGGGATGGGAGGGGATGGAAGAGAGGAGAGGGGAGGGGATGGAAGAGAGGGGAGGGGAGGAGAGGAGAGGATAGAACTGCCAATACCCATGCTCAGCCGGGAAGCAATTACAGAAGCCAGACCTTCCACCTTCTGCAGCCCTCAATGACCTTGGGTCCATACTCCCAGAGGGTTAAAGAATAGGAAAGCTATCAAGGGAGGGGATGGGATATGGAGTTCTGGTGGTGGGAACTGTGTGGAGTTGTATCTCTCTTATCCTATCGTTTTGTCAATGTTTCCTTTTTATAAATAAAATTTAAAAAACAGCTTTATGAGCTATAAGCTATCATCATCCATATTTAAAAGAACACTTTTTCCATACATCAACCAACAGCATTTTCAGAAAACAGATCAAATCATGCTATTATCCTACTTCAAACTCTCAATAAGACACATGCAGTGTCTATGAATTGTAGATTCAACATAGTAAAGCTTCCAATTTTCCCAAAACTAATAAAGATGTTTAATGCAGTTCCTTTCACACAAATACTGCAGAATATTTAGTAGAGCTTATTCTAAAGATTATTCTGTTCCAAACACTATAAGGAAATAGAATAAATCAAAATAAAAGGAAATAGAATAAAATAAATAGAATAAAATAAAATAGAATAAAAGGAAATAGAATAAATCAAACAATTTTGTAACTAACCCATGTGTCAACAACTGTGCTGCAAACCATTAACCCCCTAATAAAGTGATAAAAGAAAAAAAGAGTAGGAGGAATTAGCCATTTTATTTCAAGTGTTATTGCATAGCTACAGTAATTAAGACTGTATGTTGTTAACACAGAGACAAAAACAGAATAGATAATCCAGAAATAAACTCACACAATTATGCCTATCTCTTGACAAAGGTACAATGGAGTTAAAATGGTATGGCACCAATTGTTCCTTCATAAGAAAAATGATCAACCTAACTTAGACCTCACACCTTATTTAAAAATTAACATAAAACTCATTATACCATTAAATATATATTATATGGACACAGAATTTTGGTGGCAGATGTGGTGTGAAAATATACCCTATATACCTACAGCCTTATTACCATAAAATGCAAAAAGAAAGAGAAAAGCAAGAAAGAATTGTATTCCTGACATGAATACATTTTCTTTTTCTTTTTTTTTTCAGTAGAATCATTGCTGAGAGAAAAAAGAAGAAAATAATTTTAGTCACATAATTGACAAAAATAAAGAAATATATATATTTATCTTTAAAATCAACAGCTAATATCAACTCCTTGAGCCTTGAGAAAATGGACAAAAAGCAAGCAATATAACACACTTGGATAGTGTACCTACATTGTTATGGGCACGACCCAGGTTTTAGCCTGGCCCCCACCCCACTGAAGGAAGTGTTGGTGCTGTGGTGCTTTTCTCTCTATCTCTCTATTTCTGTATCTATCTTTATAGCTAAAAAAAAAGTAGCACTGTAATGGTGAAGCCATGAATATGATGATGATGTTTTAATTTGTTATTGGATAGAGAAAGAGAGAAATTGAGAGAGAAGGGGAGATAGAGAGGAAGAGAGACGGAGTGACACCTGCAGACCTGCTTCACCGTCTGTGAAGCAACTCCCCTGCCGGTGGGGAGCCAGGGGCTTGAACCGGGATTCTAACTGGTCCTTGCACTTGCACCACTTGCACTTGCTTAACCCGCTGTGCTGCCGCCCAACTCCCGATGATGATGATTTTAAATGGAGTCAGGAAGTGGCACACCTGGTAGAGCACAGCTATTACCATGATCAAGAAACAGGTTTCAAATCCCTGGAAAGGTAGAGGAGGAAGCTCCATGAACAATGGAGTGATGCTTCAGGTAACTTTCCTTCTCTTTTCCTCCTTCTTTCTCCTCCTCCCTATTTCTCTCTGTCTCTATAATAAAATGAAAACTAGCCACCAGCAGTAATAAAATAGTCCTGCAAGCAGAGAACCCCAGCAATAACTCTGGTTGATGAATAAATAAATAGAAAATGGACAGTAAACTGAGGTGATAACATAATGTTGGTACAAAAGACTTTCAAGTTCAAGACTATTAAGTTCCAGGTTCAATGCCCAGTACCACCACAAACCAGAGATGAGCAGTGTTCTGGTGTTAAAAAATAATAAAAAGAAATAAAATTGGCAAAATACATGCACATATATGTACCAAAGTATGTATATATATACATATATATGTATATGAAAAGCTATTCACCATCACTAACCTTTAGAAAAATACAAATTTTCTAAATGAGGTATCAATAATATTATCACTGCACACTTATCAGAATGACCAAGAAAAAAAAAAGTAATGAGGGGCCAGGTGGTGGTGCACCCAGTTAAGGACACATATTACCAAGTTCAAGGACCTGAATTCAAGCACCCACTCACTACCTTTAGAAGGAATGCTTCATGAGCAGTGAAGCAGGTCTGCAAGTGTATACTTTTCTCTCCCCGTCTCTATCTCCCTCTCATCCCTCATCTCTTGCTTTCTCTCTGTCCTATCTAATAAAAATTAGAAAGAAAGAAAATAAAAAGGGAAAAAAAATGACCACCAGGAGTGGTGGGTATGTAGTGCTGGCACTGGGCCCCAGCAACAACCCTGTAGCAAAAATAAATAAATAAAAATAAAACTATAAAAAGTGATGACATTGAGTGTTGATGATAATTGAGACTCTATCAATAGTATTTGTAGGAAAATTGTAAATCCACCCATAAAAATAGTTGGCAATATCCATTTTATTCTTCAATTAAAAGCAATAAAATTTTTAATACAAATAAATAAGTGTATGAATACTAGAGTAATTTTTACTATTATAAATAAAACCTTGCAATGACTCTACATTGCTCTCAGGATAAAAAATCCAAAGTTTTCAGGAGTGGGGCAGTAGCACAGGGGGATAAGTGCACGTGGCACAAAGCGCAAGGACCGGTGTAAGGATGCTGGTTTGAGCCCCGGGCTCCCCACCTACAGGGGAGTCGCTTCACAGGCGGTGAAGCAGATCTGCAGGTATCTATCTTTCTCTCCCCCTCTCTGTCTTCCCCTCCTCTCTCCATTTCTCTCTGTCCTATCCAACAACGACTACAACAATAAAACAACAAGGGCAACAAAAGGGAATAAATAAATACTAAAAAAAAAATCCAAACTTTTTTTTTCCACCAAGGTTATTTATCACTGGGGCTTGATGCCTGCACTATGAACTACCACTCCCAGCTACCATTTTTCCTTTTTTTTCTTTCTTTTTCCTTCTATTTTTATTTGAAAGGACAGTGAGAAATTGAAAAAGGAGGGGAGATAGAAAGGGAGACGAGGGGGTTGGGCGGTGGCGCAGTGGGTTAAGCATGTGGTGCAAAGTGCAGGGATCAGTGTAAGGATCCGGGTTCCAGCCCCCCATCCCCACCTGCAGGGGAGTCGCTTCACAGGCGGTGAAGCAGGTCTGCAGGTGTCTATCTTTCTCTATGTCTTCCCCTCCTCTCTCCATTTCTCTCTGTCCTATCCAAGAATGAACAAAATCAACAATAGCAATAATAATAACCACAATGAGGCTACAACAACAAGGGCAACAAAAAGGGGGGGAAATGGCCTCCAGGAGCGGTGGATCCATGGTGCAGGCACCGAGCCCAGCAATAACCCTGGAGGGGAAAAAAAGAAAAAGAAAAGAAAGGGAGACGAGAAAGACACCTGCAGACATACTTCACCATCAGATGTGCGGGAGCAGGGGCTTGAACCCATGTCCTTGCACGGTGATATGTGCACTTAACCGGGTGCACCAACTCTGAGTGCACCCTAAAAATCTAAATTTCTAAGTGAAAATTTAAAAATTCAGTTCTGGGGGGCTGGGCGGTAATACAGCAGGTTAAACGCACATGGCACAAAGCGTAAGGACCTCCGTGAGGATCCCAGTTGGAGCCCCTGGCTTCCCACCTGCAGGGGGGTCGCTTCACAAGTGGTGAAGTAGTTCTGCAGGTGTCTGTCCTTTGCTCCTCCCTCTGTCTTCCCATTCTCTCTAGATATCACTCTGCCCTATACAACAACAGCAGCAATGACAACAGTAATAATAACTACAACAATGGCAACAAAATGAGGAAAATTGCCTCCAGGAGCAGTGGGTTCATAGTGCATGCACCAAGCCCCAGCAATAACCCTAGAGGCAAAAAAAAAAAAAAAAAAAGAAAGAAAAGAAAAAAGAAAAGAAAAGGAAAAAAAAACCTCAGTTCTATCTCTACCATTTATCAACTATGAAAACTTGGGCAACTCAAAGTCTAATTCTCAGTTCTCTCATTTATCCAGTGGAAAAACTACTGCTATAAGAATTATTTAAGCTGGGAGCCGGGCAGTGGCGCAGTGGGTTAAGCGCACATGGCGCTAAGCATAAGGACCGGCATAAGTATCCCGGTTTGAGCCCCCAGCTCCCCACCTGCAGGGGAGTCGCTTCACAAGCGGTGAAGCAGGTCTACAGGTGTCTATCTTTCTCTCCCCCACTCTGTCTTCCCCTCCCCTCTCCATTTCTCTCTGTCTTATCCAACAACAATGACAGCAACAACAACAATAATAACTACAACAATAAAAAAACAAGGGCAACAAAAGGGAAAATAAATAAATATTTAAAAAAGAATTATTTAAGCTAATGTGCACGAAAACTTTCTTTAAACTAGAAATCTTTATATAAAAATTTTGAGGGGGGCAAGTGGTAGCGCAGCTGGTTAAGCGCACATGGCACAAAGGGCAAGGACCAGGGTAAGAATCCGAGTTCCAGGCCCCGGCTCCCCATTTGGAGGGGGATCACTTTACAAGCGGTGAAGCAAGTCTGCAAGTGTCTTTCTCTCCTCCCTCTTGATTTTTCTCTGTCCTATCCAACAATGACAGCAGTAACAACAATAATAATAACAACAATAACAACAACAATAAAATAACAAGGGCAACAAAAGGGGAAAAATAGCCTCCAGGAGCAGTGGATTCTTAGTGCAGGCACCAAGCCAAAGCCATAACCATGGAGGTGCTATATATATCAGGAAAAATGGGCATAGAATAAATAAATTCAATTTATAATCAAAGCCAAAAAATATATAACACTTTGGAGTGAATTTCACAAAGGAGGTTAAGAATCTTTTTAATTATTTGTTGAAACAGACAGAAATTGAGAGGGATGGGACAGAAAGAGAGGAGAGACATGCAGCAGCACTGCTTCACCACTTGTGAAGCTTCTCCCTGCAAGTGGGGACCAGGGGCTTGAACCTGGGTCCTCATGCACAGTAATACAGTAGTACATGCACTTAACCAGGTGCACCACCACCCAACACCTTAAGGATATTTATTTTTTATAAAGATTTTTATTAATTCATGAGAAATGACAGGAGAGAGAAAGAACCAGACACCACTCTGGTACGTGTGCTGCCGGGGATTGAACTCAGGACCTCATGCTAGAGAGTCCAACATGGAATCCACCGCACCACCTCCCAGACCATCCCCTTAAGGATCTTTATAGTGAACACTATAGGACATCTCTCTCTGTCTCTCTCTGTCTCTATCCATCACTATTTCTCTCAAAAAATAAAATAAATAAAATATTTTAAAAAAAGAAAAATGAAACTAGATCAACAGTTAACATTAACACCATGCACCAAAATCAAACCAAAGACTTGGATATTGGACCAAATATATAGAGGACAACACTAGTGAAGCATTGTAGGGCCTTAACATAAAAGATGTATTTAAAAACTCAACCCCATGGGCCTGAGATATTAAAACATGAGTAAATAAATGAGACTACACAGAAATAAAAAGCTTCTGCACATCAAAAGCAAATTATACAATTATCTGTAATTGGGAGAAGATATTTTCACACCATGCATAATAAATATCTATAAAGAACTTGTGCAGTTCAACAAAAGAAAATAAAGAACTGAAAAAGTCAGTTTTCTAAAGAAGAGATGCACATGGCCCACAGACATATGAAGATATGTTCCATTTCACTTGTGTTTAGAGAAATGAAAATTAAAACTACACTGAGATTTCATCTCACATCTTTGAGAAAGGTGTACATTAATAAACAGGTATTGGTGAGGTTGTAGAGAAAGAGACTGTTACACTGTTGGTGGGGATGCAAACTTATGCACCTCAGTTTTCATTCCCACCAAGACTGTACAGAGAGTCCTTAAACAAATAAAAATGAAATTACCTTATGATTCAGCAATATTACTCTTAGGCATTTATCCAAAGGATATGCAAACACTAATTCAAAGGGACATAGTCACATCTGTGTTCATAAATGCATTATTCACAATAGCCAGAGAGTGAAAGATATCAAAGTGTCCATCAACATTTGACTGGGTAAAGAAATTATGGGATGGGGCCAAGTGGTGGCACATCTGGTTGAATGCACATCTTCCAATGCCCAAGGACCCAGGTTCAAGTCCCCAGTCTCCACCTGCACGGGGGAAGCTTTGCAAGTGGCGAAGTAGTGCTGCAGATGTCTCTGTCTCTCTCCCTATCACTCCCTTCCCTCTTGAATTCTGTCTCTATCCAATAAATAAAAATAAAATTTTTTAAAAGAAATTAAAAATGGTGTGGTATTTTATACTTCATGGAATACTAATATGCAATAAAAAAGATGATGTTGTGTCCTTTGGGACAAAATGGATAGAACTGGAAGTGATTATGCTTAGCAAAATAAGAAAAGAAAAAATTAATTATTATTATTATTTTTTTTTGCCAACAGGGTTATCACTGGAGCTCAGTGCCTGCATTAGGAATCCTCTGCTTCTGGAGACTATTTTTTTCCACTTTTGTTGCCCTTGTTATCATTGCTGTTGTTATTATTGTTGTTGTTGGATAGGACAGAGAGAAATTGAGAGAAGGGAAGACAGAGAGAGGGAGAGAAAGACTGACAACTGCAGACCTGCTTCACCGCTTGTAAAGCGACCCCCCTGCAAATAAGGAACCGGGACGTGAACTGGGATCCTTAAGCCAGTCCTTGTGCTTTGTGCCATGTGCGCTTAACCCACTGTGCTACCGCTGACTCCGAATTAATTTATTTTTTAACCAGAGCACTGCTCAGCTTACGGTGGTGCGAGAGATTGAACCTGGGACTTCAGATCTTCAGGCAGGAGAGTCTCTTTGCATAACCATTATGCTATCTACCCCTGTCCTCCTCTAGATTTTTTTAATTTTAAAATTACCTTTATTTGTTTATTGGATAATAACAGCCAGATATTGAGAGGGGAGTGGGAGATAGAGAGGGGTAGAGACAGAGAGACACCCGCTGCCCTGCTTCACCGCTTGTGAAGCTTTCCCCCTGTGGGTGGGGGCTGGGGGCTCTAACTCGGGTCCTTGACATTGTAACGTGTGCGCAACCAGGGGCACTACCCCCATGGCCTCTACACATTACCTGTTACAAGTGAGGGTCACCACCACCCCCAGATGTGATCAGAAGTGAAAAAGAGGTGGAGGGACTTTCTTTTGTGAAGACATACAGAAGCTCATTCACAGAACCCCACCCCACTAAGGAAAGAGGCATGATGGAAGTATGGATCGACCACTCAATGTCCATGTTCAGCGGGGAAGCAATTACAAAAGCCAGACCTTCCACCTTCTGCACCCCATAATGATCCTGGGTCCACACTCTCAGAGTGATAAAGAATAGGAAAGCTATCAGGGGAGGGGATGGGATATGGAGCTCTGGTACTGGGAATTGTGTGGAGTTTTACCCCTCTTATCCTATGGTTTTTGTCAGTGTTGCCTTTTTATAAATAAAAAATTGAAAAACCTAAAAATTTAAAAAAAAATAAAAATCTTAAAAACAACATGCTTTGGAAAAGAGAAAAAAAAAGTCTAAAGGAGCCAGAAGATGACTCACCCGATAGAATGGACATTTTACTATGTGCAAACAACCAGGTTTGAGCCCCTGGCTACCATACATGAGAACCACACTAACAGGAAGGCTTCAGTACATGCTAAACAATGTTATGATACGATTCCTCCTTTCTCTCTCACTCTCTTGCTCTCTCCTTCTTATGCTTTCTTGCTCATTCTCTCTCACTTGCTCTGCCTTTCACTTTCTATGTGAAGAAAAAAATGTTAAAAAGTAGTGCAAGGGAGCAATGGAATCATGCAGGCAGGAAATCCCAGTGAAGCCCTGTAGACATTTTCTTGGTTTACAGGTAGATATAAAAACTTATATTCTGCAACAAGGGCAGCAAAAAGGAAATAAATAAACAAATATTTTAAAAAGAAAGAAAGAAAACTTATATTCTGAGGCCAGGTGGTGGCGCACCTGGTTAAGCGCACACACTACAGTGTGCAAGGACCAGGTTTAAGCCTCTGGTCCCCACCTGCAGGGGTAAAGCTTCATGAGTGGTGAAGCAGGGCTACCGGTGTCTCTCTGTCTCTCTCCATCTCTATCTTCCCTTCCCCCCAATTTCTCTGTCTCTAATAATAAATAAATAAAGCTAAAAAAAGAATTTAACAAAAAACTTATATTCTTGGGAGTCGGGTCTTAGCTTAGCGGGTTAAGGGCACATGGCGCAAAATGCAAGGACCTGGCTACCCACCTGCAGGGAGGGCTCGCTTCACAAGTGGTGAAGCAGGTTTATCTTTCTCTCCCCCTATCTTCCCGTCCTCTCTCAATTTCTCTCTGTCCTATGGAACAATGACAGCAATAACAATAATAACAACAATAATGATAAACAACAAGGGTAACAAAAAGGGAAAAAATAGCCTCCAGAAGCAGTGGATTCGTAGTGCTGACACTGAGCCCCAGAAATAACACTGGAGGCAAAAAAAAAAAAAGACAAAAAAACATATTCTTTATTCAAGGATTTTTTAAATTATTTTTAAAGATTCAAATGTTTACAGCTTTTTAAAATTTTTATAAGAGAACCAAACAAAAGATCAACAAAACTAAATGTTGGTTCTTCAAAAGAGTAAAAAAAAAAATCAACAAACCCTTAGCCAGACTCACAGAAAAAATGTAGAAGACTCAAATAAATTGGATTGTAAATGAAAGAGGAGATATTACCACAGAAATTCGATATATCATGTGAGGCTTCTATGAACAAACATAAGTCTCCAAGCTAGAGAATCTGGAAAAAACGGATGAATTCCCAAGTACATACAAACTTAAAAAAACAAGCAAAGAGGAACTATAAAATATGAAGAGACCAATCACAACCAACAAAATTGAAACAGTTATCAAAAACCTTTCCAACAATAAAAGTCCTGGACCAGATGGTTTTACAAATGAATTTTACAAAAACTTCAAGGAAAAGTTAATACCTCTACTTTTAAAATTCTTCCAAAAGATTGAAGACACATGAATACTGCCTTCCAGCTTCAACATCACTCTGATACCAAAAGCAGACAGGGACACAACAAAAAAAGAAAACTACAGATCAATATCTCTAATAAGCATAGATAGTAAAATATTGAACAAAATCCTAGCAAACTGGATACAGCAATATATTAAAAAGAGTGTCCATCATGACCAAGCGATGATGCTTATCTCAGGGATGCAAGGCTGATTAAATATACCTAAATCAATCACTGATTGATCAATAAAAGCAAGAGCAAAAAACACATGGTTATATCAATAGATGCAGACAAAGCCTTTGACAAAACCCAACATCCTTTTACCATCAAAACACTACAAAAATGATAATAGATGGAAAATTCCTCAAGTTAGGGGAGTCCATATATATAGCAAGCCTACAGCCAACATTAATACTCAATGGTGAAAAACTGGATGATCTCACACATAGAAGTTGAAAAATACTACCATGATGCCAAACTGCCTTCCCTAGACAGAAGTATTTACCAATGTGTTCTGGAACTCCACCCCCTCCCAAGTCCTACCCCATGAGGGAAATGTAGAGACAGACTGAGGGTATGGATCCACCCATTGATGCCCATGTCCAGCAGAGAAGCAATTATAGAAGCCAGACCTCAAACCTTCTGCACTACATAGAGATCTGTGGCCCATACTCCCAGAGGGATAAAGAATAGGGAAGCTTCCAGTGGAGGGGATGGTATATGGCAAGCTGGTGGTGGAAGCTGTGTGAATTTTACCCCCTCTTATCCCACAATCTTGTCTATCAATATCAAATCACTAATTTAAAAAAGATATAGAGAAGCCGAAAAATAAGAAAACACAAAGAAGAACTTGGACTGGTTTTGGTGTATTGAACCAAAGTAAAAGACCCTGGGATGGGAGTGGGGGTGGGTTCAGGTCCTGTAACATTATGGCAGAGGAGGACCTAGAGGGGGTTGAATTGTTATGTGGAAACCTGAAAAATATTACACATGTACAATCCACTGTATTTTACTTTTGACTGTAAACCTTTAATCCACTCAATAAAGAAAAACATTAAAAAGATGCTAAAAATATTAACTATTAGAAAAATGGAAATCAAGAGCTTACTAGCAAAGTAATTCACCTGCATTTTGTACCTTCACTTTTATGTGCAGTTAGCACCCAGGTTCTAGCTCACCTCCTCTGTTGCTATGGTATCTTTCTATCAGTCAATCTGTCTGTCTATCTATCATCTATCTATCTGTCTGAAAGTCACTCTGAAATGATAAAGCCCTGACAACAACAACAAAAGAAAATCGAATCCAAAATGAAACCATTTTACACCTACTCTGATGGATAATAGTTTTCCTTTTTTAGTTTTCTTTATAATTTAATTGACTTCACATGGGTTTGCAATATTCTTTTTAATTTTTTTATTTAAAAAAGGAAACATTAACAAAACCGTAGGATAAGAGGAGTACAACTCCACACAATTCCCACAACCAGATCTATATATCCCATCCCCTCCCATGATAGCTTTCCTATTCTTTATCCCTCTGGGAGTATGGACCCAATGTCATTGTGGGATGCAGAAGAAGGTCTGGCTTCTGTAATCCTGGTGGTATAATTAAAAAAAAAAAAGGAGCAAGTGCTGGTAAGGAAGCTGATAAATTAAAAGCCTCATATACTACTGGTGAAAATATAAAGGGGCACAGTTGCTGTGGAAAACAGCTTAGTGGTTCTTCAGAAGGATAACCACAGAGTTGCCATGTCATCCACTAACTCCACTTCTCTGTATATCCCCAAAGAAAGAATTGAAGCATATCCAAACAAAATTTGTACACAAATGTTAACAGAAGGAGATCAATCACAGTTACCAAAGATGGAAACAAATCAAATACACCTCATTTGGTAAATATATTAAAATTTGGTATTTTTATACTTCTTATTTTTAATATTTTTTATTTTTTTATTATTGGAGACAGCTAGTAATTGAGAGGAAGGGGGAGATAAAGCGGAAAAGAGACAGAGAGACACCTGCAGCTTTGCTTCACCACTTGTGAAGCTCCCCGCTGCAGGTGGAGACTGGGGGCTTGAACCTGGGTCCTTGCACATTGTAACATGTGTGCTAAACCAGGTATGCCACCACCCAGCCCCACAAAAATGTGGTATTTTTACACCACAATATTCAGTCAAAAGTTAATAACTTGCTGATACAGCAGTGAACCAAAAAAAATAATAAATGAAAAGAGCCAAATACAATTGATCACATATTATATTATTTCATTTATATACAATATCCAGAATCTGAAAATCATTAAAGATAAAATAAAGAAGTATGAGATTATTTCACTCATGTGTGGAATCTAGAGAACTAAATGATATGAAACTTAGAAAAGTAAAGACAAACAAACAAAAACAGGAGCGGACAAACTGTCTCTAAATCTTTCTGAAAACTATGACACAGAACTTTGGTGGTGGGTGCCATGTGGAACTATATCCTGTAATCTTACAATAGTATAAATCACTATTAATGACTAATAAAAACATCTTTTTAAAAGCGCATTAGATTTACTAGGGGCTGTATAGAAGGGCTACTGGGAATTGCCTGCTAATGGGTACAGACTTGTATATTGAGAGTTTAGAGGGTAGTAAAAATTTTCTGGAATTAGATAACTGTGATGGTTGCACAACATTGTGACTATATTGGAGACCACTGAATAACACATTTAAATTTTATAAATCAGTAGCTAGCAGAGAGCATGTTCTCTCCACAAAACATCATTCTAAAAATGTTTAAATAAAAGAGTATCAGCTGGATGCCTTTAGGCAAGTCACTTCTCTGTGACTCAATAACATCTGTAAAACGAAGTTAATGGCAGAAACTTTCTCCATATGGTTGTTCTGAGGATTAAATGCATGTATTGGCATGTAGAGAGTGCTTTGAATGGTAATGGGCACTTAGTAAAAATAAGCTAAAGAGTAAATGTTATGAACATTTTAATTAATCTTCACAATAACCTCATGCATTTTTTTCTGCCTACAGGGTTATCGCTGCTTGTGGAAGCCACTTTCCTTCCTTTCTTTCTTCCTTCCTTTCTCTCTCTCTCCCTTTCTCTCTCTCTCTCTCTCTTCCTTCCTTCTTCAGGCCTGCTTCACCACTTGTGAAACGAACCCCTCCCAACACCCATCCTTCCCTCTCCTCCCCCCCCCACAGCCCCCCACCCCACACCCGGTGAGCATGGGTGGAGAGGCGGGGCCTCCAACTCGATCCTTGAGCTTGTCCTTGTGCTTCATACTATGTGCATTTAACCCAGTACACCACTGCCTCCGCCCCTGTTAAGTCCATTTTACAGATGAAAAATAAAGTACAAGGAGAATAAGCAACTCACCAGGTTAATTAGCTAACAATCAACAAGCTAAGCTAGGACTCAGTCACCATCTGTTTTCAGAGTTCTTACTCCCATTACTGTTACGCCCTATCTCACATAAGTTTGGTATGTCATTGTATTTCATATGTTTTCACATAGAATGAAAAGTAGATCGTATTGCAGGTTTTCAAAAGTGTATCAACTTAACTGAATATATTAAGTAAAAACTGTTTGGGCTGGGTGGTTGCACACCTCATTGAGCTCACACGTTAAAATGCTCAAGGACCCAGGTTCCAGTCCCCAGTCCCCACCTATGGTGGGAAAGCTTCCCAAGTGGTGAAGCAGTGCTTCAGGAGTCTCTCTCTCTTTCTCTCTCTTTATTTCTCTCTCTCTCTCTCTCTCTCTCTCCCTCCCTCTCCCTCTCCTTCTCTCCCTCTCTCTCTCTCCCTTGCCTCTCAATTCCTGGCTGTGTCTATTCAATAAATAAATCAAGATTAAATAATTTTTTTAAAATGTCACAATTGATAATCAGGTATGGTAAAATTTGCATAGGGGCACAAAAATTACAAGCTTTAGAAAACATTGCAAAGGGGCCAGGTTTTGACACACCTAGTTGAACACACATGTTATAATGTGCAAAGACGGAGTTTGAGCCCCTAGCCCCCCACCTGCAGGGGCAAAACTTTGAGAGTGGTGAAGCAGTGCTACAGGTGTTTCTCTGCCTCTCTCCTTCTCTATCACCCTCTTTCCTCTCAATATCTGTCTGGCTCTATCTCATAAATAAATAAATAAAAATATTAAAAAGAAAACATTGGAGAACATGGCCTAGGAAGTGGGCAGTAGATAAATCATTAAAAGTTTTTTTTAATAATAAATAAAAAATGAGGCAGGAGGTGGCACACCTGGATAAGCACACACTTTACAGTGTGAAAGGACCCAGGTTCAAGCCCCTGGTCCCCATCTGCAGGGGAAAGCCTCATGAGTGGTGAAAAGGGGTTGCAGGTGTGTCTCTGTCTCTTTATCTCCCCTTCCCTCTCAATTTCTCTCTGGCTTTGTCCAAAAATAAATAAATAAATAAATAAATAAATAAATAAATGGAAAAAGATAAAACACTGAACTTTAGTCATGAGGTCCTGAGTTTTATCACCAGCATCACATGTGGCAAAGTAAAGTTCTGGTTCTCTCTCACTTTAATTAAAAAATCTCTCAAGAAAAAAGAGAGAGAGAAAGAAGAAGGAGAAAGAGAAAAAGAGAGAGGATGAAGAGGAAATGGAGGAAAGAAAACATTGGGGTATATACAAAATACTTTTATGCCTGAGGTTCTGAACTCTGGGGTTCAGTGTCCAGCACCATTGTAAACCACACCTGAGCAGTGCTCTGGTAAAGAATAAAGAAAAAGGGAGTCAGGCAGTAGAGCAAAGGGTTAAGTGCACGTGGCGCCAAATGCAAGGACCAGCATAAGGGTCCCAGTTGGAGCCCCTGGCTCCCCACCTGCAGGGGAGTCACTTCATAGGCAGTGAAGCCGGTCTGCAGGTGTCTGTTTTTCTCCCCCCTCTGTCTTCCCCTCCTTTCTCTACTTCTCTCTATCCTATCCAACGATGACATCTGCAACAACAACAATAATAACTACAATAACAATAAAAAACAGCAAGGTCAACAAAAGGGGAAATAAATATTTAAAATATTAAAGGTAAGAAAAAAGAAAAAATGTTAAGCAATGGTGAGGTGGTATTGGACTCTCAAACATGAGGTCCTGAATTCAATAGCTAGAATAACAAATGCCAGAGTGATGTTTTGGTTCTCTCTTCCTCTTTCCTAAATAAATAAGGATATCTTAGTTTTTATTATTATTTTATGCCACCAGAGTTATTGTTATGGCTTAGTGCCTACACTATGAATCCACTGCTCCTGATAGCCATAATATCTCTCTCTGTCTCTCTCTCTCTCCCTCCCTCTCTCCCTCTCTTTTATTTAAAAGAACAAGAAGAAATTGAGAAGAAGAAGAAGAAGAAGAAGAAGAAGAAGAAGAAGAAGAAGAAGAAGAAGAAGAAGAAGAAGAAGAAGAAGGAGAAGAAGAAGAAGAAGAGGAAGAAGAAGAAGAAGAAGAGGAAGAAGAAGAAAGATAGGAAGCTAGGAAATGGAGCCCATGTATAGGCAATTGTACTGTGAACTATTAACCTCCAAATAAAATGGGGGGACAGGAAGGCAGAAGAGAAATACCTGCAGCTTTGCTTCACTTGTGAAGCTTCTCTCCTGCAGGTGTGTACCAGGGGCTTAAACCTGGAACCTGGATCCTTGTGCATAGTAACATGAGCACTCACCAGTGTGCACCACTGCCTGGTCCTTTGAATTTTTTTATTGGGGAGGGGAATGCAGTTGTTGGTATATGTGTAAAATTTCTCAATTTTCATGGAAGAACTGCTGCAGCTTATAATGGAAAGATTGGGAATCCAAAACTCTGATGATGGGAACAGTGTGGGGCTGTACCACTGTTGTCTAGTAATTTTGAAAATCAATATTAAATCACTAATAAAAATAAAAATTAAATTTCTCAGTTTTCTGAAAAACACTCTTTCCCCCAGCCTAAGCCTTCCTCCAACATCATGAACCAGGACCTGAAATCTTCCCTGATCCCTGCCCACCCACCCCCAGAGTTCTTTACTGTGGTGCAATACACTAAAACCAGTCCAAGTTCCACTCTGTACTTCCCCTTTCTGTTATTGTTTCTTAACTTCTGTGCATGAATGTGATCATTACATAGCCATCCTTTTCTTTTTGGCTTATCTCCATTAATATGATCCCTTCAAGCTCTACCCAAGATGAGGTGAATAAAGTGAATTAATCTTTCTTAATAGCTAAGTAGTATTTCATTTGTATATATACTACAACCTACTGAGCCACTCATCTGTTGTTGGACACCTAGGTTGCTTCCAGGTTTTAGTTATTACAAATTGAATTACTATAAACATAGGCATACAGAGATCTTTTTTGGATGGGTGTATTTTATTCCTTGGGATGTTGGTTTTGTTTTTTGTTTTTTAAGGAAAACAATGGAATAAACCATAGATGTGACAATACACCCAAGCTGTTAGCAAGTACTAGTAGGCTAATGCACACCATGATTAAAAGCTAGATGACTCTTATATGTAATAGTTCATCCCATGTCAAAATGTCCCCCTCCAATTTAGCTAAAAAATAAAAAGAAATTAGGAAGGAAGGAAGGAAGGAAGGAAGGGAGGGAGGAAGGAAGGAAAGAAAGGTGAGTGGAAGCCTAAAATAATACACAATAATCAGCCTAGAGAGAAATTATCCTGATTCAAGTCAGAAAGGTGTGTACCGGTGGCTTATTTTACTTTCTTTTTTCTTACTCTCTCTCTCTCTCTCTCTCTCTTAGATAGAGAAAAATTGAGAGGTAAGTGAAGGGGTGGCGGCACTTGTAGCAATGCTTGACTATTCATAAAGTTTCTTCCTGCAGGCAAGGACCGAGAGCTTGAACCTGGGTCCTTACACATGGTAACATATGGTAATGTGTGCACTCTGTCACGCATACCACTGCCCATTCAGCCTCTAGGAATTTCATTATACACAGTAGCTTCAGTTTCCATTGCACTTTTAAGAGCCCATGGAACTTTTAAAATACATATACATATATATATATATATATATATGTATATATATGTATATATATATATACTAAAATATTTTAAAGAGAAAAAGAAAAGTTAGAAAACCTGTGTGCATCATTATCATACGCAGCTGTAAAATATAATTTAAAAATTGGGACCGGGCGATAGCGCAGTAGGTTAAGCACACATGGCGCCAAGCTCAAGGGCCAGAGTAAGGATCCCGGTTGGAGACCCGGGCTCCACGCCTGCAGGGGTGGTCGCTTCACAGGCAGTGAAGCAGGTCTGCAGGTGTCAATCTTTCTCTCCCCCTCTGTCCTCCCCTCTTCTCTTGATTTCTCTCTGTCCTATCCAACAACAATAACAATAATAATAACAATGATAAACAGCACGGGCAACAAAAGGGGGCAAAGTATCCTCCAGGAACAGTGGCTTCGTAGTGCAGGCACCGAGCCCCAGCAATAACCCTGGAGGCAAAAAAATAATTATATATATATATATATATATAATTTTAAAAATCCATATCAAAAATGAAATATATGTATTACATCCCAGATTCTACAGCTATCCCCTGCTCTTCATAATTTTGTGTTATGCCATTTCACTTTTACTAAAGACCCATATTAGCATCTGACTTTGCTAACTAAAAAAAACCCAAGCAGGATTCCCACCCATACGACAAAAAGTGAAAAAGCAAAGACAGGGTTCACTCAGTGTTTGTTCTGCTTGGAACCACTGTAAAGGTATTGGGAACCCCAAACTTTGAGAGTAGTACAGCCAAGTTCCTTTTCTGGAAACTCTATAGGCTGTGGATTTGTCATAGAATTTCTGTTTTCTACATTTCTGTGTGATTTCAAATTTTATATTTTATTTGGTGTTATTTAGTAGGTATTTTTTTCCTGAGGGTGAGGGGCACTACATGCTTAGAAAATCTTCATATAATTTGTGATTGCTTCTTTGTTTTACATCATTTCAGTTTACAAAGGTTTTTTCATAGATATGTCCTACTTTTGTTTACTTATTTATTTATAGAGCCTAGGCCTTGGGTACACGATTTCACTATTCCCAGGCTAATTTTTCTTAAAAATCTATTTTTGTTTATTTATTTATCCATGAAGAATTATAGATGGAGAGAGAGAAGGAACCAGATATCGCTCTGGTACATGTGTGTTGGGGATTGAACTAGGGACTTCATACATAAGAGTCCAGTGCTTTACCCACTGTGCCACCTCCCAGACCACCCAGACAACCTATTTCAATCAGAGAGACAGAATAAAAAATAACACAGCACTGGAGCTTCCCCCTCTGCAGGTGTGATAAGGCAGCAACAATACCCTGTAAATTACCTCTCTGACCCTGCTGGTCTACTTTAGAAAAGTAGGGAAATAAAACATATTTTAAGAGGCCAGGCGGCGGCGCACGGAGAGTTAAGCCCACAGTTCGAAGCGCAAAGACCTGCGCAAGGATCGGGTTCAAGCTGCCAAACAGCCGGCTCCCCACCTGCGGGGGGGGGGGGGGGGGTGGAGGGGGTTCGTTTCACAAGCGGTGAAGCAAGTCTTGCAGATGTCTATCTCTATCCCTTTCTATCTCCTCCTCCCCTCTCAACATCTCTGTCCTATCCAATAAAAAATGAAAAAAAAAGAAAGTTAAAAAAAACATTTTAAATAGAAAAAGAAAAGTTAGAAAACCTGTGTTCATAATTATAACTACACAGCTATAAAATATAATTTAAAAATCCATGGTGATAGCCCCTAAGTAGGCAAAAATGCCTAGAACCCACAAAAAGTCATAATATGACCCTGACAATAGGCTGGGTCTTATTACCACACAGACTGAGAACCCCAGAACTCCTGGTTCCAAAACCTCTGACTTAGTGATATTCAGCTGAGGTCATGGTTCAAGGCGAAAGTTTCTAATCGGTGTAGGAGTAGGGGGACTTTTTAAGACTCTGCCTAATGGCCTTCTACACTAAATTACCACCCTTTTCTCCACTTTTGTAGAGATTGCACCATTATCTCAACTTTTGAAATGAGACAGCAGTGATATGGTGAAAATTTCAGAGACTCTCTAGTCAAACTTGCTTGTATTATCACAGACAAGCTGTCTGGCTTCCCTTGAATTCAGTTTTCTATTAAAAAAAAAAGTAGAGGTAGAGAATCATAATAACGATGGTATGAAGGCAAAATCAGCATATGAACAATGCCAAGTATAGGACTACTAAAATGTATTCTTGTGAGGTGGGGTATGAACATGAAATAGCTCAGTCCATAAAGCTCACACTCACTATACACAATGGCTAGGTTCAAGTCCAGTGTAAAATCCCACCACCACAAAAGGGAAGTTCACCTGCAGTGGAATAGTGTTGTGGTGTTTCTCTCTTCCCCTCTGTTTCTCACCCTCAGAGAGAGAGAGATAGAGAGAGACAGAGAGAGAGAGAGGAAGGGAGAGAGAGAAAGAGAGAGAGACTGGGAAGGTGGAACCCTGTGGGCATGAAGCCACAGCGAAAACCTGGAGGTTAAGGGGGAAAAAAAAAAGGTGGGGGATAGTCTTGCAATATGAATGACATTAACATATACCGGATCATTTGCAAAAAACTCTCTGGAAAACGACCATAAAGCCTTCATTTTTTTTTCTTCCAGGGTCGCTGTTACTCAGTGCTGGCATTACAAATCCATTGCTCCTGATGGACTTTTTTTTTTAATAGGAGAGCGAGAGAGGAGAGACACCAGCAGATCTGCTTCTCCACTTGTGGAGTGCCCCCCCAACCCGCAGATGGTGCATCCTTGAATTTTAAATGGTTCAGTCCTCTTATAATTTGAAATATTGTTGTGGGGGGAGGGGACAAATATCGTCTGCAGTCTGGTAGGTTAGTTCAAGAAAAAGGGAGGGAAAGGAGAGGAAGTGGTAATGGGGAAGGCGGGAACTCTTTCCAGGTCTACAGTACTTGTCCTGGGAATAAGAACCGCGCTTTCTGGCATGGCTAGAAGCGGGCGGTTACTGAAAAAATGTAACAAACATGCACACTGAAACTTGCATGCACCATTGCTGTAAGAGATCCTTGCAACGCAGGCATTTTGGGGTGCACTAACAGGTTTTTGCATTTTTGGATGCACTTAACAAGTTTCTCCACTTGTATTTTGACTTGGGAATCACTGCTAAAATTCTGAGGTTCTTGGAGCTTTCTCAAGAGGTGCATAGGGTTTCTCGCAAGCTGTGCCTGAACTTCAGACTGCTCGGCAAACTCTTACTCCCAAAAACGCACAGGAGATTATGATTTCCAAAACTTAGCACAATTTGACTCCTCCTGAAATCACTGTCTCTTAATTCCTACCCAGAATTTGAGAACAGAACCAGTCCTGTTCATTAATCACCAACTTCAGCACAGCAGAGTCTTACTTACATCCCAGTGCAGGATAAATTTACAACTTTTCTTGAGCCTGCTTGAGCACAACACTTCTCCCAGCCCTATCTCCCCTTATTCTCATTTGGGGGTGCAAGATACAACGCGCCATTCTCAGGCTATGAAACACTGAGGCGCGGTGTAGAGGACAAGTCTACAAACATTTCTCCATGAGCTCCTGGACCTCGTGTGGTTTTACACCTCCCCCCTCATACAGCCAATATAGTTTTCACAGCCCAACATAACCCCCTCCTCCAATAAGACACACTGTGGCAACTGGGAACTATATGTCCAGATGCAAGGTGGAGTCACCCTGCCCCCACACGTGCACATCGCCTTCCAATATCACCATTGCACACACACCCCGGAGTTAATTTATGCGCCCTTGCCATAGGCGCCCCCATTAGGTCCCACCCACATCATACATCCAACCGACGAAAGAGCGCGTACACTTTGAACCAACGGAAGTCCAAGACCCTATATATAAGGCGCACACGTTCCAGAAGACGCCAGAGGAGATCCCGCCAACTGAACTAGCTGAAATAGTTGAACTCGCTCTGTTGGCCCCAGTTCCAACCTCAACTCAGAGATCGCTATGGACCCCAATGCAGAAATGCTAGAGTTCATCGACAGCATTCAGAACATGGAGCCTTTTCCCAACTTTGGCCACCTGGGAATGGACGAGGACACGAAGGAGCTACATGGTCAGTATCTAGATGGGGACAGGTGCCTAGTGGAACTGCAGGAGAGGGACTTTTCCTGGGAGGGGCTGGGGGGGGGGGTAGACTGAACGCTGCGCCGCCATAGCCGCGGCTTTTCTGGTGCAGCAGCCAACCTCCTCCAGCCCATCCCCGTGGACTCCAAAGCCCAGCTTTTTCTCTCTTGCTTTTCTTCTTCCCCAGACGAATTGCCTACCGTGACCTCCATGGTTGATGTGGGAGTAGATGCCGGGTGTCGGGAGTTCAAAACTGAGCAGGAAACCGCAGAGGTCGATCCGTTTGTCGAAGAAGAGTTCCTCTCCTTGAATTACGAATTCCCTGAGGAAGGTAGCGGCATCCAGGAGCCGCCACCGCTGGATCTCCTGCCCGAGCTGGAGCCCCAATCGGAGACCCAGCCGGAGTCCCAGCTGGAGCCCCAGCCCGAGATCCAGCCGGAGTCCCAGCCGGAACCCCAGCCTGAGTCTGAGCTGGAGCCCCAGCCGGAGCCCCAGCCGGAGCCCCAGCCAGAGCCCCAGCCGGAGCCCCAGCCGGAGCCCCAGCCGGAGCCCCAGCCGGAGCCCCAGCAGGGGGAGCTGGCCCCCGCGGCGGCTGCTGAGGGGCCACAGCTCGCCGACAGAACTCGGCGTCGCTATCGCACCAATTTCACTCCGTGGCAGCTGCAGGAACTAGAGAACATTTTCCGTCGTTTGCAATACCCCGACGTGTTCGCTCGGTGAGTGGCTCGAGCTACGGAAGCACGATTCGGGGGGGGGGGGGGAATGGGGGCGGGAGCCGATTTAGGCTTCCCCCCCCCCGCGGATTTTTTCCCTCCTTTTCATAGCAAAAAGCCACTGGGGAGGAGGCTCCTGAAAGCGGGTTCGCTCTCGCTCGCTGAGTTCGGAGCAATGCCTGTAAGACTTGTGAGGCAGGACTAGGGTGAAGCACGTTAAGTTTATATAAAATGTTGGTGATTTTTTTTTTTGGCATTTGTTTTTTCTATATTTTGAATACTGCATTAAAATACTTATCTTGCTCACACAAGTTTTTTTTTTTTTTTTTTCCCTCCCCGAGGCCTTTTAAGTTTTGCCCTCGACTTAGTACCTAGCTTTGGCGCTTCTTTCAGCCCTGCCACTTGGAACATTGCTTTCAAAAGGCAGAATTTCGGCTTGCCTTCTCTGAGCCCTTGTGGCGCCTGTACTCACAGGGTTGTGAACAAGGGTGCAGGTCTAGTTTGGCCTAGCAGAAATGGGGGACCAGTACGAATCGATATGAGATTTAAGGGTGCCTTTCTGGTTGCCTGTGATCAGCTTCAGCAGGAGATCCAGCCAAAGAGAAAAAAAAAAAGTAATAATTTCCCTTGAGCGCTTGGCTGATGTGGAGTTTCTGCCTCAAAACACTACTTTAAATGTGTTTTGGCATTTTACTTGTTTTCACGGAGGGACCTCCCAAGAAAAGACCTCTAGAAAAAAGAAATCTGCTTTTCCACAAACAGAATAATTGATTAAGCCATATTCTACTAACAGGCTCACTACCGGAGAATATATATAGCCCCCCCTTTTTTTCTTTTTTTTCCATTTGTTTCGGGAACTTTCACATATGTTCAGTTTCCTATCTTGTTTAGCAGATAAGTTAATCAGGAGGAAATCATTTCTATAACAAGCTTCAAGATATATTACAGAAAACTGAACTGGGGTGGGGGGCATACTGTGTACGATATATTTCAGTTAATGTACTACTCCAAATACTGAATATTTGCTATTTTTATCCCCCTCAGAGAAGCAATTGCAAGACACCTGGATGTGGCTCAAGCCAGAGTGCAGGTCAGTAAGTCTTTTATTTATCTATCTAGCTATTTATATAAATGTAAAATAATCTTTTAAAAAATAATAGTCCAACATCTTGCTTTAGTCACATCTTTTTTTAAAAACTGTGTCATAAACTTTATTTTTAATTATCTTTTTTTATTTGATAGAGACAGCCAGAAATTGAGAGGAGGTGGGATAGAGAAGGAAAGAGACAGTGAAACATCTGCAGACTTGCTTCACTGCTCCTGAAGTTTTCCCCCTAAAGGTGGGGGCCGGGGGCTTGAACCTAGGTCCTAGCACACTGTAGCATGTGCTCTCAACCAGGTGCACCACCACACAGACTCTAAAATAATCTTATTAATGATTTAATAGTGGTCCACAGGATTATAAGATTATGAGGTGTAGTTCCATATTGCACCCACAACCAAGGTTCTGTGCCTTGTATGCATAACCTTCATAGGTCTCACAGTCTTAGAGATAGACAATTTGGATGTTTTTTTTTTTCCCCAAGCTCCTAGAATTCCATTACCTATATTCCACATATGAGTGGGATATATGTAGATATCTTTTACCTCCTCACTTACTTCACCAAACAGAATCACCTACAGCTCCATCCACTGTGTCCCAAAAGGTAGTAAATATTTTATTTATTTATTTATTTATTTATTCAGATACTGTAATTTATGCAGGGCATGTTTTATTATTTAAGTCATCCTTGATATTAAGGAAAAAAACAACTTTTGGTTCTCAAACAATCCACAAACATAATTCCAGAATTTTCCATCTCCCTATATTGAGAATCCTTTCAGTGGTTCCTTCACAGAACCTTGGGGTTTTTGATGGAGCAGAGATTTTTTTTTTTAATTTATAAAAAGGAGACATTGACAAAACCATAGGATAAGAAGGGTACAACTCTACACAATTCCCACCATCAGAACTCCACATCTCATTCCCTCCCCTGATAGCTTTCCTATTCTTTATCCCTCTGGAAGTTATTTATTTTTATTATTTTGAATTTTTTATATATTTTTAATTTTATTTTAATATAGACTATATACTTTTATATATATTTATAAATATATGCCTATTTATAAATATATATTTTTTCATATGGGTGTTGTTGGGGCTCAATCCTACTTGCATAGGATTCAGATCAATGCACAGAAGAACTAAGTTAGAAGAAAGCTCAACTGTACTAAATTACTTAAAATATTTTAAATCTGGTAGAAGTTATTGGCTAAATCATTAAATACATAAATACTTACACTTTGGAATGAGGAAGTAATTCAAACAGAGAACACAAAACATAAATGATAAATGTCTAGCTGAGGTGTGACTTAGGGGTAGCTTAAAAGTTCAGGTGCCTGGTTCTCTGACTTTTTAAGTGTTTTGTAAAGCAGTGTTGAGGGTGGCAGCCTCTGACTTTAGATTTTATAAGTTGATGTCAACCTGAAAACATTGCTAAAATATCACAGTTGTGGTCTCAATGGAGGAAGGTTTGCAAAATTGTGTAAAAAAAAAAGCCAAAAAGAAAATAATAAATTTTGATAAAATCCTACTGAAATAAGAATGCCAATAAGTTAGAAATGCATCTGTGCATCTAAATATCTGCATTTCAGATGTCTCATAAATTCAATTTGATAAAATCACCAAGTGTACACATAAGTATTCTGTAGGGGTTATTTTTTATCTAGCATTTTCCTTTTGGAATAATATTAATTCAAAAAGATGTTTTTTTCTGGAATCTGACTATAAGGTGCTCTCACTTCAAGTCAGATTCTAACCAATGTCAATTTAAAATTCATTTTTATTTGCTCAGATAGTGATTACTGTCACAATGTGAGTTTATAGAAAATAAAAATAATAACAGAATATAGTTATCATCTGGTATAAGTATAAATAAAATATTAAAAATTTAGATTTAAAATATGTTTTCATGTACATAGGTCCCAGGATCACAAGTGACTATTTAAGGTTATAGATAATACCACAGTAATTCCAGAGAAAATATTTATTTTCTGACATAAAATATAAAATAAAATACAAATTTTAAATATATCATATTAAAATGTTATATATATATATATATATATATATATATATGCTGAAATTGTGCTGCCTCTCTATTAATGGTGTACAGAATAGCAAGTCACTAATACCAAAGGCTGCACTAAGAAGTCAGATCTGGTCTCAGGTAGGGATGGTGAGATCTCTAACTTGTTAGGTATGCAAACTAAATCCAAAGAAAAGGGAAAGCATGGTTTGTTAAGCTGTTTTCTCTCCACTTTGGTTTTATAGTTCCATCAAATGACTTCTAAAGGGTAAATCAGCCCCAAAACACAAATTGTGTAAGATATATTGTTCTGCTATATTCCTAAATTTTATAGAATGAATTTCTCCCAAAAAATTTAGCACATGCTCCTCCCTCTTTTGAAAATACAGTAGGCCTGTTCAGTGAAATCAGAGTTGGGAATATAAGCCTAATATATATCCATTCCAAAATAAACCAGATATAGCCCTCTGTAATGTTCAGGGCGATTTAACCACAGGTTCTTCTCAGGCCCCCTAAAAATTATCTCTATTATACAGATCTTCAGATTATATATTCATATACTAATAAAAAAGCAAAAATCTGTGAGTCGGGCGGTAGCGCTGTGGGTTAAGCACACGTGGCGCGAAGCGCAAGGACCTGCTTAAGAAACCCAGTTCGAGCCGCTCACTGGGGAGTCTCTTCACAGACTGTGAAGCAGGTCTGCGGTGTCTATCTTTCTCTCACCCTCTCTGTCTTCCCCTCCTCTCTCCATTTCTCTCTGTCCTATCTAATAACAGCGACATCAAGAACAACAGTAATAAAAACTGCAAAAACAATTAAAAAAAAAACAAGGGCAACAAAAGGGAAAATAAGTAAATATTTAAAAAGCTAAAATACTAAAATGGAGGGAGAGAAGGTTGTTTTAGGTACTTAAAATATGTAGTTTGAGAATTTCCAGAAAAACTGAATATAGTGAATAACTCATTAATGAATTAAAAGAGCTGGAAACTCTGACAGGTTTTTTTTTTTTTTTTTTGCTTGTTTATTTGTTGATAGTTAGCAGGTTTTTAAGGGGGAAACTCTTTTGTGACCTTTACCCTCACAATATTGTTGAACATATTCCTAAAATGTGTAGTTGGAATTTTGTGATTTAGGAACAACTGAGGAGTGCTGAGGTTGTGGTCTGCTTGTTAAGGAATACAGCTCATAGGGCCAAGGATACCTCATAATCCCAGGTCACAGCAGTTTCTGCCCAGGATCATGAAACCATTGACAGAACCAAATAAGCTGACCTTGGCCTGAGCCTGTAAAGGTTTTGGAGCATGCAATTCTGGTAGTGGTGGCATAGGGTACCCAATCTGTCCTCTGGGGAAAAGGATTTTAAGAGTTTGGTGAGTCTGGATTCAATTAAGATAAAATTTTTAAATTTAAAAGTTAAAATATTAAGACAACGGTCAGAGCTGAAGAAATTCACATAGCCCAGCAAGACAAGCTGTAAAGTCCCTGGAACCACACGATCAGGATTCCCTTGACATTGTACCTAATGCTCTCCTTAAACATCATTGAAGGAAACCTGCCTAAAAGTGTACCTTATGCGTGTTTATTAGTTACTTCCAACTGAAAATGCCTTTTTCATCTAGTCTGGTTTCCCTCAATATGACTAATCAACCACACATTTTTTATCTGTTTCATTTTGTTTTGTTTTTCAAGCTCAGTTTTCTCCTAAACCAGGTTGACAAGGCAGTAGTGAGAAGAGGGCAGAGGTAGCTAGAATGCTGGTGATTTAACATTTATTTACCCTGCTACCAGTCATGAGCATTAACAGCAGGTATCCAGTGCAATTGATCACTGAGACTTGCATCAAAGACCTGAAATAAAACATACGGAATACTAACATTGGGAGAGAGGCAAAGCAATGCCCCAAGGGTCGGACTAGGCATGGCTGACTAGTGTCACTTTTTTCAAGGAGTAAAGAGGTATATTATTCATTTTCCTAATATACTTTAGCAATAAGGAAATAGTTTCTTCTGCTGAAATTGAAAATCCCAGTGGCAGTGTTGCATGGTTTTTTTTGGTTTGTTTTTATAACAGCCATTCAGTATACAAAGCCATTTCATTTTTTTCATTTCATTTTTTCCTCTGATTAAAGGTTTGGTTTCAGAACAGAAGGGCCAAGTGGAGGAGACATCAGAGAGCTATGATGCTAAGAAACATGGCTCCTGTCGCTCTGCATCCCCGTATGCGTGTAGTCTTTGATGGGCCTTACAATGGAGTCCCTGTTTTAGAGCCTGCCTGGAGATATGTTCCTCTGGTGCCACCACAAGTCCTGCCACCTATGCCACCTATGATGCCACCTATGATGCCTGTGCCACCTCCATTACCTATGCCTCACTATGGTCTGGCCCCTGTAGGCATGGCCTGGGCCCCTGTCATCAATGGTCATTACATGGGTCACCTTTATTGAAGTATGTTCAGTATTCATTACAATTTTTCCAAAGTGTTTTTTTTTTTTGCCATAGCATACTTTTTTTGTATACTCTGTTAAGAATAGTTTGTTAAATGTCTGTTAAATGAATTATGCAAATGGCCAAAAACAGTGCCTGTTGTTTCTGTAAGGCACACTATTATTTTCAATAAAGTTGTAAGTTCTCATATACTGATTTTGAGTGTCAGATGGGATGAGAAGGGTATAAATAGAAATTGTGGGAGTCGGGTAGCACAGTGGGTTAAGCACATGTGGCAAGAATTGCACAAGGACCAGCCTAAGGATCCGGTTGGGGTCCTCGGCTCCCCACCTGCGGGGGAGTCGCTCACAAGCGGTGAAGCAGGTCTGCAGGTGTCTATCTTTCTCTCCCCTTCTCTGTCTTCCCCCTCTCTCTCCACTTCTCTCTGTTCTATCCAACAACGACAACATCAACAACAATAATAACTACAACAAGGGCAACAAAAAGGGAATAAATGAATATTAAAAATTTTTAAATTAATTAAATTAAAAAAAAGAAATTGCCAGGAAAATGCCATTCAAATCCTAGAGACCTCCTTTTGTAAGATTATAGCTCCAAGATGCCATCAATAAACCACAAACAGCACAAAGTTTTTCAAGTGTCCTTTGCAATTCACACTGACCATATTCTTCCACTTGTCTCCTGCCTTCCTCAGCCACAAAATGCCCTGTTTAGAGCATATATGTGTTTTCAGGTAGTGCTATGTTCAATTTATGCCAAAGGACTCAACAGCTATGGATCCTTAATGAAACAGGGTTTAAAGGGAAGGTTTGCAGCCAAACATCAATCTGATAATCTCCTAATCCTGCTCACAACTCTTTCGTAAAGCAGATAGCAAATTGAAACTATTCTGGCTCAAAGGAGACACAAGATCAGAATGAGGATCTTTGTTTTCTCTCCCCCCTATCCTGCCCCAAGGCAAAGATAATGCTTGTTCTGGTTTCCCCAGCTCTGAAATAGATATTCATAATTACAAGTGCAGTATAACAGCCTCAACATCTGAGGCCTAGTCCCCTGAACAAGTTCCAGAATAAGTAGTAATTTAAAAAAATCTCATTTGTTTTGTTCACTGATTTCTTACATTAAAATTGCCAAGATAAAAAGGGGGAGTGGGGAAAGATACAAGGCCCTCACTACTTTGAAAACATTGTTTGTTTAGTAAAACATTTGCCTTTGTTTTTTGGTTTTTTTTTTTCCTCCTCCAGGGTTATTGCTGGGCTCGGTGCCTGCACCATGAATCCACCGCTCCTGGAGGCCACTTTTCCCCCTTTTGTTGCCCTTGTTGTAGCTTCGTTGTGGTTATTATTATTATTGCCCTTGTTGACGCAATTCGTTGTTGGATAGGACAGAGAGAAATGGAGAGAGGAGGGGAAGACAGAGAAGGGGAGAGAAAGATAGACACCTGCAGACCTGCTTCACTGCCTGTGAAGCGACTCCCCTGCAGGTGGGGAGCCGGGGGCTCGAACCGGGATCCTTTCGCCGGTTCCTGCGCTTTGCACCACATGCGCTTAACCCACTGTGCCACCGCCCGACCCCCCTTGCCTTTGGTTTTTAACAACATTCAATCATTCTGTGAACAGTCATGCTATGAAATGGTTGCAGTGACTGCTGAAAAGGGTATTAGTGACATCAGAAATTAATCTTACACAACATTTTCTCTACATAAACAACATATTTTTTATCTTGGGCTGACTGGAAGAAGCAAAAAAAAGGACTAGACTGGTTCTTTAAGAAACATTTTGGGTCCTGGTGCATCATAGTGGAAAGGACCTAAGTTGGGGGTGAAAATGCTTCGCAGACACCTATCACGGGGAAATGAGAAATTGTACCCATGTGTCAATAATTATATTCTAATCACCCACTAACCCCTCAATAAAGTTAAAAGATGTGTGTGTGTGTGTATGTGTGTGTGTGTGTATGTGTTTGTGTGCACATGTGAGGGCACATACATGGGCATGTATGTGTCTCTAAGACTCCAAGGTGCCATATGATTTAAGGAAGGGTGATAGGATGGGTAAATGAACTGAGAAAATATGAAAAATATTTCTGTAGACACTATTCTTTAGAGTATCTAAATGTTTAAAGAAAGGTCTAATAATTTCACAAAGAACATTAGTATTCCTCTGAAAGTGCATTTTCAATATTCCTAAGGAAGAAATCAGAAATCGATTATTGTAACAATTGATTAGGAAATACTTATGAAAAAGTTATATCACTTCACTTTCTCTAATCATTGACACCTCTTTTAACTAGCCAGAATAAATTTAAGCAGAATTTCTACATTTATTTATTTATTTATTTATTTATTTATTTATTTATTTATTTTTATAAAAAGGAAACACTGGCAAAACCACAGGATAAGAGGGATACAACTCCACACAATTTCCACCACCAGAACTCCGTATGCCATCCTCTTCCTTGATAGCTTTCCTATCTTTTAACCCTCTGGGAGTATGAACCAAAGATCATTGTGGGGTGCAGAAGGTGGAAGGTCTGGCTTCTGTAATTGCTTCTCTGCTGAACATGGACATTGACAGGTCAATCCATACTCCCAGCCTGCCTCTCTCTTTCCATAGTGGGGCAGGGTTCTAAAGAATCAGTGCTCCAGGACACATTGGTGGGCTTGTCGTTCCAGGTTAGTCTGGTTTGGCATCATACTAGCATCTGGAACCTGGTGGCTGAAAAGAGAGTTAACATACAAAGCCAAACAAATTGTTCACTAATCATGAACTTAAAGGCTGGAATAGTGCAGATGAAAAGTTGGGGTGGTCTCCATTTTGTAGATAGTTAGTAGGCATATTTTATTCCAAAGACCTTGTGGCTATACTAGTTTTTTTTTCCCTGAGCCTGAAATCTGATATGCAGGTGGATCCAAGTTATTGTCTGGAGATATGATGTCATGGCTGGAAAAAGGACCAGAAAGCTGGATCAGGGGAGAGAGTAGCTCCAAATATGGAAAAGGGGTATAAATATTGTTGACTGTAAACCCCATCAACTTGATGTGATCTGGGGCCCATATTCAGCTTAGGAGCCTATGTGATCTCTGCATCCCTGTAGATCAGAGCTCAAATTCTGTAGTCATGAGTAGGAATGTTCCAAGCTGCCCCAATATCAGGACCCATCTTCCTTAGGTGTAGCGTAGAGTATGTTGTCCAGCCTTTCTTCAGAGGATGGAACATTCTCTACTGTTGTTGATCCAAGTTGAGGGCAAGGTCCTATGGGGGCCTATTTTTTAAATATTTCATTTATTTATTAATGAAAAAGGAGGGAGAGAAAGAACCAGACATCACTCTGGTACATGTGCTGCCAAGGATTGAACTCAGGACTTCATGCTATAGAGTCTGATTCTTTATCTACTACACCATCTTTCCACCACCAGAATTTATACATTTATAACACAAGCAAAAATATCATTCATTTAAGCGGTGTATTTGCAGCAACCCTTCTAAGGACAACATTTATCCCAAGCAGCGTGAGTATTTCTACCAAGCTCCTGCCCTGGAAACTGTACTTTATATCCTTTTTTAAAATCTGTTGTATCATTCCTGCTTTTTACTGTATGTTACTGTAATTTTAGGCTTTATGCACTGTTTGGTGTAGTTGGTTATTTGGGAAGTCTGGGAATTCTGTTTTTTTTTTCATGTAGTATTTTGTGGCACTGTTCTTCATTTATGCCTTCTCAGCTTCTGAAAATTTTCACTCCACTTTCAGAGAGTGGCAGAAACTTATATAATGAAATTAGTTCAATTTTTTATTATTTTTATTTATTTCCTTTTGTTGCCCTTGTTGTTTTATTGTTGTAGTTATTGATGTCGTCATTTTTGGATAGGACAGAGAAATGGAGAGAGGAGGGGAAGACAGAGAGGGGGAGAGAAAGATAGACATCTGCAGACCTGCTACACTGCTTTTGAAGTGACTCCCCTGCAGGTGGGGAGCCGGGGCTTGAACCCGGATCCTTAAGGGTCCTTGCGCTTAGCGCCATGTACACTTAACCCGCTGTGCCACCACCCAGACTCCCCAAATTAGTTCAATTTATATAACTGGTGATAATCAATATACTTACCTGAAATAATAGTCCTTATAAATGAATTTTTTCCTAACAGTTAAAAATACAATTTTCAAGAAAATTATGGGAAGGAATGTTAGCATACCACAACCATAATTTTGGATTTTTTTCTTTCTTTCTATGGTTGCTTTATACTAAAGAACACAGAGCAGGAAACTTTCACAAGAGTAACTTTCATGGTCAAACTGAACGGATCAGGTATAAAGAGCTGGGAGTGAGGGTGAAGAAAGCTTTTCTTGATAAAAATTTGATCTGATTTCAAGCAAGTTTAATCCTAACCTTGGAGATCTAATTTGGAGTATTTGAAAATCAAAGTCCCAGGGGGCTGGGCAATGGCACATCCGGGTAAGCCCACATAGTACTAAGTGCAATGACCCGCTCATGGATCCAGGTTGGAATTCCTGACTCCCCACGTGTTGGGAAGGGGAGCTGTTCACAAGCGGAGAAGCAGGTCTGCAGGTATCTATCTTTCTTTTTGTATCTGCCCTTCTCTCTCAACTTCTCTCTGTCCTATCTAATAAAATGGAAACAAATAAACAAACAAACAAAAAGTTCGCCAGGAGCAGTAAATTTCTAGAATAAAATCTCAACTATCTAGAATAAAAAAACAAGCATGTGGGGCCAGGAAGTTGCACACCTAGTTAAATGTAGATATTACAAAGCGCAACGATCCAAATTAAAGCCCCTGGTTTCTACCAGCAGTGGAAAAGCTTCAGGAGTGATGAAATAAGGCTGCAGGTGTCTCTCTCTCTCTCTTCTCCTTTCTCTATCCAATAATAACTAAATAACATAAAAAATTAAAAAAGAACAAGGAAGAAAAGAACGAAATTGAAAAAAGTCTCAGGGGCTAGGCGGTGGCGCACCTGGTTAAGTGTGCACATTACAGTGCGCAAGGAACCAGGTTCAAGCCCCTGGTCCCCACCGGCAAGGGGACAGCTTCACAAGTGGTGAGGCAGGACTGCAAGTGTCTCTCTGTCTCTTCGCCTCTCTATCTCTCCCTCCCCTCTCAATTTCTCTCTGTCTCTATCCAATAATAAATAAATAAATAAATAAATAAATAAATAAATAAAAAAGAAGTCTCATTTTTTAAGTGAAAGTCACAAGACCACCCTTTTGCCATTTACAATGCTCTGTTTTGTTTTGCCTTCCTTATTGTCAAGAAATGCTGGAGTTTGAACTGAGGGCCTCACATGTTGTGCAAGGCATGTGCTCTACTACTGAGTAACCTCTCAGCCCCTGTAAATAATTATTTAACTAAGAACCCAGGTGTCTCCATTGAGATAAGTACCATTTTTCAAAGGAGAAATATATATATTTGGCATGGTTTTTTTTCTATACATTTTTATTGAATTCCTTCAAATAACTAAAGAAACATGTCATTCAGTATTTGCAAGAACTCACTTTTTCTTTTCTTGGAAGAATTACTGGTTTACACTGGAAAGTAAAATACAGTAGATGGTACATATGTAACATGTCTCAGTTTTCCACATAACACCCTAAACTCCCCACCTAGATCCTCCTCCGACATCATGTTCCAGGCACCAAGGAAGATACCTAAAATATACTTCCCTGCTTCTTTCTACCCTAAGATCCCTGTTCTCATATGCTCTATTCCTACGTTTTGTTTCCTGTTTATTCAATATTTTATCCTGGTTAAGATCTTACAGCCTTTTAGCCACCAAGTTGAGGATACTACTATGATTTCACCCTGACTTCCATGGGCAGACAACCTCACCAATCTGTCCTGGAACATCGCCTCTCCAGAATCCTGCACCACTAGGGAAAGAAAGAAACAAGCTGGGGGAATGAATCAACCTACCAACACCCATTTCAGAGGAGAAGCTATTACAGAAGTCAGGATGCCCATCTTCTGCACCCCATAAAGAATTTTGGCTTATACCCCCAGAGGGGAAGAAATATGAGGGTAAGATGACCAGATAGCTCTGAATTCCAACTCCATTAGTACCTGGAAAGATAACAGATAAAAAAAAAATGGCATTAAGAAGAAGCAACAGGTGTAGGTGTGACTTAGAATGGAAGAGAACGCAAAATCATAGAAAATGGGCAAATATACATAAGTAGAGATAGTTATAGAAATAATAGTCAACCTTTATCTGTGACCTTGGGAGAACCACTGCAACATTTCACCCAGTGGAAGGAATGGTGACACAGAACTCAGGTGGTAGGAATGGTGTGGAATTATACCTCTCTTATCTCATAATTTTGTATATCAATATTAAACAACTAACAAAAATGAAAAAGGGGGTTGGGTGGTGGCACACCTGATTAAACTCACATGTTACAATGCTCAAGGGCATGAGTTCAAGCCCCTGGTCCCCACCTTCATGGAGAAAGCTTCATGAGTGGGGAAGTAGTGTTGGAGGTGTCTCACCCTCTTCACTTTTGATTCCTGACTGTCTCTATCCAATAAATAAATAAAGATAATTTATAAAAAATGAAAAAGGAATTTGCTATACATAACAGAAGGACCCATTTAGCCATGAAGATGCCTGATGTCTACTCTATGTGTTGAATAAACAGCAGAAATACCAATTTATCATGATGTAATATTTTTAATATTTTTATCTTTATTCATTTTTTGTTAGAGACAGAAATTAAGAGAGGAGGGAGAGACAGAAAAGGAAAAAGACAGAGGGACACCTGAAGGCATGCTTCACCACTTGTGAAGCTTTCTCCCTGCAGGTGGGGGTATGGGGCTTGGACCTGGGTCCTTGCAAACTGTAATGTCTGCGATTAACCAGGTGCGCCACCACTGGGCCTCTCATGCTGTGATATGTCTTCCTGACTCATTGCTGGAGTTGAGGTAGGCAAATTCATTAAAGTCATTGTACATCTTCAAAAAGTTTTTCTTTTCTCTCTCCTCATGAATCTGTCAATTTGGTGAGGCCCCACAAGGTGATGGACTTAGATCAAAGAATGTAAAGATATGAGAAAAAGAGAAAATGCAGCCCTATTCCTTTATTTTATGACAGACACTAGGGGTAGAGATACAGGCATACCTCAGAGATATTGCAGACTCAGTGCCACACCACCATTTTATTGCAGTAAAAGAACTATCACAATAAAGAAAGTCACATGAATCTTGTTTTTTTACTGAATACAAATGCAGTGTTTACTCTATACTGCAATCTACCTTGAGTCCAATAGGAATATATATATATATATCCCTTAATTAAATGTGACATATGGACACATTGTGTTGGACAAATGGCACCAACAGACTTGCTTGATGCAGAGTCAGTCACAAATTTTCAGCATTCAAAGAAATGCATTATCTGAGTAGCTCAGTAAAGCCATGTGAAATAAAGTGAGCTATGCCTGTATGAGGGAACTGATTTACATAGTAACATGAGCTCTGCTTTTTTCTTTCTTCTACTCTGTGAAGTCCAGCTGGTCAGATCCATCCTGTTGTATCATACTGGCTACCTCCCAGAGGCCTGCCCCAGCTGCCTGTGTCTTTTTACCACCCAGCTCTCCCCCCTCCACCTGCAACAGCTTGGGAGCACACTCATGGAAATGGTTTTCTTTCTTTCTCCCCCCATGACCCACCACAGACTTATTTTCCACTCCTAACTTCCAAACAACTTTTGCTTCATATTTGTCTCTCTTGTTCAAGGCTAACTGGTCAGAAACTGTTACTTGGTCTCTATTCTGCCTCTTCTTTCACCCTGAATAAAAATTGTATTCTAACTGTGTTATTCTCACAGGGGGCCTAGTTTTGTCTGGATGTGTTTCCAAAGGGCCCAGGTGTATCAATTATGCTGCCATGCCTGTATGTTGCCTCTTCAATCACTTGTGTCCTCTTGTTTGTAAAGCACAACAGAGTGTGCTTTCAGAAGCAGTCTTTTGTATTTCTAGAGTCTAAAAATATTTGCATGTTAATGTTGGGAATCCAAACAATCTCCTTAAGATCTTGCATAGGGATGCATACAGACAATTGGGGGGGGGAGATTTGAAAACTAAATTTACACACTTGTACCTTGGGTCCCTACCCCACAGCATGGCAGTGACATCTCAGAAGGAAAGTGTGTGACATTGATCAAGACAAAATATAAATAACTGAATTTCCAAATGAATACTAATTGCATAATGACAGTTTCCAAACTATTAGCCTAGTTTACAAAAAAAAAAAAGTTAATTCAACACAAGCCCAGAGCTGGCTGTAGCTTATATGTTGTGCTGCCAGTTGGCAGGAATAGCTTTGCAAGGGGATTGGGTGAATTCAGGGTTATTGTAGTAGAAGCACACTCGGGCTTTTGTGAGGAGGGTACAAACTCCATTACTCTCTCTCAAGCCCCTGATGTTCAGTGTTCAAGAGTGGACACCAGGATAGTGCATGCCTCCAGGGGAAGTTGCTTACTTTTCCTAGAGGTAAAATGGCCCAGTGCCCAGTGTTGGGCAAATGCCTTGTGCACCCTTTGAAGGAAGAGTTCAAGACAAGGCAGATGAAGGTGATAAGCTAAGATGAGATGAACCTAGGCTGGTGCATGTTACCTCTAACTAGATAATATTGGGCTCAAGAGAGGGTATGGCTGCACAAAGGTCAATCTTCTCTGTCTGGAGCCAACTTAAATTGCATTAAGTTTAAGTGTATATTTCCTAGAGCAGCAATGCTGCTAATTTATAAAATGAAGAATGATCATGAAAACCCCCGCCAGTTCCAGAGAATACCAAAGTCTCTTCCTTTAAGCTGAGGGTCCCTTGAAGGCCAAAGATGCCATGCCTGGAAGATTGGCATGAAATTATAGGAGTGATTTCTGGTTGTTACCATCCACTTACTATAAGGCCTGTAAACATCTTTTTTATTTACTAAATTAAATTGATGTTGTGTGGAAATACCTCACGGAAATGAGAAAGTGCCAGCTAAGAAGGAAGAGCTGAGGCAAGAGATCATTCTCTTTGGGACATCCTATTTCCCTAATCGGGAGAAAGCATTATACAAACCTCAAATGAATTTCCAAATACAAGTATCTTTATGCAATATTCTTTCTAGACATTTTTGATAGACATAGAAAGAGAGAAGAAGGGAGTTGGGTGGTAGCACAGTGGGTTAAGCTCACGTGGCACGAAGAACAAGGACCTTCTTAAGGATCCCAGTTCGAGCCCCCGGCTCCCCACCTGCAGGGGAGTTGCTTCACAGATGGTGAAGCAGGTCTGTAGGTGTCTATACTTCTCTCCCCCTCTCTGTCTTCCCCTCCTCTCTAGATTTCTCTCTGTCTTATCTAACAACAATGACATCAATAACAACAATAAAAAAGGGAAACAAGAGGGAAAATAAATAAATAAATATTTAAAAAAGAGCCCATGCCAAAGGACAAATTTAAAAAAAAAGAAAGAGAGAAGAAAGGAGAGAGGGGGAGAGAGAAAAAGATCAGGAGCACTTTTCCATTTCTTGTGAAACTCCATCTCCCCCACTGTAGGTTGGGAACCTGGGTTCTCAGGAATGGTAATGTTTGTACTCCACCAGGTGTTCCACAGTCCTGAAGCCCATGCAGCATTCTTAAGAATGTATTTTGGGACTGGGTGGTGATGTACCCAGTAGAGTGCACATGTTACCATATGTAATGATATGGGTTCAATCCCTGAGAACCCACACATAGCAGAGGGAAGCTTCATGAGTGATGGATATTACTGCAGGTGTCTTTCTCTTCCTTTCTACTTTTCTGTTTCTATGAGGGACAAAATAAAGCTATAGAGTAATCATGCTGTTAGAATCCCAGAAATAGGGAGTCAGGCTGTAGGACAGCGGGTTAAACACAGATGGTGCAAAGCACAAGGACTGGTGAAAGGATCCCAGTTCAAGCCCCCGGCTTCCCACCTGCAGAAGAGTCACTTCACAGGCAATGAAGTAGGTCTGCAGGTGTCTATCTTTCTCTCCCCCTCTCTGTTTCGTCTCTTCTCTCCATTTCTCTCTGTCCTATCCAACAATGACAACATCAACAACAATAAAAACTACAGCAATACAGCAACAAGGGCAACAAAAGGAAATAAGTAAATAAATATTTTTTTAAAAAGAATCCCAGAAATAACATTGATGGAATAAAATTAAAAAGTGGTGAAGTTGTTATATCATGGGCCTCCAGAGAGTCTTCATTCAACATCTGAGAAGCCCAGTCAATAATGGCACTTTCTGCTAATCCCCAACACCTCCATCAATTGGAAAGCCCTAGGCTATGAAATTCAAATTAGACAAAGTAGAGTTTGTCACTCAAAACTAGGAAATGTCTCTACTATTTCACACATAATTTTACTTTCAGACAATCATCAGTTTCTTTTTTCTTTTCAACAGAGTACTACTTATCTCTGGTTTATAGTGGTGCAAGGGATTGAACCTGGGACCTTGGAGCCTCAGTCATGAAAGTCTGTTTGCATAACCATTTTGCTATCTATTCCTGCCCCATTAATCAAGTCCTAGAAATATATCAATATCAAATGGCTGGGTAAGGAAAATCTATCCATATGTGCTCAGAGTACACACAATTTTATTTTATTTTATCTTATCATTTTATTTGATTAGTGATTTAATATTGATTTATAAAATTGCGAGATAACAGGCTTTTAATTCCACACCATTCCTACCACCTGAGTTCTGTGTCACCATTCCTTCCACTGGGTGAAATGTTGCAGTGGTTCTCCCAAGGTCACAGATAAAGATTGACTATTATTTCTATAACTATCTCTACTTATGTATATTTGCCCATTTTCTATGATTTTGCATTCTCTTCCATTCTAAGTCACACCTACACCTGTTGCTTCTTCTTAATGTCCTTTTTTTATCTGTTATCTTTCCAGGTACTGATAGAGTTGGAATTCAGAGCTATCTGGTCATCTTACCCTCATATTTCTTTCCCTCTGAGGGTATAAGCCAAAATTCTTTATGGGGTGCAGAAGATGGGCATCCTGACTTCTGTAATTGCTTCTCCTCTGTAAATGGGTGCTGGTAGGTTGATCCATTCCCCCAGCCTGTTTCTGTCTTTCTCTAGTGGTAAAGAACTCTGGAGAGGTGATGTTCCAGGACATATTGGTGAGGTTGTCTGCCCATGGAAGTCAGGGTGAAATCGTAGTAGCATCCTCAGCTTGGTGGCTAAAAGGCTGTAAGATCTTAACCAAGATAAAATATTGAATAAGCAGGGACTAAAATGTAGGAATAGAGCATATGATAAAAGGGATCTTAGGGTGGAAAGAAGCTAGGAAGTATGTTTTAGGTATGTTCCTTGGGGACCAGGACTTTCATAATTTTTGTCTCAGCTTTATAGCTAATGTGTAGGCAGACTAAAAATTTGTCTGGGAAGATGGCTTCAGAGTTGAGAATAGGGATATAAAGCTGAATTATGTCAGAGCGTACCTCCCAAATTTAAAGGAAGTATGTAAATATAATTAACTGTTTGCCCCATCAATCTGACCTACGGCCCATATATACTCACATTTAGCACAGGAGCCTGTATAATGTCTGAGACCTTGTTAAAGCATATTATTTCTGCCTGAGCCTGACATCCAATATGTAGGAATAAAGCCATGGGACCTTTGGAATAGACCTAACTATTTCCAAAATAGAGACCCCAAATCTTCATCTGCAATATTCTAGCCTTTAGGTTCATGATTAATCAACAATTTGTATGGCTTTGTATGTTAACTGTTTTTCAGCCAACAGGTTCCAGATAATACCATGATGTCAACCAGACTTCCCTGGACAGACAACCCCACCAATATGTCCTGGAACTCTGCTTACCCAGACCCCTGCCCCACTAGGGAAAGAGAGAGGCAGAATGGGAGTATGGATCAACCTGCCAACTCCCATGTTCATCAGGGAAGCAATTACAGAAGCCATCACTTCCACCTTCTGCACCCCATAATGACCCTGGGTCCATACTCCCAGAAGGTTAAAAAATAGTAAAACTAGCAGGGGAGAGGATGGGATATGGTGCTCCGGTGGTGGGAATTGTATCCTATGGTCTTGTCAGTGTTTCCATTTTATAAATAAATACATATATTAAAACTGAAAAAGCATATTATTTTATATATTTTTGCCATCACAGAGGTTTCACCATTTTGAGCAGACTTTTTCAGATAGAGAGTCAGAGAGAGAGGCAACACTGCACCTAGCTTCCTCCAGTGTGGTGGAGGCTAAGCTCAAAGCTGCATCACATGCATGGCAAAGCAAGTGTACCAGGTAAGCTTATTTTCTTTTTTTAAGACTTTAAAAAAGTATGCATCTATTGGATAGATAGAAAAATCGAGAGGGAATGAGGAGATGGAGAGGTAGAGAAAAGGCGAGACACTTACGGCACTGCTTCAACACTTGCCTTGCCAAGGTGAGGGTGGGAGGCTTGAACCCCAAGGTCCCTGTGTACTGTAATGTATGTGATTAACCAGGTTCACCATGACTCAACCCCAAGGTAAGTTATTTTTCCAATCCTTTTGCCATTTTGTCTGGATAAACTTTGTTTCATCCTTTTTTTTTTTTTTTTTAACTTTGTCAGCACCTTAGTTTTACCACAATGGACCCACTTTGTATGTTTGTTTGTCTGTTTATTCCAGAGCCCTGCTTAACTCTGGCTTACGGTGGTGCTGACTATCTACCCTCCACCCTGTACGCACTTTTTAAAATAGAGAGATAGAGATGGGGGAGACAGCACTAAACCAAAGCTTCCTCCAATACAGTGGGGGTCAGCTCAAACCTGGGTCACATACATGAGCTCTTTTGACATAACATGAACATATTCTACAGCCTCAAAATCATGGACATGCTATTTAAGAGGCCATTCTATTCATTCATTCCAAACAGAAAGTAAGAAGACTGGTCATCAGCTTTGATCATAGTGAAAATATAGGACATCCAATGATAAGAAGTTATGTTCATAAGTCATGAAGTCACTGCCCAAGAGTAACAAGCACAGTCAAGTCCAGAAATCAAAAGAAATCCACCTCATCTACTCACTGCTTATTACTTCATCCCTGGTAAAACATGAAGACCGAGCAACTGTGTTTCTTTCCTCTCCTCTCCCAGGTCAACTAGGAATACCAAAGGAGACCACCAGGGACCCCAACAAGGCAGGACTAGAATGACTTCAAATCACCAGTGAGTGCAAACACGTGTGGCTTGTGGACAGAGAGAAGCCTACTGAGAGACTGAGCTGCTGGTAACAGTCCTCCAGTTTACCAGTTGAGGCACCAACTCCAGTCTGCTTTACCAACAAAAAGACTGCTGAAGGGAGGAGAGAACTTCCCTCAGACTCACCAAATGAAACTGTGAGCCTCCATTGCCACTGCCCTAAGAAGCTGGAGCAGCAGGGGGAGGCCTTGTGCTGAAATCTAGGAACAGAAAACTGACAAAGAAACTCAGACAAAGAGCTACACGTTGGTGGCATAGCAGTAGGGCTGTATAGAGGGAGCCTTTCCACATGGTTCTCCTAATGAGAACATGGTGAATAATTACCTCAGAACTTACAGATTATAAACTTGTTTAGAAACTTACAGGTCCCAGCAGTGCTGCCCAGCTTGGCAGAGAAGCTGAATTGAGCCCGGAGCTTTGGATTGTGGGGTATGAGAGTTTCTTTGCATAACCACTGTACTATCTCTCCCCCACTCTGCTTTATCTCTTGGTTAAGAGTGGGGGATTAAGCTAAGAAGCCTACTTATAGTTTAAAAGCCCTCAGGCTCCCATAGCCTACAAGGAAGAAAAGGAACAAAAGAGGCTGTTAACAGCCTCACTGCTCCAACTCAGGTATTGAAATAGTATTGAAACAAGTGATAATTTCCACAACTGTGAACTCTTTAAGTACCTTACTTAGACACAAGTCAATTCAGGCAAGAGTGATCAGTAATTTGAAAAGTACTGAGAGAGGGAACTCATTGCATACTATATAAAATGGTTAAACCAACAAGAAGAAAAATTGGAGAAATGAACCAGGACAAGAGTCCAGATAGAAGCCCCCCAAAGGGTGAAGCACAAAATAGTGAGGTCAACATCCAAACACTCGTTAAGGAAATAGTCACAGGAGTGAGTAAAGAGTTTGAAAGAATTGTCATCAGAAATACAGAAACAGTAAATGAGACTCTGGAAGAAAACAATAATTATCTCAAGGTTATATAGTGTCTCTCTCTCTCTCTCCCTCTCCCCCTCCCCTCCCCTTCTCTCTGTCCTCTGTCTCATATATTTTAAATCTTTTTTTTCTTTTCTTTCTTTATTATTCGATAGAGGCAGAGATAAATTGAGAGGGGAGGAGGCGGTAGGGAGGGAAAGAGACAGAGAGACACCTGCTGCCTTTCTTCACTATTTGTGAAGCTTTCCCCCTGCAAGTGGGGACCAGGGGCTTGAACCTGGATACTTGCACATTGTAATGTGTGTGTTTAACCTGGTGTGCCACCGCCTGACAATGTCCTAGCTCTATCTCTTTCTCTCTCTCTCTCTCTCTCTCTCTCTCTCTCTCTCTCTCTCTATATATATATATATATATATATATATATATATATATATAAAACTTAAGATCTAAAACTATAAAACTCTTAGAAGAAAACATGGGGGACTGGCATTCAGTGGTGCACCCAGTTAATCGCACACATTACAGTGCACAATGATCCGGGTTCAGGTCCCTGGTCCCCACCTTCAGGGGGAAAGCTTCATGAGTGGTGAAGCAGGGATGCAGGTGTTTCTCTGTCTCTTTCTCTCTCACTATCTCCTCCTCCCCTCTCAATTTCTCTGTCTCTATCCAGTAATAAATAAACAGGAATTTTTTTAAGAAGAAGAAAACATAGGGAAGCTCTGTAAGATGTGATTTTGCTATTATTTCTTGTATATGAAAACAAAATATTTTGGGTAACAAACAACAAAAGTGAAAATAGTTAAAGTAGATTACATAAAAAGGAACACCTTTTGGCCAAGTAACTTCAGGCCAGCTGGCAGAGTATGGTAGCTTCATGCCTGAGGCTCTTAGTTCAATTTCCTGTGTTGCATGTAGCAGAGAGGTATTCTGGCTCGCTTCTCTCTCTCTCTCTCTCTCTCCCTTCCCTCCCCCTCATATAAATCTCTATCTTACATGAAAAACTAAAATAAACTTATAAATGAATATTTTTGTGAGTCAAAGAACAAAATTAGCGAAGTAAAAATAATACCTGCATACCCAGTTAAGCACATATATTACCAAGCACAAGGACCCAGGTTCAAGCCCTGCTCCCCAACTGCAAAGGGTCCACTTCACAGACTATGAAGCAGGATTGTAGCTGCTTATCTTTCTCTCCCTCCATTTCCCTATCATCTCTCATTTTTTCTCTGTCCTATCTGATTAGAATTAGAAAGGATGAAAGAAAGAAAGAAAGAAAGAAAGAAAGAAAGAAAGAAAGAAAGAAAGAAAGAAAGAAAGAAAGAGAAGGAAAATGGCCTCTAGGAGCAGGGGACTTCTACTAGTGCTGGCACCAAGCCTCTCAGCAATAACTCTGGAGGCAATTAAAAAATTTATTTTTTACTAACTATATTTAAAATGGGTGCCAGATGGTGACTCACCCAGTAGAGAGCACATTTAACAGTTTACCTGGATCCACATTCAAGTTTTAGGTCCCCACATATGGGGAAGTTTCATGTGGTTACAGCAGTACTGCAATGTCTCTCTCTTCCTCTCTATCTTGCCCTCATTTGTCAATTTCTGTTTCCTCAAAAAGGAAAAAAATGGTCGCCATGAACAGTAGATTCATCTTGCAGGCAACATGCCCCAGTCATACCTTGGTAGTAATAAAAAATATATATGGTTCAGGTGATAGGAGCCAGGATCAACTACAAGGCGATAGTTCACCCTCACACCACCCGTACACCAGCACAACATAGGAGCACTCTGCCTGGTGCCAGGAGAAGTTTCACTAACAGTATAATAATGTTGTGTTTTCTCTCTCTTTCTCTCTCTCTCTCTCTCTCTCTCTCTCTCTCTCTCTCTGTCTACAAACACACACACACAAACACACACACAAACACACACACACATACTTGTTCCTTTTTGAAATTAAAGGGAGAAAAGGTATATTGGGAATGGTAGATGCAATGGTGCAAAAAATAAGCTTGGTTAAGATGCTAAATTTGACGTTATGCACATTTTACTATAATTTTATTTTTAATTAATTAGTTCTTTCTTTTCAACTTCAGTATCTGTTTATTGAGGGAATGTTGATTTACAGAATTGTCATGAATTCACAATTTTTAAAGCAGTTCATAGTAGTGCTTGCAATTTTGTAACCTTATTCATAGGAAATCCTGTTTATTTTCAAAGACTGAGTAGCTAATACTACAGTTCTATATTTAATATATCTATATTGTCCTTAAAGAAAGATTGAATGAGTAGCACATTTATCTTTGAATATCTCCACAACAAAATTATTATACCCAAAATGCTACAACTAAAAAAAAAAACATGAACTGAACTTGTGCAAGGCTATGAAATTATGAAATTTGAAATTACACAAAAGGAGCACAGCAGACTTGCCAGCAGTAGCCACAGATTCAATCCGTGACACCACTAAGTGTCAGAACTAAGCATTGCTCTGTTATCTCTCTCTCTCTCCTCTCTCTCTCTCTCTCTCTCTCTCTCATAGAGCACAGTACTTGCACGGCTAAGATTAAGAGTAATACACAGGCATAGTATATCCCAATGTAATGATCTGGTTCTCTCTACCCCTCAAATAAATAAATAAGAAGTAAGTATTGGTATATTTCACCAAAGTAGAAGAGTCTGGGGTGGGAGGGAGGGTTCAAGCCCTGAAATATGATGGCAGAGGAGGACCTAGTGGGGGTTGTATTATTATGTAGAAACATTATGCATGTACAATCTATGGTATTTTACTATTGACTGTAAAACATTAATCCACCAATAAATAAATTTAAATATATATAATAAGTAAATAAATATGTTTAAAAAGAGATCCACAGACAGAAGACTGTACCTATTCATTTTTAGTGTTTTATTTGTTTTATGCATTTTACTTATGATTACTAGTAGTTACAATGTATAGTTCTACACCACAACCACCACAGTTCTGTGTCCACAGGCTCCCTCCTCCCAAAGATGACCACCATAGTTCTCACATATCTTAGAAATAGTTTTGTTTGGTGGTTGTGGTGTAAAACTATACACTTTAATATTGAAATATTGTAAACTACTAGTAATACAGAGACTGCTAACAATGGAATTTTCAAAGTGAACCCAACTGACAAATAATTTGTTATAACAATAGATATCTATTTCCTTCTTAAACCCTAACACAGCAGAAACCTTCTCCATTCTCTATAAAACCTATATTTTGGGAGTCAGGCAGTAGCACAGTGGGTTAAGCACACGTGGCTCAAAGAACAAGGACCTCCTTAAGGATCCCCGTTCAAACTCCAGCTCCCCACCTGCAAGGGAGTCGCTTCACAGGTGGTGAAGCAGGTCTGCAGGTGTCTATCTTTCTTTCCCCCTCTCTGTCTTCCCCTTCTCTCTCTATTTCTCTCTGTCTTATTCAACAACAATGACATCAGTAACAACAATAATAACTACCATAACAATAAAAACAAGGGCAACAAAAGGGAAAATAAAAATAAATTTTTTTAAAAAAACCCATATTTCTCCCAGTCCTCGAAACTTGGGGGTGGGGCTTACATTCCTGCATGCTTCTCCCAATTCATACTAATTGATACTGCATTTGCTGATCTCAACCTAATCAGTGAAAAGCATGTTTCACTTTGGACTGTTTCAAGAGACATCAGGCATGGAATGTCAACCCTCCAGCTTCATTACTCTGGTGAGACCTTTGCGAGCTCATAAGACTCCTTAAATCCACTTCAGGCGGTGCATTCCTAATAAATTCCCAATACTTAGATACAGACCAGGGCCCATGAGATAGGGAATATGTACACATGTATCTGTAAGTTTACGGGAAATATATACCTTAAAGCAAAAGTACCCAATAGTTTGGAATGAGTCAATAAATGTAACAAGGAAGTAGAAAGACCTAAAAAAGACACCATAAAGTACCTAATCAAAGAGTTTCTACTTAGACCCAGATACCCTCCTCAACTACTTCCTATTTCACTTTCCTCAATCACTCCAAAGCTAACCTTGTCAGGCAAAGTAAGGACTACAAAAGCTGGATAAGGGTAAGTGATTGGCATACTTTAATGATTACTTTCTTGGTGACTACTAGGCCACCTCATCATCCGGGTCTCTAGTGAGGGAGTTTGGGGATTCCTACACAGCCATGATGGGCCTAGACCACTGACAGATCCCTCTCACCACTGTCACTATTCATCTCCGTCAGGAACAACATAATGGCTCGTTTTGTGGGCCCCTACAGGACCTTACCTTCAATGTGGATCAACAATGGTAGGGACTGTTTCATTATTTGAAGAGAGGTTGGGCAACTACTCTACCATCGAGGAAGATGGATCCTGAAATGAGTGCAGCCAAGAATGTTCCTAGCTGTGACCACAGAATTTGAGCTCAGACCTACAGGGATGTAGAGATTACATAGGCTCCTACAATGAATATTGACTCCATATTAAATCAATGTGGTTTAGAGTTAACAATATTTATATAATTTCCCCATATTTGGGAGCTACTCTCTTCCTTGATCCAGCTTTCTAGTCCTTTTTCTAACTATGACACCATCTCCCCAGACAATACCTTGAGTCCACCTGCATGTTAGCTGTCAGGCTCAAGCAAAAACTAATAAAGCCATGGGCCCAGTGGAATGTACCTAAAATAGACCTACTAGCTTTTTCCAAAACAGAGATCCCAAATCTCATATGAAATATTCTTGCCTTTAGGTTCCTGATTATTTAACAATGTGCTCTGTTTTATATCTTAACGTTTTTTCAGCCACCAGGTTCCAAATGCTACCATTATGCCAACCTTACTTCCCTGGGCAGATGACCTCACCAATATGTCCGGGAGCCCTATCTCTCAAGAGCCCTGCCACACTAAGGAAAGAGAGAGACAAACTGGGAGTGTGGATCAATCTACCAATTCCCATGTTCAGTGGGGAAGCAATTACAGAAGCCAGACCTTCACCTTCTGCACCCCATAATCACCCTGAGTCCATGCTCCCATAGATATAAAGAATAGGAAAAATTTCAAGGGAGGTGATAGGATGCAAAACTTGGTGTTGGGAATTGTGTGTAATTGTACCTCTCTTATCCTATATTCTTGTCAATATTTCCATTTTATAAATAAATTAAAAATAGTTTGCTTTTGTGATTTCATTTTCAAGCTCATGTGTAACAGTTCTCTAGATTCAAAATATAAGTGAAACCATCTGGAAATTGTCTTTCATCTCTTTACTTATTTTGTTAAGCATAATCACCTCCAGTTCTGTCTGTTTTATCCCAAATGGCACAATATCATCGTTTTTCATGACAGACAGTATTCCATGGACTATATATTCCATAGTTTCTTTAGCCAGTTATCTGTTGATGGGCATTTAGACTGCTTCCAATCTTCACTATTGTGAATAATGTCACTATGAACATGGGGATGCATATTTCCCACTTAAATTAGTATTTGATTTCATTTTGATTAATGCCTAAGAGTAGTATCACTGGATTATACGGTTATTTCATTTTTATTTGTGTAAAGACTTTACATAGTCTTTCCAAAGAAGCTGCACGAGTTTGCATTCCCACCATCAGTGTAACAGGGATCCTTTATCTCCATAATCTTTCCAACACTGGTTATTCCCTGCTGTGTTAATGTTAGCCATTCTCACAGGTGTGAGATGGAATCTCAGTGTAGTTTTAATTTGCACTTTTCTAATGATAATTGAAATGGAACATTTCTTCATTTATCAGTAGGATATACCTATTCGTGATATCCATATCTCTATTCACTTTTCTCTGTATATATAAAAGTAGAATTCACAGGTACTCAGTTGTATAAGGAATGTTTGCATAACAATCATGGGCAGTGCTTCAAGTTCTGAACTGTTAGACAAAATTTGCAGCTACCTCAACCTCTACCCTCTCCAGATGCTGAGAATGAGCTCCTCCATGCTCATCATTAGTCACTAGGGTAGTAAAAAATATAACAGATTGGGCCAGATGTGCACCAGAATACTCAGTTTATTCATTCAAGTAATGTCCTATCCCCATCCCCATCCCTATCCTTATCCTTATATCTATCCCTACTCCTAACCCTATCCCAAATCACATGACCTTTCTGACTCATCATGTAACCAATTTCTTCTACATTTAGGATTCCCATGGTGCCCATAAAGGATGTGTATGGTGTCTGCCAAGAAATTATATTCTATCCAGGGACACTGCATGGCAGGAGCTGAAAGAAACTGGAAGGAACAGAGTCTTATCATATATTCTGGCAGAAACACAACCCTAAGGGGACACAGCCTCAGGCAGGTGTAGCCCAATTGAGACACAACCCTACTCAGTGGCTTTTCATTGTCCTTTTAATACATGTGGAGAACACAACTGACTTTAAGGCAGTAATTACACAATGACATGGTTATCTAACAAGTAGTGCACTGTTGAGCTTCCAAATTTTGGGACTATTATCTTATGTTGATTGTTAAGTGTTAGTTTAATTCCACTGTGGTCTGAGAAAATGCTTTGGGATGATTTCCATGCTCTTGAATTAGCTGATGCTGTCTTTATGGCCTAACATATGATCTATCCTTGAGAATGACCCATGTGGACTTGAGTAGAATGTGTATTCCAGTTTGCTGGGGTGAATGATTCTGAAAATATCCAATAGTTCTAGTTTATCTATCTCCTCACTTAGCTCCTTCATGTCTTTATTAATTTTCTGCCTGGATGATATGTCAAGCTGAGAGAGTGGGGTGTTGAAGTACCCTACTATGACTATGTTGCTGTTAATATATTGCTGTGGCTTTTTCAGTAGATGCTTGATGTATTTAGATGACTTCTCATTGGGCGCATAGATGCTGGGCTAGCCTGTGGGGTGCCTCTTCTTGGGCGCATACTCTCAGGGCTGGAGAGAACTCGACTGGAGCCAGCCTGGTCTGCTACTCAGTCAGCGAAGGGAGGAAGATGACTCAGGAACCAAACACGTGGTGAGACAATGCAATGTCATTGTTGATCAGAGAGCCACGGCTTTTAAAAGACAGACCTGGAAGTGGCAAGTCAGGAATGGAAATGGTTAGGCAGATCTTTCAGGCAAAACAATTATTATGTAGATAGGCCATAGTATCAGGAATGCAAGGTGCTTTGTGAGTCCTTCTGAGCTCAACCACATTCTCACAATTTTCCGACATCTCCCTCCTTCTTTTTATCTAATGGCCATAGTATCAGGAATGCAGAGTGCTTTGTGAGGCAGGGAATCTGATAAGATGGGCACACCTTTGGGGTTACTCCTGTTCCTCTTTGCTCAACCTCTCGGTAGAGAGAGAGATTGACAGGATAGATGCACTCCTCAGGTCAAGCCCTGCCAAGCTCAACCACATCATCACAATTTCCCAACATCTCCCCCTTTCTTTCAATCTAATGGCCATATTTAAATGGGTCAATATCTGAAAAAGACTCCATTTCTGTCAGGGGAATAGCAGTGTAGGGGTCAACAGAAGCCTTTTGGGTAGAAACCTGAATGATATTGTGCAGGTGTTTTTAAAAGAACTGGAATAAGACAGGGAGTGAGCAATAAGAGTAGAAAGGGCCAGTGTGAGGCTAAGGGGAGGCCTGGTAGGCAGAGAGGCCTGGGGCTAGTGGGCCAAGGGGAGGGGCCTGACGGCAAAGGAGTGGGGCCTAATAGTGAAGAGCTTGGTGAAGGGCTTGGCCTGCAGGTCCTGGCAGGTGAAGGGCATGTGGCCTGCCATGCGAGGGGCTCATCCTGCAGGCGAGGGGCATGGCCTGCCAGGTGAGGGGGACTCTGAGACAGCCAGCTGCAAAGTTCATGTACTGTCGATCCTCGAGAAGTCCAGCAGTGTAAGGGGAGTGTCCAAGAGCTCCACCAGCAAGTCCAATAGAAGTGTCAGTCCAATGCCAATGAAGAGGGTAAGAAACATCATACATATTATCTTGGTGGGGGAAGACAGCCACCAGAATTTTGCTTTTCTGTAGAGAGTGAGCTGAAACCGCCAAAAGGTGACAAGTGAAGCAGAAGCAAGAAGGGCAGATGGCAATGGGTGAGAGAAGGGCAGTAGGGAAGTTTTTGGGAACTAGGGTGGTGAGAAATTTTTTGTCCTTTGACTCTGAGAATCAGGTTCTTCAGATCGTGCCAGGTCACATCATGGGTTTGGAAGGGCATTGTAGTCATGCCATCTTGTGGGCAATGTCAGAGGGCAGGGGTCCAACTGGGTTTCCGGGGATTCCTGTGAAAGAAACACATACAAATCCTCTTCCCATGGTTAGCAGGGGGTCTGGTTCTTTTCCAAAGGCCATCGAGGGGTCCTTCCATTTCATTTTGAGGGCTGGAAGGGAGGGCAATGTCTACCAATGGAGAATGATTGGGGGCTGGTTGGAATTTTTATAAATATTAAAAGAGATTTAATGTAATTAGTGCCTTAGCCAACTGAATATTGGGGGGATGTGTCCCCCCTTTTTTCTTTATTTAATTGGGCCTTAGGTGTTTGGTGGACCTATAGTGGCAAAACGAGATACACCAGTTAAGTGTAGAAAAATATATGAATGTTGTTGTTAATTTACATAAGTAGTATATGGGGGAACTTCTTATATAGTTTAATATCTTACCGTATGAGCAGTTGGTTCTTCATGTGAAGGCTTGACTTAGCTGTAATCATTTACTCATGAAGTATCAAATTAGAAGTTTACTATAATTGATGACTCGATTATTAGAATTGGTTTAAGTATCTTTATAATTTTGCATGGCCTTTTTAGTATGATTTAGGGCTGTTTAAACTATTTATGCACAATAAAATGTGGAAAAGTAAAACGAAGAAGCATTGTTAGAAGCCTCAGGCATGAGAATCATCAGCATAACCATAGTGTGATCTATCATTCACCCAGGTTGGTTCTACTTCTCTAATTGAGAAGGTATTTGAGATATTTACATATCAGTAATGTCTTTTCTATCTTTTGTCACAGCCAGCTAAGATAGGGACACACCCTAAGTGAGTGATACCTATTTTGAAAGACTCTGTTTGAATTTTAAATAAAATAAATTTAGAGGTTAACCTATTTAGCCTCATGTAGTAATCTCTGTACAGCAGGATCTTCAGACCAAATTTAGTTAAAACATATTGATTTTTAACTAATTTTACTTAGACTTTAAACAAAGTCAGGTTACTTAGAGTTAACACATGTTAGTGACAATGTTTCTTAGAACATTTATAATGCCAGGTTGATGCCAGATTTGTTGTGGATTAATTTCCACAAGATCAGTCCACAGGGCATTTGGGGGGGGCCTCCAAAAAAGTCCTGTAATTCTTTTTAGTTAAATGTATACAGAGTTTGTATTTTAATTTTGGAGATGAAGAATTTTCATGTTAAATATTTAGACTTTTACTTTAAATACTTAGTTACTTTAGCAAATTAATTTTACCTTTATAAGAATCGTGTTTAAAACTCTTTCAATTAACTTCTCCTGGTAAAAATATAGCTTAAAAGTATACTTTTAACCTTAAAGTTAAGGTTTACCAAACTTCAAACATACATATAAACATGTAGTCTATAACACACAAGAGGAGAAATACTTTTGTTACGAAGACATATCATGTCAAACACAAATTTAGATCTGTACTGTACCAAGACTAAAAAAAAATCAAAATGGGAAAAAACAATTTTTAGGACTGTTTCTGAATGTCTCCAGAAACCTCTGCTGTGTCCAGCATTTCCATATAAGATCAATAAATACATCTGCCGATCACAACCTAACCAACACAACGATTGCCACCTCAACATGCTTCACCTCAGACTGTGTCCAGACAACCCTTCAGCTTCATTACTCGGGTGAGACCTTTCCTTTTATAATACACTCTAATTTCATCTCAGGTGGTTCACTTTCTAACGACGTCCCATAACCTAGATATACACCAGTTTCTGTGAGAGAGAGCTTATGTTCACACGTATCCATAAACTACTGCAAAATATATACCTGAAAGCAGAAGTACACTAGAGTTTGCAGTGAGTACCTCCCTAACACTTCCTCTCCACTATTCCAAGCTTTGGGCCCATGATTGCTCAACAGTTTGTTTGGCCTCATATGTTAACTCTCTTTTCAATCACCAGGTACCAAATGCCACCAGGATGCTGGCCAGGCTTCCCTGGATTGAAGACCCCACCAATGTGTCCTGGAGCTCAGCTTCCCCAGAGACACACCCTACTAGGGAAAGAGAGAGGCAGACTGGGAATATGGACCGACCAGTCAACGCCCATATTCAGCGGGGAAGCAATTACAGAAGCCAGACCTTCTACTTTCTGCAACCCACAATGACCCTGCGTCCATGCTCCCAGAGGGATAGAGAATGGGAAAGCTATCAGGGGAGGGGGTGGGTTATGGAGATTGGGTGGTGGGAATTGTGTGGAGTTATACCCCTCCTACCTTATGGTTTTGTTAATTAATCCTTTCTTAAATAAAATAAAAAAATATCAATAAAGTTTCAGAGTACTCTGAGCAAACTGTGTCATACAAAATTCAGTCATTCAAATCACTCTCTTACAAAACACAACTGGAAGCAGAGGAGGCAGACAGCAAGCTTAAGATATTCAGAGAGAATGAGGGGGGAGAGAGAAGCAGTAGGGAGGTTTTGGTTTTGGGCTTGGAGAACTAGCTTTTTCAGGTCTCGCTATGTCACATTACAGGTCCTGGAGAGCATTCTGCACCTAATCCTCTTGCATAAAGCTGGCAAAGGTATTCTGTGTCCAATAGCAATAGCAGCACAGGTGGGGGCAGGTGCTGCAGTAGGAGGAGCCGCAGAAGCGGTGGGGGCAGCAGATGTGTCTGCCAAAAAGGGAGCCACTGGGCCAAGTGCAGAGGGCTTACAGTGGGTCAGGATCAGGGAAGGAGGGGGTACAGGCTCGGAAGGTTTTGCTTTCTCTAGAAGGCATGTATGGTGCTGGGCAAGCAGAATGACCTTCTTCTTTAAATCTTGGATCACAGCCTCAAGGTCCCTTAGACTGGGGCCGTTTTCCAAGTTAGAATTGCCACTCTCCACAGGAGACACAGAAGGGGGAGCCTGGAAAGTCTTAGGGGGAAATTCCTCGGTCTTTTTGGGAGGGGGGCCTGCATATCTCCTGAAAGCTTCGATCATGGTCAAGAGGAACCAAGGTGTGGCCCAGAGCAAAATGCCCGAGAGACAGAGAAACTGTCTAGCAGAAAAGGAGTAGATTATTTTGGGATCCTCTTGATAAGGAGCAAGGCTGCCCATGACAGAGGGGTCTCAGGAAAATAAAAAGAGGGAGAAAAAGAACTGCAGTGCCTTTGTTAAATACGAAGCTGCAGAGAGCCATGCGGTCGTATACTTATCTGGGGTTGGGACCCCTTTGTATGTGTGCCATTTGTGTGCAGCCAAGGGGAGGTAGGCCCCACATTGGGCCCCAGATGCCAGGCAGCATGGGGGTGCCTCTTCCTGGGCGTGTACTCTCTGGGCTGGAGAGAACACGACTGGAGCCAGCCTGGGCTGCTACTCACTCAGCAATGGGAGAGAGATGACTCAGGAACCAAACACGTGGTGAGTCAATACAATGTCTTTATTGCTCAGAGAGCCATGGCTTCTAAAAGACAGACCCGGAAGTGGCAAGTCAGAAAAGGAAATGGCTAGAAAAGGGGCAGAGAAAGGCAAAATGGAGCTGGAAAGGTAGGAACTTCCTTAGCAACTGTTGCGAAGGTTTTAACTGGTAGTATTAATTAATACCCTGGAGGCAGGGAAGGTCTTGAGGGTAGAAAGAAGATAAATCAAAGAAATGGAATGGGTAGGGATCTTTCAGGCAAAACAATGATTATGTAGATAGGCCATAGTATCAGGAATGCAGAGTGTTTTGTGAGCCCTGCTGAGCTCAACTACATCCTCACAATTTCCTGACACATGGATGTTAATAATTGTTAAGTCCTCTTGAACGACTGATCCCCTGAGCATTAAGTAATGTCTATCCCTAACTTTTTTAACTTTATTAATTTTAAAGTCTATTATGTCAGATTTGAGAATAGCTGTTCCTGCCCTTTCTTGGGGGCCATTGGCTTGTATGATAGTTTTCCAGCTTTTCATTTTGAGTCTGTGTTTGTCTTAGGTGGGTTTCCTATAGACAGCATATTGTTGGGTTGTGTTTTCTGATCCATCTTCCTACTCTGTGCCTTTTAATAGGTGAATTCAGGCCATTGACATTTATTGATATCAGAGATTGAAGATATTTTTAAGGTTATTCTTGTAGAGTTTTAGAGTGTTCTGATATATGGCATATTTATGGTGGTCTGACCTTTCAGAACTTCTTTCAGAGCAGGCTTGGTGATAGTTGATTCTTTCAACTGTTGCTTGTCTGAGAGTTTTATGACTCCATCCAGTCTAGTTGACAGTCTAGCAGAATACAGTAGTCTTGGTTGCAAGCCTTTCTCATTGAGCACTCGATAGATATCTTGCCATTCTCTTCTAGCCTTTAGTGTTTGTGTGGAGAAGTCTGCAGCTAATCTTATGGGTTTTCCTCTGTAGGTGATCTTTGTTTTTCTCTTGCAGCCTTCAGGATCCTTTCTTTATCGTTATTTCTTTCCATTCTAAATGTGATGTGTCTTAGTGTCTTTAAGTCTGGGTTAATTCTATTTGGGACCCTCTGGGCTTCTTGAATCTTTATGTATTTTATGTTGTAGAGAAATGAAATTCTCAGCTATTATGGCCTGTAGAATGCTTTCTTCCTCTCCCTCTCTTTCTTCCTCTGGTTAGCCAGTAATGCGTATATTATTTCTTTTGAAGTTATCCCATAGGTGTCTGTTGTTGTTTTCAGTATCTCTTAATCTCTTTTTGAGATCTCTTACTTCTTTTTTAGTTGTCTCTACTTCATCCTCGATCTTGCTAATTCTGTCTTCAGCCTCATTGATTCTATTCTCTTTCCCCTCTACTGTTTTCTGATGTTCATCTATTTTGTTAACGTGTTCTGATACTGTTTTAGCTTGTTCAGCTAGTTGTGTTCTTAGCTCAGCTATTTCAGCTCTCTAATAACCTTGACATAATTATTGTTTTATTCCAGAGTCTCATTTGTTATTTATGCATTTCTGATGACAATTCTTTCAAACTCTTTACTCACTCCTGTGACTACTTCCTTAACAAGTGTTTGGATGTTTACCTCACTATTTTGTGCTTCACCCTTTGGGGAGCTTTTAGTTGGACTCTTGTCCTGGTTCATTTCTCCAATATTTCTTCTTGTTGGTTTAACCATTTTATATAGTATGTCATGATTTCCCTCGCTCAGTACTTTTCAAATTACTGATCACTATTGCCTGGATTGACTTGTGTCTAAGTAAGGTACTTAAAGGGTTCATAGTTGTGGAAATTGACAGTTGTTTCAATATTATTTTGATCCCTGAGTTGGAGCAGAGAGGCTGTTAAGAGACTCTTTTGTTCTTTTTCTTCCTTGTAGGCTATGGGAGCCTGAGGGCTTTTAAACTATAAGTAGGCTTTTTAGCTTAACACTCACTCTTGACCAAGAGAAAAAGCAGGGTGGGGAGATACAATACAGTGGTTATGCAATAAGACTCTCACACCCCAAGGATCCAAAGCTCCAGGCTCAATTCAGCTTCTCTGCCAAGCTGGGCAGCACTGTTGGGCCCTATGAGTTTCTAAACAAGTCCCGTTTATAGTCTGTAGGAACTATTCACTATGCTCTCATTAGGAGAACAGCATGGAAAGGCTCCCACCACACAGCCCCACTGCTAGGCCACCAAGGTGTAGCTCTTCTTCTGAGTTTCTAGGTCATTTCTCTGTCCCCCAATGTCAGCAGAGGGCCTGCTCCCTGCTGCTCCAGCCTCTGAGGGCAGTAGCAATAGAGACTCAGTTTCATTTGTTGAGTTAGGGGAATCCTCTCCTCCCTTCAGCAGTCTTTTTGTTGGTAATGAGACTGGAGTTTGTGCCTCAACTGGTAAACTGCCAGACTGTTAACAGCTGCTCAATCTCTCCCTAAGCTTCTCTCTGTCCATGAGCCCCATGTATTTGCACTCGCTGGTGATTTGGTGGGTATCTGACGTCATTCTAGTCCTGCCTTGTTGCGGTCCAGATGATCTCCTTTGGTATTCCTAGTAGAAGCAGGAGAGGGGGGGAGAGAAACACAGCTGCTGCCGCTCCATAGCCCCGCCTCCGGAAGTCCTCCATGCTTACTCTTTAATCCACAACAGAATACATCTTATTTTAGGTAGGCATGTCCTCCCAAATTCATTTACATACTTTATATGATCTGAAAAGAAGCCAAGAGTAGAGGAGCTCAGTACCTACAGGATAAACACACTATTCCCATCAATAATTTTTGCATATTTTAAATTTTTTATTTGATAGGATAGAGAGAAATTGAAATCGGTAGGGGGAGATAGAGAGGGTGAGAGGCAGAGAAGCACCTGCTGCACTGCTTCCCTCCTTCTGGTGGGGACCTGGAACTTAAATTTGAGTCCTTGCACTCTGCTGTGTATG